>NW_028292573.1:9989849-10589849 GCF_029948245.1 Actinia tenebrosa | reverse complement strand
AACGAGGTCACTGTTTCATATGGATCTTAATTGTTCATTTTTAGTGCTCTTGAATGTTTCATCTTGAATACTCTGTGGATACTCTATTCTCTGTAATGTGATAAGTTTTGGATGATACTCTGTACCAGACATGCGCAAAGTTCCCCAAAGGAACTGTGTTCCATAACGAGGTGCTCCGTACTGATCTTAGTTGTTAATTTTGTGTGAGTTCTCAAATACACTCGTCTGTTTAATTCTATCATGTGTTAAGAGATACCCATGGAACTTTGTTGGATGATGAGGTGTTTCGTATAGATTTTATTCAGCGCTTGGTGTTATTACCATTTCAATGTCTCAGCATAAAGTAATGTATATTGTGCTGTATGTCAGGGCCATATGTTTCCTACTCATGCAAAAACCGCTCTGTATATCAATTATTATTCCTTGATATTATGTTGTGTTTCAGGTCCAATGCGTTTGAAGTGAGTTCAATGGATGGTGGTGCATCAGTTGTATTATACAGTGAGAATAGTGGAGAACTGTTATCATGGTATACAGCCATCAAGGACAGGATATCCATGCTCCTGGATCAGTCGGTAAAACTAACTCACTTACTAATAGAGATTTTTTGTGGGTTGACTTGACTGGCTTTGTTGTTTTACTTGGGTATAGGGACTGTCTAAGATGATTTAAGCTCCAGATCATTAAGGTGCACCATTGTAGGGGATAAATTGTTATCTCATGTAACCTGATTTAAATTGATTTACAGTCAACTCTCGTTACAGCGGACACCCTCAGGACTGTCACTTCACGTACGTAATAGCAAGCGTCCTCATAGCTAGAATTAATTACGGTCATTTATTGGTCAATATTGAGTTGTCCGTAATATTGGGGTGTCTGCAAGGAGAGAGTTGACTGTATGACCAAAACTAAAAGTCAAACCAGCTTCTACTTCATGCAACATTGTTGTGTGCTGGGAGCTAATATTGAACAACATGCATTTTCAACTTGCAATGATATTGTTGCATGTTGATAGACTTATGTATTTAGGGACACTATAGAAATCCACACTTTTCCTTATGAAACAGTTGTTGACTTGACGTCTCCATTTATTTTAGATTAACATGTCCAACTCATCACTACCTTCAGCCGAGCAGATCATCCACATGTGCTGGGTCTGGGAACGTATCCAATCAACAACACACTGGAATGTGTGGAAGCGCAAGTTTATGACAATTAAAGGCTGCGAAATAGCCTTATTTGAAATGCCTCCGGTAAGTGAGTACTGTTTTTACTCCTCCGATAGACTAACGTTGGAAAATTAATACTTGCTTCAGTTTTTTTCAAAATTTTATTCATTTGATTCCACAAATCAGCACAGTCCACATTATTCAACACTAGTTAATATCAGAATGAAAGCCTTGGTTTATGCCTCTGTAAACCCATCCTTACGAGTTTGGATGGCTTGTGCTGCTTAGTTCAAGGCTTGTAGCTCAAGCAGGTTCAACTCTCATATGAACCAGAAATCAGTGTTATATTTTTCCCATGTGTTATTTTCTCCCTTGCAAGTAGGGTTTTTCTCCAGGTTCCGCAGTTTTCCTCCCTCCGTAAAAATCATCATGTAAGTTGAGTGATGTTTGATAACAGCAGCTATTTTTTGTCTGGTATTTGCAGGTTGTAACACGTGACTGGCTTCAAAGTGAGATCACTTTTAATTTAATGGAAATTGTATTCCATGTTTGTCGGGTGCGTACTTTGTACTATACTACCAATGTAAAAAGCACCATTTTACCAATCACACACTTACAAGATTAATGCTTGGATCAGATGTTATATAATGTGAGGTTATTGTTTTCAAGCATTCTGATTGGTTGAGCAGTAATAATGCATGCAGGTTTTGTCATCTTCACCTGTCACTTGTCACCATTTTTTAAAATTCATAACTTATTGAAATACTGCATGGAACACGGCACTGTCATGTTTTCCAAAGTCTTTTAACTTTAACTTTTGATTTTGAGGTTTCATTTTTTTAAATATTTTATTTTGTTGTGTAAATCTGACCTTGGTCACCCTTACTTATGCCTTCATATAGATGGTCTATTTGAATCCTTAAATATTACACTTTATATCAGATTTTTTTCTTATTTTTTCTTAATTTGACTTTAATCCTTGTGTGGTTTATACCCTACACAGGAAGATGAACTTCTTGACAAGAGAGAAAACTGTTTTTACATTCAAACCTGTACAGGAGAGAGCTGCTACTTCAGTGTTGGTTAGTACTCTTAATAATACTTCTCTTTTGAAAGTTTATTTATCTACGAAGTACATTTACAATGTACTATACCAAACTTCTGCTTCTTTTGTCTGGATGGTTCACCCTTTTGCTTAAAGAAATAAGTAGAAATAAGTAATCTCTGACAAGAAATTAATATCATTGAGAAATGGAATGACAAAAAAAAGCTTGGCATGATTGGTGGGTGGGGTGCAGCCAACTCCAAAAAAAGTCATAAGTTCTAGTAGTACCCTTTTCGTACAGCAACTATGTAGACTAAACCAAAGAAGACCTTGGGCTTTCTGTTGAGAGAGACATTTTTGCAACCATGCAGTTTTTAGTGCATAAAGATGTCTTTTCTGAATAAAGGGCATGATAGTTGATCTTTATATAAGTAAGGAAGAAGGTACAGTGATACCTCTATTAGGCTGTCACAAAATTTACAGTAAAACTAACATCCAGAAGATGTTAATTTAATATACAGCTACCAGTGAATATACTAAAAGTGGTTTTGACTTCTCACATGTTTGTAGATACACAAGCTGACTGTACAGACCTTTCTAACAGTGTACATCGTGCTACTCATATCTCAGTCGCACAAGTAGAGGTTGGTTGAATGATGAGCAAAAGCTTTATGTCAGTTCCTTAATTTTTAATTTCACTAGCGCAGGATTTACTTTACTTCACTATGAAAACTGTATGGCATTGATGTCAGTGCATGACATAACTGTGACTTTAGCACATTCAAGCATTTTAATCACTTATATGACCAATAATTTTGAGGACTGTGATTGGTGTTGAATTCCTTGATCCTGTACCCTGACCATGTGATACCCTGCAATATGGTACAGCCATACAAGGTCGCTTCCACCTTGTGCCTTACAGGTTGTGTGCCTTTTAAGGCGTGATGAGAATTCACAGTTGTCATTAATGAAAGCCTTAAATTCTGGACTAGTTAATGATGGTACTTAATCCTTCCTTTCAGTGTCGGACTTTTCCTGGCAAGTGGCATGGACGTGCTGTCAAACTTGTACTAGACTTAAAGCGTGGTTTACGACTGTACAGTGCAGAGGATAGGGTGAGTATGTCAATGTTGTGTGCTTTGTAACTAGTGTTTAAATCTACCTGGGTTGCTAAAGACAACTGGAAACCACTGGAAACCAACTAGACTTTATTAGTTTTGCTATCAGAATACAGATTCACACTTTTCACTTGTTTAACGGTTTGATATGTACTTTCTTAGGGTCATTAAGCATGAGAAAGAAGCATTGCTTGATGACCCTAAAGAAGTTTACTTACTAGTTTGATAAGGTCACAGACATATAACAACGGCTCTGAATACCAATCATTTCTTTGAATATGAGAGGTCTTCAAGAAACTATCATTTTTGTTACAGACGTTGCTATGGCAATACAGATTTTCTTATCTAAGAGGTTCATCAGATGACGGGCATAAGAAAATCACCCTTCTATTTTCACCTGCTCCAGGGGGACCATTTGACAGACAGGTATGTAAATGGATTGTTTTTAGATCTTAGAATAACTTGGTGAAACAGGGATGGCATGTATGGGTGGTGTAGAGGTTTACCGCTTGCATCTCACTGCTGTGGTCCGGGTTTGAGCCCCAGCTCAGACTGGATCATATGTGAGTTGAGTTTGTTTGATGTGTTGTTCTCTCCCTTGCCATGAGGATTTTCGGTGGTTTCCTCCCTCCCTAAAAATCAACATGTGAGTTGAGTGTTGTATGTTGTAAATATAGAATGTAGTGTTGGTGCATGTGGAGGGAACCTCACAGAAGAGCCCCATACTGGGAGTGGCGTGGTTGTAAAATATATAAGTTTTTAAACAGTATCATGCATTCATGCAGTAGAACAAATCAAACCAAGTAATGTAGTTAAAGTGCAGAATTGGTTTTATTTCAAAACCAATAAATAGAGCTTATATATATAACTGCCCCAAATGTTATGGCACACTCATGGAAATGGGACATCCATTCAGTATTTTTTATCAAGTATTGTTTATCATTAGTATGACGAGATTTCAATGTCTGTTCCACTTTGCATGCTGGACTCATCAAAAGCTAATTTTCATCCACGAATTTGAATTGAGGTGCATGATGTAGGGTACATCCATATACCACCGTGCTATATATTCATACATCACTTATCAATCCAATGCATGTCCAGTATTGATCATTAAGTCATTACCAGAGTTATTTAAGTGTTGTGATCTCCTTCTTAAGGAACTTGAATTTACCAATATGCAGCTAGTGCTGACAGTGATGCACGCCTTCTATGCTGCTAAAGTTGCTCAAGTGGACCCAAAATTTGTAATGGAAAATTCCTTCTAAACTCAAGAGGAATGACACAGATTCTACTTGGTGGAGTTCGCAGGGTAAATCTTAGCTATAATGACTGGCTCTTCTTTGGTCAGATTGATATCAATAGAAATGGTGTTGCATTAAATGTTGCCATTTAAAGAACTTTAAAGAAACCTAGGTATTCCAGACTGCAAATGATACCTAATATTTTACATAACTAACACAGGTATCCCACTAGGGGAAAATGTGGGACAACTACATGTACAAAGGATGGGATAAAAATAACCTTGCATATGGTTGCTATGGAAATGACAAAAAACACAGGTTTCCCAAAAGGGCAAATAGGGGAGGTGGAATTTAAAACGAAAAAATGATTAATGGTGTAAATTACAATGAAATTTAATAGAAATTGATATTGAAAAATATGGCTAAATAAGAACAAAAATAGTGCAAACATTAAAATTTCAAACTTGGCTTGCCGTTCAGGACTAGATTACTAGAATATTATTCTCCCTGATGGGAGGTCAGTATTGAGAATAATTCACCTGAACATCTCATCATCTGCTCTCACAGTGCCATGGGTTGCATGCAGAGGCCTTAACACTCAGGAATGCTTTCAGATTCCATAATTTCTATATACCTATTTCAAAACAGATAGCCATCGCTAAAGGCAATAGGCGAAACGTTATAGGTCATTCCAAGATCCAAGAATAGCTGGAATGACTTGTGTTTCTGCTTCTTATTCTCGACAAGAACATGGACCTTAGTATTGAGACTGATTCAATGTTGTTTGTATTCAACAAGACCATTTCCATGTCAGAATGACCGCCTATTGTCTTTGGCGAGGACAAACTTTTTTGAACAAGGTGTATTTATAGAAGCGGGTTATTAGTGGTCAGCCCAATCACCTGCCCGAGGGCATAAAGCTGAACAACCCTGTAATGAAGATTACAGTTAGCTTTCATCTATCGTTACTACTCAATTCACTAAACACCTTTATTGTTGTTGATAGGATTTTTTTTTTTTTTCATTTCAAAATATTTTATCTCTTTGTAGGGGTAGAAAGAACTGATATAATTTACAGTGTTATTTGGAATTTTGTCTTGCTAATCTTAAGGAGCTAAAGGGAGAGATTCTGGTTCTTTGACAAAACTTTTTTGCCTGAGACTGATCTTATAGCCTGCATGTATCCTAACATAAGCCATCACTAAGGTCTCAGCTTGGACTCCCTAACTCGGCATCACTTGTGAGTAGAATTTGGATCTCTTCTTGATTCAATTGGTTTCCTCCTGCTGTTTGGTTTTCCTCTCTCTGCAAAACCTACAGTAATGAGGTAAATTCCAATTTGATCACAGTTTACGGCTTGTAGTACATGTATCTGCAAAGTACGCCATTCGTTGTTCCAACTCCGACAATAGCAAACCAAACACCTGTTGCAGCAGTTTTCCCAATGGAATTAAAATCTTGTCCCACAAACAACTTCAGAGTATCTGTTTTAACAAGTACTACGAGGTTAATGGGGCAATTGTTTATTCTTTTTGCAGGACAGTTAACAATTGAAACAATTTATAATCAATTTCCCCTGATCAGAGTCTTAAATTCTGTGATATCCTAGCTAATTTGTTGAGATTGTGGGACATAGCAACTGTAACTAAGGGGAGTTGGAACCATGAATTAGGGATATACATGTATAACACCATTTGTTGTACAGATTTGCAGACAGGTCTAGAGCAGATGGATGGTTTGTGTTAGGATACAAGCAACTATTAATTATATCCCTCCTCTTTATGAGGACAGAGTCTTATATAGTCAAATACTTTTATTATTGCTATTATGATAATAATTATAATATATATACACACACATACATACATACTAACTAAGAAATTGATATATTTAAAGGAAATTCTAGAAATTAATGTTGCATTAACGACTCCAGATAATAAATTAACACATTTTGTGAAAATTTCAAATTTTGAAATCTGGATTATATTATTATATTATTCTCCTTTGAGGAACTATTTGATTGATTTTACCTAACCCTTGAATTTAATTAATTTTTAATGTGTAGTTCCAGAAATCATCCATACCCACCCCACAGAGGAATTTGGAATTTCCGAAGAGTAGGGGGGTCAGACAAAGAACAAAAATTACTGAGTTTGTATGGAAGAAAATTGGAATTTCTGGAGGTAGGGGGGTGTCTTAAAAAGATTCCTCCGTAATGGGGGGGGGGGGGGGGGGTATGGATAATTTTTGGAACTACAAAATATGCGATTTTAAATTGTCATCCTTGGCTTGGTTCTGCAAGAGGCTATAACTAGTTCACCCACGGCCTCAGGTAGCCCCTTAAAGACCCATTGCCACTTACCGTGATGCACTGCGGTCACAGATGAATTTCGTGGTCCATGAAATTCAAAGATTCATATATTGAATAATAACTTCATATTAAATCCTTTTCCGACATAGCACTAAGGCACAATAATGATTCTTTTACATTCTTTTAAGAGTTTATTCAAAAGGTTAGAATTGTTTTTTCAGTGGTGACATGATTCAAAATGTAAACAAATTGTGATGCATCACGGTAAGTGGCAATGGGTCTTTAACCATTACTTGACATACATGCAACAGAAATCAATTATGAAAATATCTACTAATATAACCTATTACAGTGATTTTACTTGGCCTGTGAGTAGTAACCATAGTAGTAGACAATAATACCATCGCTTTCTTTTGTTTACTAATTGACTCTAAAGTCACTAGTTAATGTAAAACTTTGTTTCACAGAACAAGTAAGATCACTCTGACTATTTCATGGGTTATTATTTTTGGGATCCTCCCTCACCACTCAAAATGTAGCCTACAACACTGTATCATTACAACCAAATTTGTCTCCACAAATGTTCACTGAGAGACGCCAAAACTACAAAATCTTTGTATTGCAGATTAGGAAATTTTCTTGGAGCTATTATTGGGATCCTCTTGCACCACTCAAAGTGTAGCCTACAACACTGTATCATTACAGCCATTTTGCCTCGATAAATGTTCACTGCAAGACTTCAAAACTATAAATCCCTATATTGCAGATTGGGAAATTTTCTTGGAGCAAAAACTTGTATAGTTTGGATTGTATTGTTTTGAGGGTGGGAAATTTGATTTTGCTTTCTAAATAAGTCCCATACAGAGGTATGATATGTGAGATTCCATAGATGTATCAAAATATTGACCTTTCATTCAGAAGATGGGACTTCCTACAAAAAGGTATAAGCTTCTATCTCCTCTTGATCTGTGCTCCAGCAATGTTTCTGTAGAGAATACGAATCAAAAAAACTATTAGTATATTTTCATGGTAATATATAAAGGATGAATTCTACAGTATCCATGTACTACTGCCAGATGCCTTGAAGAGGAAGGACTCCCATAATGGTACGGAATACTGACGACACACTTCACAGTGCCCGAGATCACTACTCAGCCAATCAAAATGCTTGAACACAGAACTGTCATAATCATGGCACTACACGTCTGTACCATGATATTTCGTCTGTATTCTACTAGTTTTGCTGATTTTACAAAATATCATGCTTGGAATCAATTGGCATGCCTGGCTACACATCTGTACCATAATATTTTCGTCTGTATTCTACTAGTTTTGCTGATTTTACAAATTATCATGCTTGGAATCAATTGGCATGCCTGGCTACACATCTGTACCATAATATTTTCGTCTGTATTCTACTAGTTTTGCTGATTTTACAAATTATCATGCTTGGAATCAATTGGCATGCCTGGCTACACATCTGTACCATAATATTTTCGTCTGTATTCTACTAGTTTTGCTGATTTTACAAATTATCATGCTTGGAATCAATTGACATGTCTGGAATCAATGTACAGTATATCCTACCTTTGATTCTTTAACAGTTTCATGGTTTTCTTCATCATTGGTGCTTGGCCTGAAACAAAATATACAAGTCCTTGGTATGTTAGTAAGAGGTTTGAAGTTCCCCAGGACATGAGGTGTGAATGTTTGTGCACATCATTTTCTTACCCAATCTTCTAGCCAGTGGTGCAGGAGCAGGAGCAGCAGAAAACGATTGCAACACATGACTGCTTGGTTTTGACGAGTGGGAAGATTTTGGAGCAGACGAGCGTTTGATTGGTGAGATAATGGGTATTTCAATGCCATGTCCTGTACCGTACCGTGCCTGTTTTCGGCGGATCTGAGGAGGCGGCTTGGCTTCTGATGTCACAAATGCTAACTTGACCTGCCGTTCTGTAGGTAAATGCAATGACTTAACAGTTGTAAAATATATGAGGCTCTCAAAATTGGCTGTTGCTAATTTGCATAAAATAGTAAAATAATAATAAAAATAATATTTAAGACAAACTTTGAGATAACGAGAAAATAACGTAAAAAATGTGAGTGAGAATGAAAGAGAGAATAAATGGAAACAAATTCGAAAAGATGTCAAACTGAATGAATAAGAGTGAATAGATGGAATCAATTGAAGATTTCTTACTTGGGTTTGTATTAACACTTTTACTTAACCGTCAACAAAAAGATAGACAAACACTTCCCTTGAAAATTCTTTGTATTCTTTCTTCAGTTTACCTGGTTTTTTGGCTGCCTGGGCTGCAGCAATCTTCGCATTGATTTTTTCAAGTTTTTCTTCTCGTTCTTGGCATTTTTGCTATCAAAATTTAGTGAACAAATATAACATAAGTGTGAGATGGAAAAAGTCCTCAATCAATGCAAAATGTATCCCCTTGAAAGTTGTGATACGTACCAGATAAGAATCTCGCCATGAAAGACCGTCAACTTTCTTCTCACATTTGAATTCACGTCGATAATGAGCCATCCATAGCTCATCTGATTCTTCAATGAAATACTGCAAAAAGTGTTTTTGGTTAGCGATGTCTGCCAAGAAATTACAGGGGGGAGGGGAAGTAAGGGGGAAAATTGGAGTGGGAGTAAAATAAATGCAGTGAAAGTTCTCCATCCCCTACCACTTATCATTCCCTTGAAAATTAAAATTCTTTTATTGAGTTCTTATTCCATATCATTTTATTATAATTATTTTCTCAGCAATTACTAGACTAGTAAACGAAGGAAATAATACCCAAGGGAATGATACACAATCTTAAATGGTGTGAAGTAGAATGAAGTCATTTTGATGGAAATGTCTGAAAAATTTTTCTCTGATTTGTCTGTAGACATCCAAGATCCTACCAAAGTTTGTTACGACTGAAGGAATACATGTTTCACCACACATACACCTATTTCAAAAAACTTTGTCGGCCAGCGATCTGAAATAGGCGATCTGAGACTAAAAGAAATGTTTGTGCTTTTATGTTTTCTGGTTAAAATATGAAAAAACTCAAGGTCATGCTTCATATGGTACCAATCTAAAAGGAAACTATTTTCTATTTTCTAAACTGTTTTCCATTACATTTCACTCGTATTATACTCACAGGATTATACTCCTCCAGATGTAACAGCTGCTGGGGGTTGCATCTGCAAGAAAAAAAGGTTCAAATGATAATTTTGCAATGAACATTAATAAATTAATTTCTAAATGTGATGGAGGGGGCCGCAAGATTAAGTGCAAACCAACATATATGGTGGGAGCAGCAGCATGAAACAACTGAGGTGAATGAATATTCATAGTGTATACTTACTTGACTAAAACAGGGTATAGAATATCATAGGGTACACCACCAGTGTCGTTAAGGGCTGTATAAGAACAGATGAAAAATGTTATCAGGTTAGAAATGTCCGTTCATCAAAGTTAAAGACCGAGCGATATGATTCCACGAGGTAGTCATCTCAAATCATCAATGACCCTCCCCCCTTCCACTTGTATGATATCAACATGATTCATACATGATCTTACCATCAATGTGCTCTAGTAAGACTCTTATACAGCTATCAAACAGTGAAGTTACAACTGAAAAAAAGAAAAAACACAGTGACATGAAAAATGGGATACAACTATTATACTTTTATAATAATATACTATATTATTATATAATTATATCCACTTGCTTGGGCATAGACCAGACGTCAATCATTTCCATGAATTGACAACTCGATTCTTAATAATTATGATTTCTACATCTCAAGTAATGTTTTATTTCTCAAATATTACTTGTAAACAAAGGAATAATACTCAATTCAAGGGGATGACAACTTACCTCCACAGGATGCTGGATTTTTTCGTCCGGAGAATACTTGCGTTTTCGACTTCTTTGACTTGATTGCCCCAACAAATGTTCCGTCAATGTCTCCTAGAGATCAAAACATAATTTATTTCTTTGCTTTACAAGTGCTCTACAGATCCCAAAGTGCAGAATATTGATCACGGTACAGAGATATAAGCAGGCATTTTATATTGCTTTTATAAAATATTTTTGAAGCATTTTGTGTGAGGGTGCCTACAGACACTAATATAAAACACAGTAGCCAGCCAATCAGCATGCACATTATATATCTCAAATATTCTATCCAGCCTATCAGCGTGCACATTTTATCTCAAATATTTTATGAATATATAATATAAACCTCCTCGTTTCTTGATGGGAGAATCATCAATGGAGGGTAGTCTTGATGGCTTATATGTTGGCTGGATATCTGGTAGAAGAGCTTCATTAACGAATGCAGCTGATGGTAGAGGGGGTAAGTAATAGGGGCTTGCTGTGTGGTCATCAATTTCCTGGTTGCTATGGTGATAAGATGAATTGTCTCTTCTTGATGTCGAAGATGGTTGTGATGCCGTGGAAGGGTGTGGTCGATGTCTTTTCTTTGGTTTGCTTTCTTTACTTATTTCACAACCAAATGATATATCACAGAGTTGAAGAGATGGAGCCTATAAATAAAAAAATATCAATAATTATTTAATCATCCAATAAAATAAAGAAAATAAACTACAACTTAAAAAAAATTGATGTTGAAATAAGATTAAAACCAAATTATATCTATAAAATAGGATTATGTTGCGTGATGACACTAAAACCAGAAGGAAAGTAGACTATTGTAAATACTCTATTTTATATCTTCGTTCAATGACCACGAACAATAGTTTTATGTCGAGGTTGGAGTTTCTGTGCATAGCAAAACCATAGTTTATCATTCACGGCAACTCCTGCCTTGGCTTGGAACTATTATTTGTGGTCACTGAACGGAACTGTAAAAATATGGAGTATTATGTCAAAACCATTATGCCATACTGCTGATCAACCACTCATATTGTACACTTTACTTTAAAAAATAAAAGATTTTATTTTTGCTTATATTTTTACAGCTAAAAATTGGACAAAAGAATTTTCTTCGCTGAAAATCAAAATGAATTAATTACAGGCCTGACTGTCCTTGTCGCTATGCAGAGTAATCATATTCATGTAAATACCACTAAATGGCGAGTGAAGACTTTCAGTTTTGTTTTTTTAAAGTTTGTATTTAAATCACAGACTGAATTAAATACTCGTTCAGTGAAACTTCATTTGAATGTAACAGCTAGGTACATACTGCTTCTATCAATTGAAACTAGTCATTTGATATTTCTTTATGATAAAAGATTATCATTGAAAATACTAGTTTGAACAATAGATTTCTCTGTCTCGACCTTAAAGAAGTTAATGTGGAATTTCTGAAACGACATTGGTCTTAGACGACAGCCTTTCCTGAAGAGGGGAAATGCAGGAAGCTCGGGGAAAATCCCCGGAAGTGAGGTGCACACGAATTAACAACAAACCTAGAACTAAACATGGCCAATTATTAAATGTATTTGCTGAGAAAATAATGGGAAAAAAATAATAATAAATTAAAGTTTGCAAGCAATATTAATAAGAAACAGTGTAAAAGATTATTTTAAAAAAATCATTCACCATCTTTGACTTCCAAAACTATTAATTTAATTTTCGTTTGTCTTGCTTTCAATTTTCCCGTCACTTCCTAACTGATGATAAAGCGCAGCCAAAACGGATATAGCACATATTGAAAAGAACTTTGAATACACAATTTTTAGAGCAATCTTCACTTCTTGCATTGCATTGTACGTACCTATACATACATGTACATACATTCTTCATCAACAAAAAATGAGTATAAACAATTGAATATGTTGAGGTGGAAATACCTTTGTTTTGGTGTGATTGTCCTTTTCTGTTTTCCGTTTCTCCCTTTCTTTCTTTTCCCTTTCGTTTATTTCGCTTCCTCTGTTTCGCTGTATTTCAGACTGCTCGATCTCAATTTCACTGTTCAATAATGATGACGATCCTGCTAATTTTGATGACGTCAATGAATGCAAATATTTTCCTACACTCTCTTTGGTATTCTCCATATTCTTGTTACTGATAACAACATTTTTCCATTTTGTAACCAAATTGTTCGCTGCATCACAAACAGGTCCTTCATGCTTCTTCAGTGCATTTACAATTTTTCCAATACCGGTATTCTATGTTAATATAATAAGTAATAAACCGTTATGAAAATAACCAAATATTTTACAAAACTTATACACATCATAAACAACAAGTCAAGATGTAATAAAAACAAACCATCTTGAAGAAGTATTCTTTCCAGTTTCAATTTGTTATAACATTGAGATAAATAACACGGTATTATTCAACATATTTTTCTCGTGTATTATCGTCAGATGATTAGATTATTTTTCCTCGTATGTTCGGAGTATATTCTTATGAAGTTTCTATAGAGAAGACGCGATAGTGAAAGTTTCATCAGAGAAAATAATCCCTGTGATGATACGAGGTATAAGTAATTCCTTCATTGATTGTTTCAACTCAAACTGCTTTGTTTGTGCAGACGTGATTCAACATAAAATAATAAAACCCGGCTCAAAAAACCCCAAAATGTCCTCTTACAGAGTATAATACATCCTACTTTACCTTTAAGATGTCTACGTTAACCTCTAGCTGGTCTAAGTGCCTTAGATATTTTAAAATCTTGAGAAAAAAACAAAATTTGAACGTTACAAGTTTTGATTTTCACAAATTTTGTCGTCAATATTGCTACGATTTTCGGGATTTATTGACTCATTTATTCGATTTTACCTTTCTTTCTTCAAGCTCGTTTGATATTAACTTCTTTTTCACCTTCAAAATGTATTTTTCTACCCCAGGCATGGTTCAAAATATATCATATAATGGCCAAGTAAATACGATTTTATTATCGGCCAAAAAGAATGGTTCAGAAAGCAGTCTTAGAAAGGGAATATTTTGGCCTCGACTAGATGTAAGCATTAACTTCCGATTCAACCGGAAGTCAATGAAGTATTCTCTAGGCCTACTCGAAGTTTTTAGTGCACAGGGACCCCAATCATTCTAGAATCATAAGCGAATGAAAAGTAAATGAGGTGAATTATCATCGGTCAAAAGGCAAGTTGATAGCTTTATTGCTTTCTTGATAATACCTCCTGTAGATTCAATCTCACTTTACAATATTCGCAATAATTGAACTTACGAAATTCTTTTGAACAGGTTTATTTGAGAGTTTTATGCTGTAAAGTGGATTTGTGACAAGACTTACTGGCTGGGTGAGTACCCGGGGTGAGTACAGTTTGTGCTCAAATACTAAAGTAAGCAAATTTACTCAAAAAGCAATTATATTCCACAAAGCTTTGAAATATTTATACTGTACATAATGAGGTATTTCAATGAATGGAATGGCAAGACTTCCACATCTTTATCCTAGATCAGGCGGGGGTAACCAGCTTTATAAAATCCAAGCAGGGGGAGGGGTGGGGGAAAGGGAGTCATCATACATCTTGTTCAAAATTAGTCATTCAAGAAAGTTTAGCTACAGGATTTATCATCACAGACTTTTACAAATTATCATGGAACTTTCTTTGTAGATAATATTCCCTTAAGGTTTACAGAATTTTTTTAATGTATGTATGTATGAGACCATGCAACAGAGCTATGCCTGAACGATGAAAAAAAACATGGAAAAAGGAGAAGAAAAAATTGAATTAACGGTCATTTTCAAATTATAGATTAGGCTTCTCTAGGAAGCTTGTGCATATTTTTTGATTTCATGAAAGGTTTGAGTCACTGGCTCTTTGGCTCAATATATAATACTTGTAATAATACGATGATTCGTACGCTCAAACAAGAAGTTGCATAAAACTTTTGTTAGTAACCTATAAAAGATTTTTTTCTATGAAAAACAAACATGTGAATTGTGGCCTTGTACCTGGTACAGGTCAGTTATTAGAACTGATTCGGGCCATGTTGGTCCAGCTCTAAGGACTCCTGTATACCATTTGATAACTGACTGCTCGGACCGATTAGTTTGATTTAATGGAAAGTGCTTTTAAAATGGACAAGAGCAGTGGTGGATCCACAATAATAATGTTCTCTTGCATCATCATTTTTCCCATGAGGCACATCACTGGCCTAGGGGTGCTCCTGATTAGGATAACCTATCCACCAGTCCCATTTCATATTAAATCTCATGAGTTAGTTCAGTTTAATGTAAAAAAATATAAAAAATCCAAGGTACCAGCTGGTGCGGGGGGGGGAGGGGTTCATTTGCACCCAATGAACCCCCCCTAAATCCACCACAGAAGAGTGACACCTTTGCTCAAGGCCTTGTCTCTCTAAGCTTTACAAAATAGCATATTTTAGATGTTCAAGACATGTATAAGTAATATAAGAATTGAAATCCAGGTTTGTAGACCAGAAATTTTCTCTATCTTTATCTTTTCTTCGTACTTTAATATTTACAGTTGGCACAAATATCTAAGCCATGCCTGAAATTGCAAAGATATAACCTAAATTTCTCAATAAATACATTTTCTTCTATCAACTAACCTGTGTAGTCAGGCCATAATAGGGCGTTTGTCTGATGGCGTCATTTGACTCTCACTACCAACATCCTTCGAGAATTTTCTTCGTGATTTAAATTTGTATTCCAAGAAAGTGTGCAAGGGAGTCTGGTAGTAGAGGTCAATGCGCCATGGACAGATGCACACATCATGTGTCTACATTAGAATTCTTTTTCGTTTATAATACAAACAGTCAATCATAGGGATCACGCAAACCGTGTTCTACCGTGACAGACCGTGTAAGGAGAGACGGCATTACGTGATCACGCAAAACCGTGTTCTTCCCGTGATAGACCGCGTAAGGAGAGAGGACATTACGTGATCATGCAAACCGTGTCCTCCTGTGACAGACCATATAAATAGAGACGGAGTTATGAGATCAATCAAAACCGTGACAGATCGTGTAAATAGAGAAGGAGTTACGAGATCACGCAAAATCGTGTTCTCCCGTGACATCCCGTGTATATAGAGACGATGTTCGTAGTACCAGAAGAACTAATGGATGTTAACTTGTTCGATTTTTCGTTCAACTTATTAATATTACTCGGCCTTGGGCGTGAAGGTTCGCCTTCCATGTCAACAGACTCGTCCAGTTTACAAGTCTTGGATTCCGTGTCGTACGTACAAAATGCCTTGGACTCGGCGAGTTTGATTTGAACAACATTATTATTATACAAGTGTGTAGTGCTTTCAGGATGTTGATATAGCGAAGCTACTTTGCTTTCATAGATATCATTCCATTCGACAAATCCTCGAGCGTTCTCCATAATACTAATCCCATGATGCCTTGTGGACTGCACGCGGTTGCGCGTTACGAACGGATCCCCAGGACCACAGATTTGGATCCCGCACAATAAGTTCGAAAACACATCATTTTCTCGGATTATTCCTTTCCCGGAAATGTGTAAACCATGTTTGTGGTTTCCATAGATACCGTTACCATGGATACTAGCCGAAGAATTGGTGTCGATGATAATGCCGGATCCCTCGTTTTTGCACACACCGTTGTCCTGAATGGTGATGTCCGCTGGCTTTACGATACTGATACCGCAGCCCTTGTTACTATGGATATTATTGTCCCTGATTAGGAGTCCTTCATTGGCGCAGAAGTGAATGCCGTGACCCGCATTGTCGTATATCGTATTGCTATCTATTGTGGCGTAGTTCTTGTCCGGTCTGGGGCCTGATGAGACAAAAATCCTTATCAAGCTAATGTTCAAAATATGAATTTTTTTAAATTCCTCCTGCCATCCCGAGTAATATTGCTATCATTACGAGCACTACGTAGAGTTTTGTTCTAACCGCGCGCGCTCGACGAAATGAATAGCGCACTGCCATATTCTTTTGCGCACAAAACAAACTACGCTTCGAAGCTGCGCACTAGATCAACAGGTCTTTAAAGGTTGAATAAGACGTTAAGGAGTTACGAGAACGCTGATCTCTAAGTAAACCAAGGTTGGTTCGAAGGTGCGCACTAGACCAACAGGTCTTAAGGTTTAAATGGGACATTATAAGAACGCTGTTCTTCAAGTAAACCAATGTTTTTACGGCTGTAAAATAATTATTAGCTATTGATCCACGTGGAAGAGTTTTGTTCCGTGGAGCATGATAGTTCAACGTCACAGTATCGAGGTGAAAAAGAGCTAAACATGGTCGACTATATAGGGAGAGAGAGCAGGTCAAGTCAAAAGACTAATATAAGGGTGCTGGATCTGAGTCAGCATGATAAGAAAAGAGTCCAGCATTGGACCAGGTTAGATCGATAATGGGTGGTAACAACACTAAATAAAGGCGTAGGAACTGAAGTATCAGGTGTGATCCATGCAGGCGGTTAGACTGAGTGTTGGTGTTGACACTCAATAAAGTGATAGGAACTGACGTATCAGGTCAAGTCAAAAGTCCTTCGTAAGAGAGCCGGGCCTGGCTCACGATGATTCAAGCGTGATTTATGGAGGCAGTTAGATTGAGTGTAGGTGTTAACACTCAATAAAAGGATCATATGGAAAGGGCTGGTGGTGATAGTACCACATGACATAACGACTGAGTGAGCAGCCTACCTGTAAAATCTAATGTGTGGTCATGGTCATCAAAATTGGACGATGACGTCAAGTCTTCGTCGTAAAATAAAGGTTGAAGCAGCTGCTCCTGTAAAACACAAGGAAAGATTTATCAGTTTTTGACATGATGATAGTAATGACAAAAAAAAAAACAACAAAAAACAATAGCAACAACAAGATTCAAGATCGAAAGGAAGAAAAGAAAGAAGTGATCAGTATGCAGGGAGAAAAACCTGGTAGGAAAGCAACTGAAGCAAAGAAGTGAACCAATAAAAAACTCTACTCATTTATGATGGTGGGTTTGGTTGAACCCAGGACCACAGCATTGAGAGACAGCGCACTAGAAGTGCGCAGTTTGTCTGTACTTCCACTAAACAGCAAATGTTTTAGCGCACTTGGAATACACCTAAGGCCAAAATGGCGCACGGCCGATTGTGTTACGTGCTGACGAGGCATCCAGGGCCAAATGCAAATAAATAATATGTTGTCAATGCAAAGATACACTTGTTCACTTGTTCTGTCTTTCTTTTCTTCTTACATCCAGGAAAGCGACAATTTTGCAGCATCAATTTATAAGAAAATGCTGTAAATTTGTAAATTTGGCCCTGGACTGGATGCCTCGTTTTCAACCGGCCGTGCGCCATTTTGGATTTAGGTGTATAGCTTGTTTGGCCCCGTCAATAATACTGGATCCCCGGGGGTGGGCAGGGGTTAAGACCCCTCGTTTTATCAATTTGTTTTCATTTCTTTTTGTATTGTTCATTCATTATCTGAATGAAAATCTTCTGCAAATCCCTTGTTTACAAGTATGGATTAGTACTACTATATTTAGCTTAAATATCTCGATAACATCCCTACGAACAAGGTCAAGTTGGGCATCAAAACCCGACCTAATATCCTAATACAGCACTTCCTCAATTTGGATCAAATCTCAGCTACTAATAGCTTTTTAAAGTCTTCCATGGATTTCCCGACATCCCTTCCAGGCTACCTTGATTACAGGTTTATTTACAGAAAAGGGAAAAAACAGCTTAGAGGGAGAATCCGTAGAGCAGCGATTGCTTTTTTGTTTTTCACAGATAAAAGATACGTAAAATAATACTGGAGGCAATTTTCGTCTGGTGGCTTAATGGAAAGAAAACGTCTCGTAGACTAAATATATCATACGCCAAAGCGCCATTAACGGATAAAAATAAGATTTTATAAAGTATCGTAGACACTATTTGCGCTCTAAGGAATTTTAACTAGAGTGGCTCTGTCAGAAGTTGTGGGTACGTGTACTGGGTCATTGTTTTTTAAACATCTTTTAGTTCTAAAAAGCACTATAAAAAGATACTTTATGGTGTGGACCAATATCGAAATTACTCTGAAAATGTCGATATTGGAAAAAATATAAATCACTTTTTTCTCGGGGGATTGTGACATCTAGATTTAAACAATTCAATTTTCCGGTTTCGCGTCTCACTTAGAGTTGTTCCGGCTAAAAGTGTGTTCAGTATGCCGTGATATGCTTTATCAATGCCACGTAGGGCATTCGAGAAGTCACAGTAAAACTCGACTGAGTCGGATATGCCTTGTGTTCAAGCTTTTCAAGCTTTATCCAACTTGTGGTAACTACTAGCGGGTCAATACTACAGTATTTTTGGCGTGCATGTCTTGTCATGAGAAATAAATAAATAAAAGGGAAAAAAAATATGGCCGCCATGTTGGTTCGTAAAAATAAAGATGGCCGCTCTGACGTCACTGGCATACCAAAAATAGAAAAGACCTTCTCAGTCGTGACATTTTGTCGGGTATTTATCAAATGAGACACAAAAATAAAGTAAGAATGAATCAGGGCATGTAGGTTAGGAAAGGAAATACTCTGATTGCCGGATCCATGTTATCTAACCTGATCTTGTTCTTGCTGAATGAACTGTGAGCTCAGCTGTTGGTTTTCATGGATGACGTCAATGCTGCTCACAAAGGATATGCCGCTATCACCGCTCTTGCCGATGCGGTTGCCGTAAATAACAGGCTTGGATATCGTGAGCAGCCATATGCCACACCCACTGTTGGCTGTTGTTAGAAGAAGAACAAAAGTTAAGTACAACGAGTCAAAACCAGAAGATTCAATGAGAGGCAGTGTAGAATAGGTGAGCACAATGTGTATGCAATGTGATGTTATTGTGCCAAACTGTACAGCCAACCATGACTTGTGGCACTGATTCTCATTTGTGAACGTAACATAGGCCTTTCTGAGATCGACAAACATGGTGCATTGTGGTATTGCATGGGTACAAACAACACCATATAATGAACTAACGATCTAGCTTACCCAGGCTAGTCCACAATGCACTTTGTGTTCACTATTAGAAAAGGCATATGAACAAGAAAAGTTTTAAACAGGAACAATTTCTTAATAAGGTTCAAGGCGGATGTAGAAATTTCGCATGAATGAAAAATGTAGTTTAAAACGATCCTCAAATGGCTTCCAGATTCAAGCACTGTGATTGGATGCAATGCTTATGATTCTACCTCTTGATTGGCTACGACTGGGAGCCATTAAAGAGCCTCAGCATGATACTTTTTCCTAAATGCGATCGGAGTTAATCTTTTATTAGACGAAATAATTGCTTGTCAGTTGACGTTTCATGTTTGCAATAATCAATTAGGCTCTAAATTCTCACCTAGAATATCGTTATCCATGATGATGCCCTTGCCTCCTTCACCAATGACAATCCCGTCTGCCTGTCCATCACGTATCCAGTTATTAGATACCACAGGATTCCCACCATTCCTGATGTCTACTCCACCCCATTCCATTCCACAGATATCGTTATGGGTAATGTGGCCGCGCCCTTCTTCGGTGATGGCGATTCCCGCGGCTTGTCCTGACCAGATACGATTGTGCCTTAAAAATAGAAGCAACAAGAAGTCAGAACGGAGAGAGGCGAGGTAGGAAAAAGGCCGTCTGCGCGTATGATGATCAGGAACTTTTAAATGGGAAAAGGATTTTAGAAGAGAACAAAAAGACGCCTTCCCTTCCTACGCCACTGGAATAAATCTATTCGGGGTTAGAAGCACAATGCAATAAAAATCAGACTAGTACCCAGGTTTTGGTGACTTACTTGACCACAGGGTTCCCACGATATAAGATATACACTCCAGCCTCAGCGTTATCATAGATATCGTTATCCCGTATCAGACCTCTCCCGCGGTCCAATATCACCACGCCAGACCTCTTCCCACTGTGTATCCTGTTGTGCTGCAGAATGGGGTCCGAACCACTTCGAATATCCACACCAGCTTCCTTGTTCATAAAGATATCATTCCCTGCCACGAGCCCGTGAGATCTTTCACGGAAAAATATTCCTGATGAGTCACAGTTGTGAATCGTGTTGTACAAGACGACGACTTTGGCGCCAGACATGCAACGAACAGCGTATGAGATTCCCGCCATTTCGTTACACTCGATCCAGGCGTGTCCGCGCCGACGTACTAACACCGCTCCTTTACATGTCTTAAAATTATTATTTCTAACTACGCAGCCATGGATTGACCGAATTACGTCTCTACTTTGAGTGTCTAGTTGGTACTTCCCTTTACGGGGCTGCGCAACGTCTGTCACAGAATTAAGGTAGCTGTGGCCATTTGTCGTTACCATGGTAACGTGGTTGCCTGTGCTCCCTTTCGATTGGTTATCATTGTCTCTTAGCAACGCGCTGCTACCTTTATTTTTTTTAGTGCCTCCTACTGTCTCTTTTGTGGAGTCTTTGCTTGTTTTCTTATGGCGATTCTTAGAAATAACGGAGCTGTGAGAGAATGTTAAATCGTATAAATCTTCGAGTCCTAAAGAGTCGATCCCGTTAGCGACCATCCAGCCTTCGACCGGTCTAGAGGTGGGTCTCTGTCGCGTGATTGGTGGAATTCCTTCAATGATGATAGCGGAAGTGTCGTCAGTGACGAACTCGCAATTTTCCACACGACTGAAGCCTACAGATCGTAGAATGATGAACGAATGATTGAAGCTACAGTAACGAATACTAACGCTGCCAGGGGACGACACTTGGATGTGTCCTTGTTCGAAGATACAGTTATCGACTTGAATATGACCTGTGGCGACCTAAGAAAGGAAAGAGATTAGTATGTAGAGCAACATACAGGGCAAGGTTTTTCTAGTAATAAAGAACAGGTGGAATAAAAGAGAAAACTTCAGTAAAAGGAAAAAGTATTTTCAGTTTGATTTTACATCGATCATCGATAACGCAGGACAAGAAAGCAAACTAGCAAAAAATACAAAAAGAGTTTTTCGTTTTTTTTTTTGATTTTCTTATTTTTCGTGTTTTTGTATACACATATTCAAATAGACGTTGAAACGTCCTAGGGATTGAAAACAAAAATGAAGGCAGGCTCGAGCAAAAAAATGAAATCAAATCTACTTTAAAATCTTACTTAGAAGCAAATGAGACCAATATACGACACTAAGTAGAAGCACTCTATCAAATGCCGGATTATCCGAACTTAATATTCCTTCTTGTGTTACACGAGCTAGTTTTCGTGCAGCTCGTCTCGACTGTCCTCAATTCTTCAGGCACGTTTTGTACATGCGACAGTCTTGACATATATGGATGTTAGGTTGTACAGCTTATCTCCTTCATTTCACAGGAAAAACTACATAACTTTTTTTTTCTCTTCCGGCCTCCTTAAAGGTCATCCGGCTCCAATGAACACTTTTCAAAACCATATATTCGATGTGAGGCTAACATGAAAGCACAAAAGAATGAAAGTACAAAAGAAACCAGACTTTTTTTGATGGAATTTGTGGCATTTTTTAATTTTTTAAATTTCCATATTGGCCTTGCATCCAAGATAATTTTGAAAAATCTCTGTTTGATTAACTCATGTTTTGATATCATGTCGGCCGCCCAAACCACTGCTTTAAAATTCTCTAGTTTTATTCTTTTTTTATCCTGAATCTGGAGCCCGCCCAGCCTCTCCCCTTCCTACGGGCCTGTTCAAGGAACATTTATTACCCTGTCCGCTTGCAGAGATCCTTCTCTGGTTTCTTTACATATTATCCGGATTGTCTTATTTGTTTTTCTGAGGGAAGAAATACCTCACGTAACTGTGAAAAGTAATCACATAACAACGTTCATTAGTCCTTGGTAATTACTCTTTTTCATTACACTTTGGTGCTACAAAGACATGTTTTTTTATTACGGAGTAACGAATACACCCACTGTACACTTTATTTTTATCAGATCATATCTCTTCCCAAATGTAATCCAAAATGTCATCCGTTTAGGGATTATATGGCATGATGTTGAAATTCAACAAAAAGTTTAGATTAAAATCGTATCTTTTTCCCTCGGAAATGAAAACATCGAGAGAGTACTTGTGTTGAATTTTAATCGCGGCCAAGCAGACGTCGTCGAAGTGTCGTCCACTCGACAGGCTTATGTACACGTTTAAAGATGAGCTTTGTTATCGTATTGCTGCATGTGTTATCTTTGGGACAGCTGCTTAAATAGTATTAGCGAAGCGTAATGAAAAAGAGCCATGAATCGGCTTCCTTTTGTCATTTCTCCACTTTTTCTCCCCTAATCCTCGTCCCTTTGCTCCTTCGTCTCACCCAGCCTTTTCTCTTTCTTTTTCACTTCATGGTCACATTGAACATCCGCAAAATCTAGGAAACACTAAATCTTTAATGATCGATCGAATTGAAATAAAGAACAACTCGATAGCTTTTACTATGGTTAACTATGAAGACAAAAAAATTTTTTTGAGTGTTTTACTTAGTTCTAAGAAATTACTGAGGCAACAGATCGAGTAAATCGTCGTTCTTTTGTACGTACAAAAACGAACAAAACTAAAACAAAACACTGCTCATATTCGTCGGATAAAAGTCAGACAAAAAACATTAATCTTAATATTAAGCTCAAGTGCCCAATCTAAGGGAGATTTTAGAGAATATATGGCAGTCAAAATATGACAACCAAGCCGTCAAAGTGTCTATTTATTTCGCTCAAAACTGAAAAGAACTTAAGGTCAATTTAGACCCCCTTAACTGTATGTCTACTACGCTATACTGTACGTCAGTGCATGCAAAATAAAAAATTCCCACTATCTGTTAGGAGATTTTACGGTCTTGCAAGATATATTTGTAACTTCTTCAGGCAAATTTTCACGCCTTGAAACGGTTTTAAATGCGTTTTTTTCGTCGGGAGCTCAAGGCAATTCTTCTTGTGACAAACAATTCTTACAACCAGGCGTCGTTAAAGGAAATTGGAAATAAAAAAGGAATTCAACAGTTGAAAGTAATTTTCATCGAAACAGCTTGCAATTGTCAGTGTCATTAGACCTAAGGTTTCAGTTGTCTAGGCTGTTATTTGTCTCTGACAAACCGAAACAATCACAGTTCCAGGTGCTTTCTGAAGAATCAACTTTTTTTTTTTTTTACGAAGGCCGGGGGCGGAAATAGGCGGGGTTTGGCAAAGTCGCGAGTTCGAAATGAAATCATGGTTGGCCTGTCTGACAAAAAATAAAATAAAATAAAATAAAAAATTACAGGCTATGTTCTAATTATTGGGTAGGTTGTCATTTTAGTTGTTATTTAGGAGATTTTTTGCAAGAACCACCGACTGACATCCCCACCCGAGTTCCGCCTCTGCCACCGACGATTGAGTGCCGGTGTACGTACCTTCGACGCGCTACGTCAAAGATTTTTCCTCTCTCCTTAAGAACTTTTTTAAAACAAACTTTTGAAGCTGATAACGAATACATAAAATGATAGATAAGAACAAAATTGTCAATTAAGCGTTTACTTAAACCTGAAACACCCTCTTTGAGATGGACGCTGCATGATCACGGAAATGGAAAAGAAATTATGTTTACTTGCTTGGCGCCTTTAGTATCAGACTACCGGCTCACTCAGTATCGCTTGGTTTTATTGAGCCGTGTTTTCGTATTCTGTAGTATTCTGTTTGTTACGTCTTTTCGGTGTTTTTGTTCCACTTTTCGATTCAGTTATGTAACGTTGTTTTTAAAAGATTGTTTAAAGTGTGTAAAAAACGACCGTGTTTGCTCAGCCAATCGACGAGTACTTATAGATCTGTGTTTTAGAGATTTTGGACGTTATTCATCTTCAAACAATGTGTTCCTGGCGTGTACATTAAAATGAATTATATGTTAGTTCAATAAAATCTTCAAGATGATAAACGCATAACGGTAAAACTAATTTACACCGGCTGTAAAAGGAAAAGCGAAGGAAAGAATAATAAACGAAACAAAATGATGAAACGAATTGGAAAAGAAATATCGAATGGATGGGAATGGAATATAAGTTATCGCCCAGTGCTGAGGTTCAGATAAAAAGCCAAAAATACATGGCCATGAAAGGTCGCCTATTGACTCGACCCTGACATGAAAGATAGCTTATCTTGAGCAAGATATGTCGATCATGTACTTGCACACTTGGTAAAAGTTAGAATACAGGTACATCCATCAGGTTGTAACGCTCAGTACTTCAATTCCATCTACGATCTTTTCTAGATACCTCAGAATTTAACGCATTTGAAAATGCATTTACTTTTGACGTTTTCATTATCTTATTCTTGACGTGAGTCGGTTATTTCATGAGTCTGTCAGGGCACTTATACACTTTCATGGATTCCAATTCAATCAAAAACGAAAGGAACTTAATATAGACTCATTTTTAAGCAGACTTGTATTTACACAAAAAAGTATTCACTGTCAAGGAAAATAAATTATATGAGTTATAAATAAATAAATGACAAACAAATTATTATTCTCTTGAATATAGCGATTTGTTTTCTTTTATGTAGAATCGAGGATGATCTTTTAGCTATGGATTTGCAGTGGATTTTCCCTTTTTTCTGTAGTAATGAACTTGAATCGCTTTAATCAGTATTGTTTTTTAAGGGAACTTGGAATTATGTCATATTGATATAGCTAGCTTATTTTTGCCGCTAACGAACTTATAATAGCAGACATTTTTTACATATAATTAATTTAAAATCTTTTCAGATTTAGTTCTGGATATAGTTCTTATATCGTCCCAACTAACTCGTTGTGAAGTATATTTATCGGATTTAGTACGTCAATTTGTTAGGAGGAATTTCTGGCACAAGTGTTTTGTTTTGTTATGTTAAAATTCATTGGAAAGCATAGACTAATTTTGAAATACCATTCACGAAACTGTCAGGAATGACAGATATGAAATGTCGACAGCAAACAATCAATGAATGTCCAAGCTCTACGAGTAGTTACTAAGCTGCGAAAAAAGGAAAGACTGTGAATGCAAATGAAGAGTGATAATTTGAAGCTTTAGGAACTTTTTTTGAAATAAATTTTAAAAGGTTTTTATGCTAAAGAATTTTTCGTTCATTTTTTTTGTCAACCTTGTGTAGCCAATCGAAAAGAACAGTGTTGCCATCTACTAAAACTTGTGTCGTGACTGAAGAATACCCTTTTGAAACCGGTAATACAATTAATTTTTGAGACAGTTTATCTTCTATGATGTACATATATTTTTACATATCTTTGTCATAAAGTTTTTAACTTTATCAGAATATTGGTTTAAAATGTTTTTCAGGGCTATTTTCATAGAAATAAAAAGAAATTACAACTTGTCTTAATTGTGAAATTGCAGTACTGTAAGTCTAAATTCAAAAAATACCTAACGTGATGACCGGTAAAAAAATACGAATAATCTTGAAGATCTTTACATTTAGTGTTCTATAAGGGGATTAGGGTACGACCATACAAAATTAGCAATCTCATACGATAAATGGTAAAGAATAACAGCCCTACCTTCAATATAACTGGAGAATTTTGAACCAACATTCCTGTTCCAGGTTGAACTACGACATTAACCAAACGCGCCGTCGAACATTGCTGTTCAATAGTCATCTGAATTACTACATCTCCGATCTCTCCTTCCCCGTAAATCTCTATTGGAAATTTTAAGACTAAAAAGTGCTGTTCGTCGTAAATCCCTGGATGTAGGACGATTCGATCGAAAGGCGAAGCAGCGCTCATTGCATCGCGAATACTCAAGTACTTCTTCCCGGGGCCAACATGTAGAATAACCTTTTCGGGCTTTCTTCGCAAAGCGATAAAAAATGGAGAACATCTTACGTCAATGCTTCGATTGATCCATTGTTGTGATGCAATATGGTGAGCTTTATAAGTGTTTTTCCAAGAAGAGGGATCTTTTTCAGTTGTATTTGGCCAATTTGGATGTCTCCACTTTTTTGCCGCGAGAAACAGTGTCTTCCATCTTGTACTATCAAGACTTTTGACCAGCTCTCTCCATTCTTTGCAAACTTGCGAACATCGGCAAAGATCTGCCACCGATAAGTACGAAAGAACAACTCTCCATAACTCTAGAGGTAATGTGGCTTCTTTCTCCGGCATCTTGCCCTAAAGGGAATGGCGATTCCCAATGATCTTACGGCTGTAAAACTGTAAACATTAGGAACCTTCCATCGCCATATGTAACAATTGGCATCGAGTCTTCTCGATGCTGATTGGTCGATACGGTGAACGTAATTTAACCATCGCTGAATCAATTAAAATGGACAGCTGGTATATATGCACAAAAAAACTTGCACATTGACCTATACAAAATCCCAAAGTTTGGCGTTAATCGGGTCAAGTAGCCCACCAGTAAATAAAAATTTCATTTTTCAAAAAATGCTCTAAAACAGCTAAAAATCACTCAGAATGACGTTAAATACCAACACAGGAGCAAGGTATGTTCAAATATATATATATTTTTGAAATTACATATTTTTTCGTCCAAACGACATAACTGTAAATACTATCATACACACCACAAATACATTGCTTAGGCTGCCGTGGTAAAATTGGTACGAAAAAGGTATAAAAAGTCCTTTAAAACTGCAAACCCAACCGAAGAAATTTTTTTTCATTAAAGGACTTTGAGAAAGTCTAATGAAATTCTGAAGATCAAGCATGAAAAAAAAAACCATATTTATTAAAAGACATTTCCTTGAACATTTTAATGTTTTGATTGTACCTTATACGATTAGTGTCCATTTTAAGGGGTGGAGAATGTTTGGCTCTGATTGGTTGAGCGGGAATTTTATTATCGCTCTTGCAGATGGGAATGAGCTTGGTCCATTGTAAGTTTGATTGACAGAAGCCAAAATGTTGGACATCTTGAGTCAGTAGGTTGCAGAATTATGAAAAGTGCTTGTAAAACTAAATATTTCTAAAATAAATTATAAAATACCAGAGTCCTTTTAGGACTACTGATCTTCGAAAATTGAAAATATCATTCAAATTTTACTTTTTGCATTGACTACAAAAATTTATTATTCTTATTGCTGATCCATTCATTCAACTAAACTTTTTTAAAACTATTTCATTATAATTAAAACTATATACACCACTAGCTAATTACAATACTATTTCTTATATAAAAACTGCCTAAATATTATTAATTATTATTTGTTTGTGACATCTCTTTGATAGTGCCTCATTAGCCAGTTGTCACAGATTATACATTAGCTTGTCAAAAACTTTCTACATCATTCACAATGCACTGCAATCTCCTTAAAACTAATTCTTATCTTTAGT
Source organism: Actinia tenebrosa (assembly GCF_029948245.1). Classification (NCBI taxonomy): domain Eukaryota; kingdom Metazoa; phylum Cnidaria; class Anthozoa; order Actiniaria; family Actiniidae; genus Actinia; species Actinia tenebrosa. The sequence continues at coordinate 10,561,770 of NW_028292573.1, read as the reverse complement.
CTTCATAACGATGATCTCATCTCTTGACATCTCATCCTCTTGTGAAGAACTTGCTATAAAGTGTAAGAAGTAGACTGGTAAGTTTACAAAGGGTAAGAAATTGACAATACTATTTAGAATAGTTTTGCATGCTTAGGGATATATTATTTAGACCTTATTCAATTGGCCAAGCCTCCAAGACTAAACCAACTTATATTATAGAGCAGTTTTTGTATCACTTTGCAAAGCTTTTAAGACAGCAAGGCATATGTCAGACCAATCACAGGAGAATTTGCTCAAGTAGAGGCTTTGCACCATTATGTGATGGCAGCCATGACAGGAGGCAGGGGCAATTGAATCTGGTCTAATCAGATTTACATAAGAAAGAATTCAGTCTACCAGGGGAGAAATAGTATGGTTGTGTCTCATGTCATAGCTGCCACCATGTGATGGTGCAAAGCCTCTATATCTGCTACACAGCATAAACATGGTGCAGAAACTGTTACACCAAGCTAACAGCTTTGCCAGACCAATCACATTGGGCAAGAAAAAAATTTGCAAATCAAAATTCTAGAAAACATCACTGTTGTGCCAAGGTATGTATACTGCACCAAACCTGCTCTAATGGAGGTCCTTAAAGTGCACCTAACCCCAGATACAATACTTTCAGTATTGATTTTACATAAAGTAAATTGTTAAATGGTGAAGTATTTTTTCATTTGAATGTTGCAGTCTTTAAGTTATGAAGGTTTATACTTCCATTACATTGCTGACTATGACGTCACCCCAGGCTTTTGAGTGTATTGTTTTAATTTCTAATACTAAAAACTAGCCATTATGAGACATCAGATTTACAATAAGCATTGTGAGAACCTTGAGTATAATAATGATTCTTTTTAAAAACTGTTTGTATGAACCAGTCAAAATTCGTATATTTAATGAATCCTGGGGTGACATCACAGTCAGTAACATATTAGAAGTATAAACCTTAATAACGTAACATTCAAATGAATAAATATTTCACCATTCAACTATTTACTTTATGTAAAATCAATACTGCAAGTATTGTATCAAGGGTTAGGTGCACTTTAAATTGGGGGACACCACCAAGTCTGGTTGTTAAGCTTTGTATGTTTGAGGTCTGCATTGTCCTGCATTGTCACAACTTTTTCCAGTTGCTACGTTTATACATCATGACCCCAACCATTGGAAATCATGATTTTACTAGTAACACTTTCGATACTTACGGCTTTGATAAGTAGGTGGCTTATTTTGATCTATGACCTTAAATGGTTCATAAAACTCCTTGAGCCCAACCAATTTCAAATGACTTTTATTTTTCTTGACTCTAACCCGGCCACATTTGTATGCAAAGGTGTATCTCCCCATTGACTTTGGACGTGAAAGACGACAATCTTTATTCCTCTTCCAAGTTCCAAATCCACTTACACCACCATTTGGTACCGTTGCACTCACAGAGCCTTCGATGTTGGAATTCTCTACTGCTTTATTCTTAAGGTGTTCAGCTGTTAATACTTCGTATATAATATACAGATGAGATCTTTTAGCCTCTCTGAACAGTTCTGGTGAATCTTGAGGCGTGACTCTCTTTAGCCAATAACTTAATTGCTTATATGGAACAGAAAACTTAACTATTTTTCCCCAATCTAGAACTCTGTTATTTTCGCATGAAGCTGAACCACCACATCCAACAACTGCTGGCACTTTTATCGTAATACCTCTATTCTTCTGGAAGGCAGATGCCAGGCCTTGAATACAGACTTCCTCTTCTCTCGTTTTCACTTCGCCAAAGTTGTCTGGACAATGGTCAAAAAGCCAACCTAGGCTGATCAAGTTTGATGAACTTCGTGAATCTGAGTCATGAGCCTGTCTCAAACTAGGCCACGACAATGTCCTAAACCAAGACTGATTTGTCGACTGATCATCAGCAACCGGAGTGCAAAAATAAAGAATACCGAATTCAGAAGATTCAGCCAACGATGGGACAGGGATGTAATTTCTAAATTCTTCATTTACGAAAGACTTTAACTCTTCGTTTAAGGAAGAATCCAAGTCCATGCTGTTAGCTTCTTTCTTGGCTGCATTCTAGACCTGGCTGCTCAGCCAATATTCCAAGCCCCAAACGGACTGATACTACCGAGCAGAGCCTGGTCCATATTCTTTTATTTGAGTCCCTTTACTTTACAAAGGAAGATCAAGATGCCGGGTCGACGAAAATCGGGCAAAAATGCCCCTATTTTTAGTCATGAGTTTATTATAACCAACCACGGAGACATAGTCTCGTGTATTTGTATGGTTTTTATGATAGGCTTGATGTTTCAGGTAAGAATTTCGAGGGGTTTTCCGAAGCAAAGGGTGGTTAATTTGGGATATTTTCACCAGACATATTTTCGTTTCTTTTTGGTTTTCTCCAGGTAACTACAAAAATAGCCGCTGTATTTATTGCTCCTCAACACAATATTACCAGAGAAATCAATGGTAAATAGTTTCTTTTTGCTCTTTTACGAAATATCTATTTTTTTTAGTCGCTTTTACTCTCTCTTTTCAACTCACTATTTGTACACGTGATGAATCTTTGCGAAAACCCATTTTCAATTAAATTCAAACATTATTAATACAATTGCTCTAAATTTTTCAAATTTTCTTGGCTTTTTTTTTTAGAAAAGTTTCTGCTGTTGTATAATTTAGGCTTTGTTAGTAATGGTTTATTTTTCGTCCTCTGAAATAGTTTTTTTTGGGGGGTATTTGTTGCTCTGCGAGACAGTAAATTATCGTGTTGAACCAGGATTGGCTGAAATGGTTTCCAGACAATACTCTTCCTTTACCGTTGTTTTTCGTGAAAAAGTTTGTATATTTGTTCGCCTTTACTTTAGTATAAATAATCGAAAAACTTAATAATTTGATATTTTTCTTGATAAAAGGTATATTTTTTTTGTGGGGTAATTTTGATTGATATTTTATAAATGGCCCACCCTGTTTCACACCAGCTGCAGGGCTGAATTTTTTATGTTTGTTCAAGAACTGGAGCAATAATCTTGCATTTGTGTCAATAATTAGGCTACATTTTTTTCAAATATCATTTTGACAAATTATCCTTATTCTGAAATAAAGTTCATAATTTTGGTTTTATTTTTTGATTATCTTTTTTACTTTATCTTTTTTGCAGGAACTGATGAGGTCGTTACAACCTACAGCAATGGCCCCAAAGATTTCTGTACTATTTTCTTTTACAGTCTAGCATGGATTGTAGTTCATGCTATCATACAAGAATATATACTGGATGTGAGTTTAGTTGATTATCTATCTGTCCATCCATTTATCCATGCATCTCACCCATCCATCCTTTTTATCTATTCAATGTGCTCATTCATTCATTTATTTATCCATTCTCCTTGTGGCCTACAAATCCCATCTGTTCATTTATCCACCCCTCCATTCAATCATTTTTTCATTGTCTTTTTGCCTTATTCAGTAAAGACAGAAAGGAAAATATTTTTTTAAGAAATTGTATTATTATTTCATTTATTATTTCATTGACAAGAATTCTCTTCTATCTCAACTCATTGCACCACTAAGAAGACACTGTAGGTTGAAACTAGGTAAAAATACAGGTTGAAGTAACAATTTTTAGGACTATTCAAATATGAAACCCTAAAACTCTTACTAACACAGATTTCAATTATTTTATTTCAGAAAGTAATTCGTAAACTCCATCTTTCCAAGACCAAGAATTCTAAGTTCAATGATTCTGGGGAACTACTTCCATTTTACTTTGCATCTGCAGCTTGGGGAGCAGACATTATAATTAAGGTATACTCCTGTTCATCCAAAAACTTGTGTCTTTTCTCTTGATTGATTGTAATATGAACGATCCACATTATATAATATCATCCATAGGCTATAGTTTAGGCAATGCAGACATTATCTGATGATCAGCAAATATTTTCACCTCTGTTCCTTGCCGATATTCAAGGCTGATTATGTTGTTGGTTGCCATATCAACCATTGTTGTTGGTTGCCATAGCAACCATTGTAGCAACCATTGTGGTTGGTTGCCATAGCAACCATTGTGGTCAAACTTAACAGATTCCCAGATATTAAATATATGAAATAAAGGTTGTCTAGTGCTAAATACATTTTTATTGATTTATTGGTACTTTTATATTGTTTTTCCAGGAGAAATTCTTCCCCACCATTACAAAGTTGTGGGAGGGATATCCCCACAATGAAATGTCGTAAGTATACATAATTGAATTACAAAATGCATATATAACTAGCATCAATATTAATCCAATAATTTATCAAATAAGTTTTTAAAAGTCCACATTCTTCTGTCTTTTTGATAGAGAAGAATGACAAACTCAACAAAACCCTATTTATATTAGAGCAGTTTTCGCATGACTGTGAAAAGCTCAGTGCTGTAACATGCCGTGCTGTGACCGTGATGTTTTCTAGTACTTTAATTGGCTGACTTTTTTTCCGCGTAATGTGATTGGTCTGACAGTGCCGTGACCTTGGCGTGACCATGTCTGCGCCATGTTTATGCCGTGTTCTGGGTATTTGATTGGATAAAAAGTAAACTCTCGAGCAATATGTTAGGTCGGGTGATTCCCCTGCCGTGTCACGGCCATATTCGTACCGTGAGCTTTTCACAGTCATAAGAAAACTGCTCTAGTCTTTAAGCTGTGCAGTGAACAGTGTTGAAGCTGAAAATAAAGCAAGAGAAAAGATAGAGAAATGCTTTGATTGTATCACCCAATGCATGCTTTTCATGCTCTACAGTTCCAAGCATGTTTATATCACAGTGTATTGACATAGGTGTATAGAATTTATAGTGGCTTAATCATATATAGTATCTGCACTGTTTCATTTTTGGTATTTAGACTGTTTTCTTCTATTATTAGGTTTATGTTAAAATTTTACTTCATCCTTCAAATTGCTCACTGGGTGCACTGCTTTCCAGAATTGTACTTCATGAAGGCCAAAAAGGTTTGTAAAGGAGTGGTCATTACACTATACTCTGCATTAGAATATACCTTATGTAATTGATTAATGTAATAATTGTACTAGATAATTATTGCAGAAGTAGCTTAGAATCAGTTTTATTTGAAATCAATTCATGTAAAGTTGATCGTACGACAAGAACTATCATTTCCCCATTTCTGACCATGTGTCATTTCTTGGGTATATCATGGATTCTTTATTTAAGGTTTTGCATGATTACATTAGATCCCAGCCCTGGCCATGTTAAATGGCAAGAACAAAATTTGTTTAACCGACAAAAGATTCAATTCCCCAGAGCAAAGAGATACTATTGTTCTGCCCTCTAACGTGCTAGCTAGCAGCTGATCATGCAAAGCTCAATTAACGAGTAATTCTATCTAGGGTAGATACTTTAATATTGGTTACTCAAAAGTTAAAAAATGAAGAATCTCATTCACAAGAGAATGACATATGTTCTGAAATATGAAGACTAATAGAAATATTGGAGTAGTAGTTGAAGTTCATTTCATCATTGTTGTTGAAGGATGAGATCTCAGCCAAGATCCAATTGTACATTGAATACCTACTCTTCATCTGGGCTGCATATATGCTCAAGTAAGTATTCCTCATAATGGAAGTGATACACTAATGGATGTGATAATTGTTACTATTGTAACTGTTATGTTGTGAACATAAACATAGAGTAGACTTTGTTCGGGGAGATTGTTTTTATTACACCTGTGTCCAGGGAGGGGCTAATGGGCAGGCGAGGGGCCCGCAGTAATTGGCTTAACACTGTTGCGGTCACCCTGTCATATATATCACAGTATTTTTCAGTTATTATATTTCCAGTTTGATATATGGCGGAACTAATAAATAAATAAATATAAAAATATCCACTAAATTTCAATTTTCAACCCCCCAATTTTTATCCTAAATAAACTCATAAACGCCTGGTTGTGCAAGGGGTGATAGCAGTATCCGACAGAAAAATCTTATCCTGACCAGTGGTAGAACAGATTTGTATTTGCGCTTTATAAATAAATATTATTATTATTATTATAAATCTATTGGATATCAACATTGACCCATGTTTGTCCGTTGATAGCTCTATCCATCCTTCACACAACTGGACCAAAGTTTCATGTTACAAGCATCTATAAAGCATAATTATGTTCCAATATGATGATTTTTTATCAAATAAAAAATGTGTCTGAGAAGTGGCAAACGAAAAAAGTTCAAAACAATCCTAATTTCCCTATCCTATGATCTTTACGTAAAAATATATAATTTAAATGCCTATATTTATGTGAAAATTTGAAAATGCGTTCCATTTTAGAAGAGCCCAATATATAAAGGGCCATTTTTTAAAATTTTTAAGCCTTTAAATGAATATGAAATCAAAAATTATGAGAAAAATATTACATAACTCTCTATTCAATTTTTCAAACTATAAAAATAATAGAATCCTTAGGCCAATCAGGTTGTTCACATAAATCAGCACAATATGCTCTCCTATTGCCATCCAAATATCCTGTATGAATTTGGAAAACATTTGTTATATAACACTGTTGGTCATCACATGTAGTGTTATACCATTACCACATTCTAAAACCAATGATTTCACTAAGAAAAAGCACCTGCCCAAATCGCACCAGGTGAGATTTTATGATGAACGAGGATAAGAAATGCAAAATTTTTTATATGTCTAGCTCAATATTTCCTTTACCTAGGGAGTAGTGAATTCACCTGCTTGATTTACCAATTTTTTTACTACTCAGAATTAATTTAGAATATTTGCTCTTATTTTGATGTCACATTCACTGAGTAGCATCTCAGTGATCGTCAATCAAAGAACTAAATTTTTAAAAAAACAATATCTTGAGGGGGATCTTAGAGTGAATTAAAGATCCTAGAGGATTCTAGTTGATTAAAATCTTTCAGGTTCAGTCTAATTAATCTCCCTCAAGGTCCTCAAGATATTGTTTTTTTGTTGCAGTTCTTTGATTAAATAAAGGTGGTAGAAATACTAGTTGGGGAAATGAGACACCAAACTTCGGAGGCCGCACTCATAATGGTAGTTAACATACAATTTCTGAAAATTAAAAACAAGACTAAATATTTCATTGTGAACAGAAATAATGAAAATCAATTTAAGGTTTTAATTTTGACAAATATTAGATTTGGTTTCTGATTCTCATTCTCATTAAAATAAACTTGCCCCAGAAAATGAATATATTTTTACAAATTTAAGATTATGAAATGTCAAAACATGTGGAATGTATGATTTTTTAATAAACTATATTTCTAGAGGAATTATTATGGGCTGTTATATCCCTGCATTACTGTTGCTCCCCTTTTCCTTCAGGTATTATTCTACAGCCATATTCAAGCAACCATGCAACAGAAAGCATGATGTGGCAAACTTGTTTTTATTAATTACTTATACTGTATTTCAGACTTTTGAAACACAAAACATGCTAGTTTTACCTGTGAAACCCCATACATAGTGGCATTCACACCTATCTATAAAGTTTCACATGGGAAACCTGCAAGTTTTACGATGCAAGCATCTAGATATAAACTTATAAAAACAAGTTTGCCATGCTACACTTCACAGTTGCTTGCAAATGGTAATATTTACACCATATATCTTTCCCTTCCACTTTCCTCCAAATTTGTTTTTCTTCTCTTTTCAGTTTCACCCATCTTGCATTGTGCTGCCTGACAATCCACTACATGGTGGAGTCTGTCTACCATGCCATGAGACTGCTGCAAATCAGTGGAAAGAATGAAATAGCTAAGAATGTGTACGTTGATGGAAATAAATCCTAGAGGAGTGATAATATGATTTCCCATTGCCCATTTAATAGACCTTTTTACATTGGACGCAATGTTTTCCCATTTCAGACCATGTGTCATTCTCTTAAGAATAAAACTCTTTCTTTGAGTTGGATCCAAATTAATGTTTCTTATCATGTGCAACCGTTAAACAAAGAAATGATACTCTAGGGAATGACATGTGGTCTGACTGAATGGGGAAGCATTACTCCCAAGCTTAAAAGGCCTATAGAAAATAATTTTGAATGAGAAAATAGCTTTAAGGGATTGGGTTGATTTTTGGGTGTTTTTTTTTTCATTAAATACAAAATATTTTTGGGGCGTGAGAATATTTCCTTGGATTGGTTGGTTTTTGAGGTGTAATTCAAGTGAGATTACGGAGAACCCTTGTCATACAGTAAGGGTACGATGCTCATGCAATATACCAATTGATCAATCTAGCAACATTTGAACAATACTCAAGTGTGGTTCTCTTAAAGAATCAAAATTAAACTTAAAATTTACAAGTTTATATTGGTTTAGATATTGGATTAATGGACAGGACTGCCTATAACAGTTGCGTTTCTTATTTTCTGCAGTTTCTTGGTCTGGTCTGGATTGTTCGTGCTAGCTCGTTTTGCTATCATAGCTCTGACTGTCATGACTTTCTGGTAAGTGTCAGTATGGATTATGGTGATGACAGTGAAGATGATGATGATAGTGATGATGATAACAGGAATGATGATAACAGGGATGATGATAATGATGATAACTGATGATGATGACTGATGAAGATGACTGATAAGGATGACAGTGATGATGGTGATGACTGATAAGGATGAAGAAAGTGATGTCAGATTGTGACTGACAATTATAACAGTGATGATAATGATTATTGATGAGGGTAATAGTGATGACTGATAACGATAACAATGATGATTGACGAGGTTGATAGTGATGATTGATGAGGATGACAGTGATGATGATGACAGTGAAGACGACCATGATAATGATGAGAAGAATGAGGACTAGAAGAAAGAGAATAACAATGAGATAATACATAATAGAGGTAGAGGTTAAGAATCATTGTGATGATTATCATTATCTCTATTGTCATGAGACACAAATTAATTGTACAATTATCTGATAATTGAATCACTGATTTTCTAAGGTATGGCCTTCCTCGCCTTGAAAATGCTGCCCTCAATGTGGATACTGGAAATTTCAATAGCCCTTTTATCAGGTAACTTTGCAGGAACAGGATTGCTACTTTGATAGCATTTGCAAAATATGATCATATTCATCTGTTACCATTTTTGTATTTGTATTCAAATCCATATTGAAAATCCCTATTATTTTTACTCTTCTAGGGCAACAGCTATGGCTGCTATGGTGCTCATGCAATCTTGGCTGGCTTGGAACTTCATCACTTACCAGATCAGGCTTTGGCGTGAACATAGTGCAGCCACATCACCCAAGAAGAAGGAACCGCGCAAGAAGGCCAAAAAGGACCAGCCAAAGAAGAAGGTGACTGATGACGATGGTGAAGGAGAAAGTGATGAAGAAGTGGCTGAAGAAAAGGTTGTGACTAGAAAGGAAACCAAAAAGACGCAATAATGTTGGGCCATGGCTAGTCTTACCTTATTGACCTTGGATGCATGGTTGATGGTCACACTTAGGGGCTTTCATTTAACGCATGCGGGAGGGAGGGGTTGGCAAAATCATATGGAAAGCTTTACAAACCCCTCTGAATGGTAGGAGCAACAACTTCATAACCCCCCCTCATCATCCTGCAGTATCTCTCAACCCCCCTCAATATGTAATAACCCCCATTTACCACTTTCTCAAAATGACGTAACCCCCCTACAATTTTGCTGACCCCCCTCCTGCTTGTGCTAATAAATGAAAGGGCCCTTAAAAATGCATTAGGATTGTTGCTTTTCAAATTACTGTGTCACACTTAAAACCAAAATAGTATTAATTATACTGTACTTGCTAACCCTTAACCCAATCACTATATTATTACATTCACTAAGGGTGGCACAGGGTTTACGCATGATGCGGCAGGATACATGAAAATACCAAAATGTAGAACATGATTCTTGAATTCCTGGTTTACTGTTCATATTTTTATATGTAGCTCAATAATATGTAATACAGTTAATTTAAAAAATACCAGTGCATGAAATGTGATGTGGACTCCCTGTGTCACCCTATTCAGAGAGCAATGGAATCATGCTTTAAGTATGTGAAATAGATATATGCCAGCCAGATCCAGTTAGAGTGAAGTCATAAAACCTGTGAAATAGACATTAGACTAACACACTTTAGTAGACACTAATTCCATTGTTTTCTTTTGTGTCTATTTGACTATTGCACGTTGACTAATAATTTTTATTTCACAGGTTAAATGCCTTCAACTCTAATAATATAACACTAACATAGGTCTTAAATGCATTTTATTGTTATGTAGTTGTAGTGTAATTGATATGAGGATGGTAAAACAACCTTCCTTCCTCAAATACTTTGTTTAAAAAAATATTTTATTTTTGAGCATGGATGTCCTACCACTGTTGCATTTCAAGTGACAGAGCTATGTTGCTTGTATTACCCACCTGCATGAGTTCTGAAAAAAGTATCTAGCAGAACTTCTACTTCATGCAACAAAGAAAACATGTTGCAGGTATGGTGGTAATCCAAGCAACACTGTCAACTATGTGCTGCAACAGGTTGCATAATTTTATATTCCATTTTACTGCATTGTACGAACATAATCATTAGAGTGCAACTCACAAAGTTTGATATCTCATTCTCCGACTAGCATTTCAACAACTGTCAATCAAATCTTGAAAGAGATTTTGGACTGACTTAAAGATCTTAGAGGATTGGATGTTTAACATCTTTAAATTCAGTCTCTTTCTCCCTCAAGATATTGCCTCTTGTATTACAGTTCTTAGATTGACAGCCATCGAAATGCTAGCCGGCGAACAAGACATCAGACTTTGCAGGCTCACTTCAATAGTAATGGTAGTAATTTATCTGTTGATATGATTAGCATTCTTTTAGTAAAGTTATTTTAAAGTGATTTAATTTAAACTGTGAGAAAGAAATTCATAATTATTAGTGTGTGATACTGGAAAGATAAAACTGTAATATACTTGATTTAATACTGAGTAGGGCTAGTTCCACTTGTTAAAACTCTTCGTATTAGACCATCAAAACAAATTAAACTTTAAATTAAGAATTTTGAATTCTCCTAATATTTCAACATTTTTAGTTCATTTTAGCTATTAACATATTGGAAATATAAGCCTTCATATCTCTAAGAACAGACATTCAAATTATTATATGAATTATTTTCACAATCAACTATTCACTATTTAAAGAATCAATTCTGAAAATATTGTGTAAAGGCTTATAATCACTTTAAAGGTTGGGAGCTTCGTAGAGGAGATACAGTAAGTGATCTGATTGTACTGTACCTTCTAGATATTCATTGCTTAGATGTAAATTCCATATAGACCAAATTCAAAACTCGCACTGATGTGAGGCTTAAGTTGTGAACAAAGGGATCTGGCATAGTCTCCCTTGCATCCATTCTTAGTGTGGACTGACACTAAAAATGGATGTGAGGGAGACTAGATCTGGCGTGACTCAAAGTAATCCTGCGTGATTCAAAAGTCACGAATCACGCCAGATTCCTTTGTTCACAACTTAAGCCTCACATCGGTTTTGAATTTGGTCTTGGTTATTATTTGCCGATTTAGGATCAAAAATTTTCTTAGAAATGAACTACTAGCCACCTTAATGTAAGGTTGAATTTTAACTGGGGTCCCTGTGTTGAAATCCGACCAATTTCCCCCAGCCACCCCTCCCTCGATACCAGGGTCCCACAATGCATTTCGCTCCGACACTAGATCGTTCAAAGATGGCAACTTCCCTGTTCGGTCATGCCGCCGGGCGCTCAGCCTCCAAGAATTTACTTGAATTCCGAGCAGGAAAAATGAGCTTGAATGGCTCAACAGTTACTGCCGACAAAAGGAAAGGCCTAGTGTATATTCACCAGAGTGAAGACTCCCTCATGCACTTCTGCTGGAAGGATAGAAACACTTCAAAAGTCGAAGACGTGAGTCCCTTCCCAAACCATGACAATGCGAAAAAATATCGTAAAAATTTAATACCGTTAATATTTTTTTATTTAGACATATTTTATTTTGTTTTATACGTTTATTGATAGACATTAAACCTTATATTCGACCAAGAATTTGTTTTGGCCTTTCAACGGCTAATTCTTTCAACAAAGAAAAATTTTCAGAGCCGAAACGAAGAATTTTTCGTAAAATATTACAAAAAAAAATTTCAGATTTTCGTTTCAATTTTTGCCTTTAAACAACATCTATTGGATGTCTTTAACAGGTTACTAGCAATCATTATACATTTATCTTTTAATTATTTGACTTTTCAGTAAAGAAATGTTATGGGTAGCATTGAAATGTTGGAAGAATTTGGCAAAAGCCTTTATTAATGAACCAACATGGCGGCCATGCCTTTTGTTATTTTACTCCCTTGTGATTAACTGCAAACCAAGAATTCCATATTTTTGTAATGTGGACAGGACTTGAAATAACAGTCAGTCAGTCACTGGTCATGATGGCCAGCCAAATTAGTTTTAGCTTAGTCATACAGTACCTCATTTCTGGCTAAATGTTACTGGTCAAAATGGACCAGGAAGGCAAAAATTTGGGGTCCAACCAGACAATCCTGTGAATGATGCCATAAACCTCTCTTTTTACCACAATTGTAAATTTTCTCGCGCGCTGATTGGTTAAAAAACGTCGTAAATAAGAGGCCATACCAACAAATGGCGTCATGCAAGATTTCGTGCAGTCTATTTCCTAGAGTTTTTTGAGTTTTGTAGTAAAAAACAAATTTACTTACGGCTTACGCCTCGTGAGTCCATAACATTTTGACCAACTTTTGACGTCATATCGTGGCAAATAAGAGGACATACCACGCTCAACCATCGTAAATTTGTTAAGTTTCCTAGTGATTTTTTGTTCATTCCATCAAAATTGTGCTGCATTTGTGGAGCTCAGTTGTATTATATGACTACATACAGTACATCAAAAATGTTTTCAGTTTTCTGTTCTTCCCAGTCCTTCCACTGGATTTGATACTTAGCAATTTTCTTCTTTCATCATCCAATATCCAAATTGAAATATTCTAACCCAGCTTACTATTTTTCATTGAATAGGATTTGATCATTTTCCCTGACGACATTGAATACAAACGTGTCAAGCAGTGCAACACTGGAAGGGTCTATATCCTCAAGTTTAAGTCCTCTTCCAGAAAGTTCTTTTTCTGGATGCAAGAGCCCAAGACAGATAAAGATGAGGAGTTCTGCAATAAGGTTAACAGCCTTCTTAACAACCCACCAACACCGGGATCTGGAAGTAGTGCTGGGGGAACTGGTATGCCTAGTGGACTTGCGTCAGCACTTGAAGAACATTTAGGTTAGTTACATTTTAGACATCAATCAGGGAAGATGATTAATAACAGACCTCATCTAGTTTGGGCATAATTTTTTTTCTAATTCATCCAGATTCTTTGTTTGAGGTGTACCCATATTCATGTGTTTTTTTTGTGCGAGCGAGTCTTAGTTTCCTACTCTTCTTCTTCTCATGCTCTCTCAACATCTTGTCTGTTTAGGTCAGATTATCTGAAATGGAAAACTGTTGTATATTTTTTAACTTTAGAGAATAAAATGTGGTCTGAAATAGGAAAATGCTACTGCCAAACTATTAGGGTCTTATTTCAGCAAGTATCAGTATCTGATGTTCTAAGATGTGCTTGTTGTTTTGCAGGTGATAGTCAGTTGCAAGGCCTACTAGGAAACATGGACCAACAGCAGCTATTACAGCTGTGGAGTGGTCTTGGTGGAATGAGTGGCCTGACTGGGGCAAGTGCTACTCCACCTGCTGCAGCTTCACCCACGTAAGTTGCTAACTGTCAATCAAGTGACCTGCAAGGCAAACATTTGACAAGTCTCAATTCTGGCTAGATATTTTCCAATGACCAGTCATTATCTTACAGTGCAACTACTGTAGCCGGGGCAACTTTTAACCAATTAGAATCTAGAATGAAAACAATGCATTCCATTTTTGGGTAGTCACGTCAATCAGAAACCTAGACTGCATGAGAATGGTTATTTACTTGGCTGATGTTATGTTTAAATAGATAGCCATCAACATTTTCTTGTGGGAATAAAAAGATGTATTTGGATTGTTTTCTGCTGGTTTCTGATTGGCATCCTACCCAAAGTTGGAATGTATTGTTTTCGTTCTACGATTTAATTGGTTCTTGCTGTCAAGGTAGTCACGCTGTAAGCACTGCTGAGTATCGTAAGAATGCTTGGATGGTATCTGTCTTTTAAAATGATAATCTTATTCTTTGTTTCAATTTAGTCCATCCAGGGTACAGTCCTCTCCAGGACCAAGAAATACAGCATCAACCACTCCATCTGAGACACCAACCCCTCGTCCTGCAACTGCTGCCCCCTCGGTCCCTCCACAGACCCCACCTGCAAGACAGGCAGTCCAGCTCAGTGATTTACAGAATATATTGTCAAATATTCAAGGTATGTCACAGAAATGATTTTGTATCAATTTGAAAATGTACTTCTCAATCATATGTTATAAAAGTGGCTTGGAGTCGATGACATCATAATATTAGATTGACATATGACCAAACATGATTATTATTCTTGCAAGCGTAATCTGTGAAAATGTATGTAAATGTAATACTATACAGTGAGAAAATTCTCATTTTTCCTTTTTTTTTCCTTCATCATGTCTTTGTTTTGAAGTAATGGCCCAGCATCTTAATTATTTAATTTTTGTTTTTAGTTCCTGTGGAAAATGAACAGACATCTAGTGCTCAGAGAGGAGAAGGTACTTTGAATTATCCCATCATACAAACATATATTTCTAAGAGAAAGTTTCATGAAAAAATTGAATTCCTTTCAAGTCTTGTAAATGAAACTTGTGTCAAGATATGTTTCACAAGTAATTGTACAGTACCTTGGATACTCATCAATGAAGCATGTTCAGTACATTGCACAAATGTTTCAGCTAAACATCTCCCTTTTTAGCAGCTCCTAAAAGTCTGACTATTGGAGTTGAAACATTCTATAAAATATAATTATTATATATCACCATAAAGGAGATACAGTAATTTCTCATGACTGAGGAGTTATTGTGCCTGTTTTATCTCCAGTGATTGATCTGTCTCGTGTTCTGACACCAGAGGCTCTTGGCCCACTGCTTAGTAATCCTGAGTTCCGTGAGAGGTTGACATCCTTCCTTCCATCTGGGGGAGAACTACCTCAGCTACCCAGTGATGTGTCCTCTACTCTCTGGTCACCACAATTCCAACAGGTTTGTAAAGTGATGTGTTACAGGGCTAAAATAAATAACTGGTGAACTTACAATGTCCAGCCAAGACTGGCTGATTCTAAATGCCTCTTAGTGCTTCCTGATGCTTTTTAGATTTGAAAAATAGCAAGCATTTTCTGACTCCTTTGATTTAATGGTGACAAATATTTGAACATGTTTAATCCTGTTATAGGCTGTTGGAATGTTCAGTTCTGCCTTGCAGTCTGGTCAACTTGGACCTTTGATGAGTCAGTTTGGGTTTAACCAAGAAGTTGTTGATGCTGCTGGAAAAGGGGGTAAGTCATACTATCATACAGCTTTTCAGACATAAAACAATGCAACACCATCTACACATTCTTTTTTTAAAATTTATCACGACCAGTGACTAACCAGCCACTATTAAAAGCGCTGACATTGGGCGGGGAAAACACTTGTACATTATGGGTCAGAAAGGATAAGGAAGGGTCAGAAAGGATAAGGAATTACGCCTGAAAGGATAATAGAGGAAATTAACATAGTGCACTCCTTTTGTGTTTCAGACATGGTTGAATTTGTCAACGCCCTTCAGGCATCATCCAGATCAGGTACTGCCGACAGTACAAGCACCACAGGAAATGCCTCAAGACCACCAACCTCTGGAGAAGAGAAGCCTCCAGGGGGTGTTGACAAAAAGGTTGATGAAGATGAACACATGAGTTTAGACTAAATTGCTAAAACTGATACTAAGATAAAGTCCTTAGTCCTTCTTTAACAGTTTAATGTAGTAGTCAATAAAAACTTTTGTTGCCAAGTATAAAAATGCTTCAAGTTTTTGTAGCAAATGATATGAAAAGAAGCAATGCAAATGCAAAAGAACAGAATATTTTGTTTTTCTTGACTTGACTTACACTTCCATTGCTAGTGAGGACCAGACTTAACCAACTCATACTGAGGTGGATCCCACAATGAAGCAAAATAATTATTAAGCAAACACATCCTTTATTTTTACATTCATTTTATAAATAAAAATACATTTGCAACAGGTATCCTAGACATCAAGGCATGTGCATTGAGAGAGACTGCTTTTAGTTTTGACTCTGATCATCTACTGCAATTGGGATAAAAAAAAGACAAACCATCTTTCGTAGTCTCTTAGGATTTTTTCTTAAACAAAGATTATATAATACAGTATCAATGATGAATGGATAATGGCCATTACGCTGTAATGCTGTGGTTGTTTCTCTGCTTCACAAATTCTCAGGCTCATCGTGCGTCAAATACAACCACTGTTGAGATATTGGTTAAGAAATTATATGATAGCAAAATAACTTATCAGGGTTCTTATTGGACCGTTTACCGCTTATATGTGGACAGCTGTGCATAATTGAAATATACGTGGATGATGACCAAAGACGTTTTGCATGATCCCATGACAGTATTGTAGCTATATATTCTGTTGGATGGTAGGAACAAAGCATCTTACATTGGAAGGATTTAGCTTCCAAAGAATAAAGAAATTATATTACTTTGCCATCTATTGGTCACATCACCACCAGCATGTGATCGTGCAAAACCTCTATTAACAATAGACAATGTGGCTAAGTAGTGAGGGTGGAGAGAGTATTAATGATAGGGAGCATAGACCGAGGATAGAGTGAGCTGAACAAGGTTAGGTGACCTAATGAGAGTAGTATGGATAGGTAGAAGAGAAAAAGTAAGGACATTAGCAAGGGTAGGGAGAGTAAAATGTATAGCTAGGGTGGGGGGAGGGGAGAGTAGCTCAAGGTTTATAGCTGAAGTAGGAACGGAAGCATATAGCAGGAAGGGTCATAAGGAGAGTGATAAGGTAAGCAAGAAAAAACAATCTTCACAGCTTTTTGCTTAAAACTTAGCAAAGGATACTTCTTTTGGTTCTCTTCTTGTACATTATTCTGTAGCCGCATTCTCTGCATCGAATAGGGTCCCTAGATTTGATCTCGTTTTCTGTATGACATTCTGCAACAAACAACAAGCTTTGAACTTAGTTTTTATCATATATCTGCAAATGTACCGCATTATTCGGGTATCTTTAGTAAGAAATAGAAACTTTTTTGCTAATTTAACGCCGCAATAGAAATATTTTTTCTATTTTTGCCTAAAGCAGGGTTATAAACACAATAGTTTATATTCAACACGACAATGACGATTCATCATTTCGACACGTGGTATCAAAAATATCAATAACGTACCCCCACAAATATAAATCATAGCATGCTGTCGTGTACTTTGGCCTTGAGACTGTTGACTGGTATCCATTATTAAATATAAAAGTCAATAGATTTGAGGAAAACAGAAGAATTTCGAAGAACTCTTCCTCCTGTGAAAATCAAATATGGCGTCCGACAATCAATAACACAGGGACCCCATAAAGCCTTTGACAATAATTTCACCACAGGCAACCCAATACCAAGTTTTATTTTGGTTGCTACTGTAGAGGTCGGTCTTGGTTACCCTGGGTTTCAACGGCTTTCTTGTATTTAGTCCTTCTCTATCGCGAGAGAAAATTCTTTAATAATAATGAATTGAGAAGCAATGGAGTAAGAAAGACTCAAGAACCCAGGGTAGCTTGTGGTATGCCAAATATCAGGAGCCCAGAGGAGTGGGCTACAGCTCCCCTTTTCCCACACTAGTCTCACATTTTCCAATCTTAGCTCCCCCCCTATTTTTTTCCACACTTGTCTAATGTATTTTCCAATCTTTGCCCCCCTCCCTTCTTTAGGGTGCTCCACAGCCCTTGAATATTACAAATCCTTTGCAATGGTAACAAAGATCTTTATTGCTATTTTTTACATATATTTTTTTAATAGATATTTTATGTTTTTAAATACAAATCCTAAAATAAGACAATTTCTTGCTCAGCTTCTTCTTTATCATAAGATTCTGACACCCTAGCAACTTCCTCATCTATGTCAGAATCATCATTACAATTGAAATCATTCTCTGATGATATTTTATCATCTACTTCATTTGCATCATAACCATTGATCATTTCAGTGTCTTCCTCTGTTGTATCTTCTCCAACAACTTCTTTACAGATGGCTGAATTGTCACTATTAATTTGACTTTGACTGTTGAAAAACTCTGACAATTCCAGATGATTTAAACTCTGGTATTCACAGCCTAGAACTTCTCCAAATGGAATTAAATTCCATTTGGTCTCTTCTCCACTCACAGACCAACCAGAAGATGAACGAGGATCATTTCCCTGAACTGGCTGTTTTATGGTTTCTAATCCCTTACCATCCAATATCTGTTCAAGTGATTTACATTCATAGGATGCATCAGGACTTTTCTCAAAAGAATCTTCAACTAAGTTTATGTTTATCAATGAAATTGTGTTTTGTTTTAAGGTGTCTGGTATAGAAGGCATTTCTTTTAAGATCAAAGTAACACACTCTCTTGTGAAAGGATTTGGTTTCTTAAGACATATTTCAAGCAGAGTTAGCCATGGAAATTTAGTTGTAAAGGTAGAGCATGAATTCAAAATCCATAACACCCAGGACTTAAAACAATTTCTGCCTTGGATCTCCTTTTCCATATTTACAGACTGTGGATCTAAGATAGATACCAAGAACAGTGGTATAAATTCAGGAGATTCTTTATCAAGAGCTTCAAAGAGTGGTTTCCAGAATTTTATTTCTTCATTTGAGAGTTGGGATGAAGGTGTTTCTGTTTCTTCATTTTGGACTTCATTTCTTAACCCATTCTTTAGAAGTGACACTTGAAGGTGTGACCTTGAAAGGAAATAAATTTTAATTGCTGAGAAAAGGAAATTAAGAGAAGTATGAATTTTGTATTAATAGGGGAGGGGTGGGTAGGGTTGGGGAATGCTTGGTAATTAGGTTTTTGGTGGAAGGTGGTCTATTATGTTCTGGATATTTTTCACGTTAAAATTTTAAAATATTAAGATAAATTCAGCGAACTCACCAGAGATTATTGGTCAAAACAAAGTCAGTTATCTCCTGAGCCACAACCTTAGCTTTTTGCTCTTGTTTTTCAATATTCTTTTTCTTCTTCTTTTTCTTTGCAAAAAGTGCTTGGTAACTGTCAATCATCTCACAAAGCTTGACCTCAGAATCCTTGTGCATCTTGATCTGTGCCTCCCAGTACTCTGCTCGTAACCATGACAACGCCACCTGTACCCCAGCACGTAATGTATGCTGGGAAGGAAGGTTTGCGTGGGTTGCTTCATGCCTCAAATCAACCAGCCAATCAGGAAGCCCTATTTCTTCTGCAATAGCTTGAACAGAACGAGCATAAAGACCCTTCTGGTTCAAGTCTACCATGCCGTTAACAAACCTTACAAGCGCCATTGAAAGAATAAGTTGTACTTCTGGTGTGAACGCCTGTGAGTCTGCCAAATGAGCTAAGATGAGATCGAGTGTACATTCGATAGATAGAGGCAGCTTCCCTCCGCTACGACTTTTCCAGGCCATTATTCGATTTACGCCTTTTCTTTGAAGATATACATTGTCAAAACTGTATAGACACTGGTAAATCTCCGTCCATTCATCTCTATTTGCCCAGCAAACTACACGTGGAGTGTTCGCCATTGCTATGAAGTCAGTTCTGACCAGGCGTTACTTCCCGTGAAGAAAGGCCAAAATCCACAGGTATTCCAAAGCCTGTTTCAGAGGATAGACTGTTGGCTAGGTGAAAAAAATAAATTTAGCGGAAATTTAGCATGTTTATTTATTCGCTGCACTTATTTTTTGGTTAGCTTTAACTGATATTCAAAAGAGCCTTGAAAAACTGGTTATTCTCAGACTATAAGTAGTCGAAACATTTAGTCTCAAAATTTTGATCAAATGTAGATGCAATTCATAAAATATACATTAAAAAATGTTTCGCATTATTGCTTGGATAAAAATACACAAGATACCACAAGATATGCTTTTTCAAAAACAATGATAGTTTGGGCTTCCTGTCTATAGTCTGGTAACAAATGATATCAGACCTAGATGCATGCTGGGATATCCCGCCCATGTGCGCCATTTCGTTCTTAATACTTGCTTCATTGTTGCAACAAAAACACTGGTTTTACGCATAATTCCACGAATAAAATGGGCGACAGTGACGAAGAATACGACCGAAGGAGAGCTCGAGATAAATTTCGCAGAGAAAGAAGCGATTACAACGACAGAAGGCGCGATAGAGATGATCGCGGAGGGTCGAGACGTGAAGACTGGACTGACAGGAGACGCGACCAAGGATCTTGGGATCAGAGGCGGAGGGGAGACTACAGAGAGTTTGAAAGAGGCAGGAGGGATAGCTCTGGTAGACATCATGAACTGAGTCCTCCTATGCCTAAACGAATGAGAAGAGATTGGTAATAAAAGTTTTTTTTTTTTTTCATTTCTTTGCGAGTCCCAAAATGGCTTCCAGATAAGACTCGGAAAAGCACCCATTGTTCTGTGATCATGCCCAATGAAACAACTGAAAATGAATTTTGATATCTCCAAACTTCTTCCCCTGAATTCAAATCATTTGGGACCAAAGAAAAACAACTGGAAAAACTAGTTTTACTACATAGCTACACCACAAAAGGTTGTTATCTTGGATTGACCACCATCAAGTTTATTCAGTTCATTAGTGGAGATATCCAAAGTGCTGTTGCAGTATTTCTTTTAGTATCCGGCGATAAATCGCCGGTAGCCGCCTTTTAATGAAAGCTCTGGACCTTTGTCAATATTCACAAGGCAAAAAATAATGGCTGATCAGTGGCCAGACCAATAACCAGCTACATTGCACTGATGTGACCAGTCAATGTGAGTGGTTAAGAGGACTGCCCTTAAAGGTGTTTGACAGACAAGTGCCAATTTTGGCTGAACTTTGAATGTGGCCAGCTATTATCAGGGTTCATGCTACTCCTTAAACTCCTTGAATTTAATTCATGTTTTCAAGGGCATTTAAAAAGCTCTTGAATTTTACGATTTTAGTGAAACTCCTTGAAAATGCCTTGAATTTTTGTTTTGATCATTACTTGCATAGTTCTGAAATAGATCTAGTCAAAAAGATTGGAAAATCTGAAAGTTGGCCATGTGCAACCACCGTGTAAAACCTTGGCATAGTTAGCTGAAAATTCATTTTTGGTTCCTTGTATACTCCTTGAATAGTCCTTGAATTTTAAGTGGTTACCTCAGTACGAACCCTGTGTTATTTTGAGCCCAGTTGACCAGTATACTAGGGAGACTAATCTTGGTCCATGGATGTTTGACTAAGTGTTTGTATTTCCTACCTAGGGATGACCCATTCCATGCAGAGGGTAACTTTCCTTATGGTGGAGGTGCTAACAGTGCTGGTGGTGGGATGCATCATGCATGGAATCACCCTGGCGATGGTGTACAACAACAACAAATGCAAATAGGGGGACAAGACGCAAGACAGATGAGGTGTGAATAATATTCATATATTTCTTCATTTTATAATATTGAAAAAAAGTTGAAAATAAAAATAAAATGAAAAATAAAATAAAGTTGAAAATGTCAGTGCGTACTAGGTACTCTATACTTTTGCATAATTGGGTGGGGGGGGGGGGAGGGGAGGAGGGGGCAGGGGTGTGCGAATAGCCAGTCAAAAACTTTCCCAAAATCATATACTTCTTGTACCTGCACTAATCAGTAATTATAAAATTACTGATCATCTGTTCATTCTCATCATGAAATTAAGATGTTCGGTGTTAGAGGAAATGTATTGACTTTTTTGTAAAAAATATTTAACATTACATAATTTGGATTTGGATTTCAAAAGAGATATTTTCAACATTGTCTCATTAATCTATAGCATAATGATATTCCTATTTTTCCTCTGGTTTCCTTTTCCAAAGCCACAAAGTATTATTGGTATACAGAATTAGATGGATTTGTTTTTTTAAAGATATTTTTACTATTTTTTGTTAGACCCGATGCTCCTCATCCTGATGTACCTTCTGGCCCTTCCATGTTATCATTCAAGCAGTTCTTGAATGCCCAAGAAGATGATATTGAAGACACAGAAGCAGTCAGGAAGTACCAAGAGTATAAACTTGAATTCCGCAAGACACAGCTGGGCGACTTCTTTCAACAACACAAAGAAGAAGAATGGTATGTTCTTTCTTTTCATGAAAATTAAGGGAGAAATACTGTAAATCTTATTATGGATTCCTGTTAATAGATAGATTCACAATATAATTGGCTTAATAACAGTTAAAAGGGTCATAAAGGAGCAGAAGTGTTCTGCTTCAGATCATGGAGACATGAGTATCATATATTAATGTGGATCAGACTAGTCCATCAAATGTCAGACAGTCTCCTATCCCTTGAGCAATTCATTTTTCCAAGGAATTCTTGTGTCACAAGAAGCTTTTAACTGTTGTCAAACAAAGTTGTGTAATAGTTTTTCTATTAATTGAAGCCAAAATGTCTAACAACCAGGATATGATTGTGTCAACACATCTTGTGGTTAAAATGAAGCTTGTGTGAGGGTAGGGATCAAAGACAAGACTAAGACACCTAACCTCACCAACTGAGTGCTATAGATCTATTATCATATGTCTTAATGATTCCATTTGAAAGTATTGGGAAATACTCCATTTCACAGTTCTGTTCAGTGCCCACAAATAATAGTTCCAAGTTGAAATTGGAGTTTCCGCGCATAGCAGAACTATACTTTTTATCTTGCGCAGGAAATCCAACCTTGGCTTTGAATCACTCATGGTCACTGAACAGAACTGTAAAATGGAGTGTTAAGCGAATGTAGCCCAGCTACTCCACGACAAACATTGGAGAATGTAATATCGTTTTCAGGTGATAATTATTTCAATAAGATTATTCTTCATTGTATTCCACATGTCTGATAATGTTGCTTTGCTGTCCCAATTGTCTTGTTGGGTGCTTTTGCTACTACCATTTTATGGTTGTTATTGGCGAATGAATTTACATCATGTTTTAAGCATTAGCAACATTTTTTTAAATTTTTTAAATTAAATTAAATTAAATTATTATTTACAATTAAGGAGGGTAACACTAGTTGTTACCCTCTAGATGTTTACAAACCTTTTTTTTTTTGTTGCATTAGCAACATATACAGACTTAGTTCAGAGCTAAAAATTAAAGGCTGCTCAATGGCCAGATATTAGGACAATCCAAATATAACCAGTCAGGAGGACCAGCCTAAGAGTTGTTTTCCTGAACAAGTGCCAATTTTGGCCAGATATTGTCTGTCTTCTAGTCCATATTTTAAGCTCTGTATTTCTGCAGCTTTGCTCAATTAGCAACTGGTTTTCCTTACACTTGTAATCAGTCTTAAAATGTTGCTTCTGCTTGTACATGTGTTTCAGGGTAAGAAAAGGTCTGATAATGTAAAGTCCATTTATCCACCATTTCTGAGAATGCTTTGTTTCTGTGGCCAGGAAAAATATAAATGGCTATGGAAAGGAGAAAATCCTACCAATTAGCTAAATACGTTTACAAATTTACCATAAATTTTCTCACTAAATCAATAAATCATTCGCTTGCAAACAGAGCCAGCAAGTGCTAGAAACCACCGTTTTCCTTTCAAATTTTTAGCATGTCTTTTTTGTAGTAAGAAAAAAACAAATTTCTGATTGTTTTTTGTGGTATGTCCTCTTATTTACCAACAGTTGGTCAAAATTTGGCTCTACCTTTTGAGTACATATCATTTTGACCAACTGTCGACATCATATCATAGTAAATAAGAGATCATACCATGCAAAACCATCAGAAATTTGTTAAGTTTGTTGTGTTGTGTTGCCGTTTATTAGTTTTTAGTTTGTGTTTGTTGCTAACCCACACCATTGCCTTTACAGCCAACTGTGTGTAATAACTAAACAAGAACGCTTGGTGGATGTAGTACTATCTGTCTTTTTATGCTGGTTTAGGCAACTACCGCATTAAAGGCACAAAGCCCCCAATATTTCATCAAACACAGAGCTGGCTAGCCAAAACACAAGAGCTAAAATCACTTTTAGTTGATTACCTCTGCGCACAATGCAGTTGGTTATTTAGGCTTAGAGTTTTTTTGCTCAAAATTTGAGCTTTTTTGACAAAGCCACAAGGCTTTTTACTAAGTGTTAACAAGAAATGTATGTTCTTTCGAATGTGATGGTTGTGTTATTGAGTAACATTGCGAGGGCATAAGGACACTCCCCATCGGAATCGCATAGGTCATGCCTAGGGGTTGCACCCAGTCAGGTAACCTTTATATATACAGTTCATAATACTTAAGATTATTATATTCTCATTACTACAGTAGTAAGATATTTTTTCTAAATATTATCTAGGTTTAGGGGAAAGTACCATCCTAAAGAGGCTGCAGTCCGAAACAAAGAGATGCAAAAGGCAGTGAAGAAAAGAGTTTCAGTTTTCCTAGAGCTGATGAAGTCAGGCCGTGCTGACTCTCTTCTTCTTGACGTGGATCATTCAGATAATATAGTAAAACTCTTAGATGCAGGTATAGTTTCTATGGATCATAGAGGGAAGAGGAAGAATAAATACTCCAGTTTTGAGTTCTCTGTTGCTCAGGGTTAGCCTCCAGTGTTCTTGTGAAGGCCCGTTTAATTTCAAAGTGTTTGTATCATTAAAGCTGTGCATTTTTTACTTTACTGTTGGTATTTGTGAATATTTAGACACCAATACGAGGCTAAGCTTGAGTAAATGAGGCTGTAATCAAGGAATACAGCAGTAATTTTTAAACTCAAAAATGGTCTTTTTGTTAAGTCCATTGGTTTAGAATGATATTCTCTTCACCTTATTCAACAAATTACATATATTTGATACATTTCCAGAATGTTACTTTTCAGTCTGGGCAAAGCAAGTAATAGCATTTTTTTTTCTCTTTCTTACAGTGGTCATTAAACTAGAAGGAGGATCAGATTTTGACCTAACCATTCTTGACAGAGCACCTTCTCCAGAAAGAAAGATGAATGAAGAGAAAGAAGCTCACTCTTCTGATTCAAAGAGAGACAGGAGAAAGGGAAGATCGCACACACACTCACGGTCACCTTCACCAAACAAGTCCAAAGATAACAAAGGTATGTAGTACAGTTTACGCTTGGCTGTGAAGAGTTCTGTGCTGTATGTGTCTAGAATTTTCATTGGCTGATTTGTTTCTCGTCCCTGTTATATTGTTACAAAAAAGTTACTCATAATTCTTAGTCAATATGGTATTAAATAAGCAAATTTCAATAGCCAAAAAATCACTTATTAAACTCATTGGCACAGATGAATTGGAGCATGATACATGTATGTGCTATGAAGCCCCTGAAGGCGCTCCTGCAGCAACCGAAGACCTCTGGCCAGCGTGCCTTGACTTTAACTTTGCCTAAATTTCTTTTAGCCCCATTATTTGACTAGTTGACTACTGCCAAGTTCAAGCTCTACATGTATGTAATTTAAATCCACCAAAAGAGCACTTCAAGGCACGGGGGCTCCCAGTTAAACACATAGTTCTACATTATATCTTAGTTTGTTTCAGGACTAGCTTTAGATTGACCTTGAGTATATCTGATTTGAATTTAGAACACATCTCATTGTTGACTTCTTTATTTATAGATTCAGAGATCAACCCAATATCACCATCGTCAGTTCCTCTACCTGATGCCCCACCCCCCTCAACAACCCCTAGTACAAAGAGTGATCCAAAGCCAATAACCATAGCTGACCCCACCCCTGAACAGAAGAAACTACAAGAACAGGCACAGTTTTACCATCAACAGAGTCAGCTCTTTCAACAACAGGTGAGAAATCTATGGAAATTTTACAGAGCTTGAAATAACATTGGTTCATTGCACAGTCTGAGTCCAATAGTCATGTCTGGCCAAACACCTCATAAACCAGTCTTTTTTAAGAACTTTAGGATTTTGTTGACATTATCAGAAACTGCCTGTAAAAATATGATATAGTGTGGCATTTTAGATCAACAGAGTGAAAAACCAGCTGAAATATGAAAAATATCTCCATAGATTTTCTATTATTTAGGGCTGGATGATATAACGTGATAGGATCCAGTGCAAAATAAAATAAAATGTATGGGACAATATCTCCCTTTCTACAGCTCACAACAGCCTTAAATTCTCTTCAAATATGAATATTTCAAAACTATATTGCGAAATATGGAACTTGATGACGTCACACTTCAGTACACTATTTTTTTTTGTATCATGTGACTTCTGTACAATAGATCCAAAGAAGCAATCGCTGTTATTATGATTTTTCGGTAAGATAATATGCCTTTTGTTTAATGTAGCAGCAGGGAATGGCAGACAAATCAGGACAACAAAAGCAACAAGAACAAAAACAAAGTGAAGGAAAGGTGAGAGACATCTTTAGCTTCGGCATAAGGTTTTCCCATTTCAGTACAGGTTTCATCCTAATAAAAATAAGATTCTTCGTTTCAGTTTTATCCACATTCATGTGTTTTCTCATTTCTTTGTTTAACAAAGAAATAATACTCTAGAGAATGACTAGTAACATCATGTCTAGTTAGCGATGGGATTTATGAAAGGTTAAAGCACAAACAATAGCCTAAGCTTTGGTAGTGTTTATGTTTTAGTACTATGTATTTCTTAATGGACTTTTCTCAAAATTACCTTAGATGTGAGGCTAACAGGAAATTTTTTTAAAAATCACACTTTTTATCAATGGAATTTGTGGTATTTCTTTTGCATTTTGAGAAGGGTCCATTGTTTTGTCCTTCCTTACATTAAAAAAAATATCAATAAATAATTTTGATTTTGATTTTGTCCTTCCTTTTATTTAAAAAATATTATAAAATAATTTAGATATAACCCATGCATGCTCTGGTTGGTCCAAAAACTGTTTGAACACTCCTTTTTCTTTCATTTTCTGTGCTGTTTATGTGAGCTTCTTGTTGTAGTTTCTCGTTGTGGTTTTCCACTATTCCCTCTTGTTCTCTCAGCATTCCAGGTGTTTTGATGAGTGTCAAACATGGAAAACTGTTGTATACTTCATCAATAATGTTTATTCAGTTACCAGTTGTTAAATTACTTGTCTTTTACCGAAGGAGGAAGCTGGAAAAAAGAAACGCAAACATCGACATAGAGAACCATACTATTATGATGCAATAGAAGATGAAAGTGAGAGTGAATCTGATTCAGAGTCTGATTCTGAGCCCGCTCCCCCTGGGGAAGAAATGTCATCCAACGAAGCAAAAGGAGAAGAGGAACTGTTACCCCCAGGGGTGGAGGCGGAGGCAGCACCAGCAGCTGATGAGGATATCAAGCCTCCAGGTGAGAAATATTGTCCTTACCATAGTCTATACATAGTATACAGCATGTTAAGTGTGCTGTGAGACATAGAGATTTATAGCACGTCTAACAGTTTATTGGATGCCAGTGGTAAGAAAGTATAGAGAATAATATCTTTAACAACAAAACAGAAAAAAGTAATCCATTGCATTTTGTACCATTAGGAGTTGATGATTCCTCTACAGCAGAAGCCGCCATCCAGCTGCCAACTAGTTCATCAGGTGTGGAAAAAGATGATAAACCAGGTGAGAACAAATTAAGAAATATTAAAAAGTTTTCCATTTTAGATACTCTATTTTAAAAAATCTAAATCTATTAGACTTTGGCTGTTGCAGGGCTTTCAATAATATTTGAAGTAGATGGATGAAACTCAAAAGTACACGTCTGTTTCCACAAATTTTACTTCTTATTTATTAAGACTGATTCGCAAAATAGCCGGCGGTATGAGGGTAAGTACCCGGTGATAAACCGCTGGTAGCCACCTTCTATTGAAACCCCTGCTGTTGTATCACAGCATGGGATAATCACAAAAGACCTAAGCTCAAAATTGGGTTAAAGCCCAAAGATCGAATTAGAATTTAAAATTTGATTTCTAAGGAGGAGAAAAAACTCTGATAAGCAGGATGGTACCAGCAGGATGACATCAAGCAGAGTGGATTCCAGCTTCTCAAGTTTACACAAAAATAATTGCAGTATATAATACACAACAAAATATGAAAACAAAATATTAAATCAAAATATCACAGCAAAATAATGTTATCATGACAGAGAGTAAGAGAGAGAGAGAGCAATCCTGACCTGTGTCTCACATGGTTTCTTTCCCTGTAGATTCAGCTGCAGATGATGCTGTTGGCTCCAGTGAACCTGAAATGGAAGTGAGCAGTCAAGACACAGCAGCAACAAAACCAACTAAACCAGCCCCAGGCACCTCAGGTAGCTAGCTTTTCTAAAATGCCTTCTCATTTCTTTTCCATAAGAATTAATAGGATTATAGGAATTAACTTTTGTTTTCTAAAATACCTTCTCGTTTCTGGATATTTTCTGGAACAACACATTTGCAAAAGTTCTCTGAACAGTAGTAAAGCATGAGGGGTTTTGCACAAGCATGCTGGCAGCCTTGTTAAATGCCAGAATCTTTCTTATCATAAATGGATTTTATTCTCATGACATGAATTTTATTCTCATCAACAGATGATTCTGCAATAGACTCAACACAAAGTCCTGACACTAAGCCTCAGTCTGACAGCCCTGATCAATCAGAAGAGAGTATCAAGAGGCAAACAGGGGACCCACAAGTGGGTAGTAGTACTGTGAGCTCAGATGCCACAGTCAGTTCTGCTGCCAAGGACAATGAAGATGTAGACATGGCACCGGAATCATCTAGTGATGTTGTCAGGAAGATCTCTGTTGATGGTGAAGCTGAGTCAAATACTGATGTAGAAATGCCTTCAACCCCTGTAACTCCACAAAACAAGGTATACTTGACAGATACCCTGGGTGATTAACAGGTTTTAGTGTTCTCTCTTGCCTGTTTTATTATATCATGTTTTCATAATTATGCAACCTAGACAACTTAATATAATTCAAACCTCGAAACTACCTCTGTCTGATCTAAGGCACCAGCTGAACAGTGAATGTGGTGCACAAAGCATCAGTGGACAAAATGATTGGCCCTAAGCATTTTTGGTTTTTTAAGACAAGACAAACATGGTAAATGTAGTAAAGTGAAATTGTTTTTTTTCTGCTTCTTGTAGGCACATATATTATATTTTAGTCAAAAGAAAACAGAAAAATATGCAAAAGTTGGGTTATAGTAGCTTTGAAATGAGGGCCGGCAGCAAAACTGCTAAACGTGCTGTGATTGGCTGAAACAAAATGTGTGTTGCATTTTATGGGTTGAGGAAAGCAAAAAAAAAAAAACCTAAATCAAGGGAGAGACCCACTATAACTCTACTCACATAGGTGAAAGACAAGTGCAATGCTAAGTTACACCAACCTGGGAATCCACTAAAGTCTTATCATCATTAACAACAACTTGATGGCCATCGTTGTCATCATCAACATCATCGACAAAGACATCAACAGCAACTTAAACAACACAGCAGCAATATCATATAACAACAACATCAGCAATATAACAACATCAACAACAATAATAATAATGATACCAACGTGAATAAAAATATTTGTTTTGGTTTTTTGTTTTGTTATAGAATCCAGAAGAGATGGATTCCAACAGACTGGCAGAGAAAAAAGAAGTAAAGGAGGAAGAGAGTCCAGTCAAACCCTCTCCTGCCAAAGAATCTAAAGAAAATGCCGTTGAAGAGAAAGAGAAAGATTCAGCTGAAGATGGAGAAGAAGAAAAAGAAAAGCCATCACAACAAGGCAAAGAAGTGGTGGCCCTATCCCCAGAACCTAGACCATTACACAAGACTTATTCTCTGTTTATGAGAAACATTCCACCTAGCATATCCAAGGGAGACATTGCTGCCGTAAGTTGGGTACTAGAACAATAGTACAAGTGAATGGGAGGATGAAGAAATGGGAAAATGAGTAGATGTCTGTATGAACAGATGAATGAGTGGATCGATATAAAATCATCAATTTATTCATAATATAGTGTGAAAGGAAGTATGAGAGATTAACCCTATCTGGAATATCTCCTAAAGTTAAATTTGAATTTTAGAAGTTGATTTCAAATTTTTAGATATTTTAGCAAGTTGTTAAGCTTCTGGCATAGCAACAGTAACTAAGGGGAGTGGGAAACATATTTATTGCACAGTCGGCACAAGCATTGGTCCATCAGTATCAACCACTTGTTTTATGATTACAACCTGTGCTACATTAATACTCACTTTGCAACCCTCATTCATGCCTTGGTTTTGATTGAGTTACTCTTTAGCGGGAACATTTTAACGAAATACCTTCATTCACTACTTTCTGTACATTGGTTCACTGGTCAAACAAAATGAATTAATTAGTCCCCTTCACGGTTCCCTACGCCATCTTGAAAGGTAGCAGGGCCTTGCATCAAAGCAAGATGAACGGCGAGCGTGCAATGATAGAGACCTTTTTTTAACACCTTGGAGAATTATTCACATGTCCCTATCATTGCAAGCTCACTGCTCAAGGGGTCTATTGAAGTTGCAAGGTTTTAATATGAACAATAGAGACCTTTAGCATCAGGTTTATCGCTAACCTTGAACACAAACAAACACTCAGCATCAATGAAATTCAACATGGCAGCTCTTCCAGCAACAACTTTGTTATCCCTTGCTAAATGTTGATAGTTAGTCAACAGTTATCCTGACGTCAAACTGCAGTTTGAGGTTTTCGGTAACTAGCAAGGACATCGTGCTAAAGGTCTCTAATCCTTTGAAACTAACTGAGTTACTCTTCCGTGGGAACATCAGCTTTTAGCTTTATCTGGAAGTCTTGGTAGTAGTAACCTGTGAAATGATCATAAAAA
The DNA here is from genome assembly GCF_029948245.1 of Actinia tenebrosa. Taxonomy (NCBI): domain Eukaryota; kingdom Metazoa; phylum Cnidaria; class Anthozoa; order Actiniaria; family Actiniidae; genus Actinia; species Actinia tenebrosa. Next base: position 10,530,782 of record NW_028292573.1, on the reverse strand, counting down.
TTTTATCATTATTTTTCTCTTTGTAGATTTGTAAAAGATTTACTGGATTTCTAAGAGTTGCACTCTCGGATCCAAGCCCTGATAGAAGGTAAAGGAAGAGAATTAATTGCTTTTTGAAAAACTGTTTACTATGGTTAATTCTTGCATATAGGACTCATATTATAAAGATTTTAAAATTTCATGTACAAAATTTATACATGATAAGTCTAGCGCAAAATAGGTAGGTAGGTAGGTACATGTAGGTAGGTAGGTAGGTAGGTAGGTAGGTAGGTACCTGTAGGTAGGTACATGTGGGTAGGTAGGTAGGTACATGTAGGTAGGTACATGTAGGTAGGTACATGTAGGTAGGTAGGTAGGTACATGTGGGTAGGTAGGTAGGTACATGTGGGTAGGTAGGTAGGTACATGTGGGTAGGTAGGTAGGCACATGTAGGTAGGTAGGTAGGCACATGTAGGTAGGTACATGTAGGTAGGTAGGTAGTTACATGTAGGTAGGTAGGTAGGTACATGTGGGTAGGTAGGTAGGTACATGTGGGTAGGTAGGGAGGGTGGGAGGTAATTGATGATTTAGTGTAGTTATTTCTCAGAGGTTTATGGCCCAATTAACTAATATTAAAATTCTTCTTTTATAGATTTTATCGAAGAGGCTGGATAACCTTTGAAAGAAGTGTGAATATCAAGGAAATCTGCTGGGACCTCAACAACATAAGGGTATGGCCAGTCTGTTGTTATTTCTAGATATTATTTGTTCTTATATTGGCATAAGAAAACAATGTATATGTAGTGCATTTTGATTTTTCGTCTCATATTTTTTAAAAATTGAATATTTTTTTTCCCAACTTTATTTTCATCTTTCAGTTTTATTTAAATTGGCTTCCCTGTGCCTAGTATTGGGAGCTCTGCTTTTAGGCAGTGTCTAAATTTATATATTATCCATGATGCACACTTAAGATACCATGTATGACTTTCTAAATCCACCTTTCTAAGGTTATAATATATTTTTTTTAAAAGTTAAAAGATGTTGAGCTCAACCCTGTGGTGAACCGTGACCTGTCCCGTCGTGTACGTACAGTCAGTGGTCTGACGTTTGCCAAACAGGTCATTAGGGAGGATATCAAGCTTGCTGCTCAGCTTATCAGGATACTAGACAAGAAATCTTGTGTTTATGAAAAGGAGAAAAAGATGGAGGAAAGCAATGGAAAAGATAAGGATTCTGAGGTACAAAGGCTATTAAATTAATTCAAATGAACATCACATTATTATTGTTTATTTCCAGAAAATATCCATACCCACCACAGAGGAAATTTGTAAAAGGACCCCCCTACCCCCAGGAACTTCCAATTTTCTTCCATACAAACTCTGTAATTTTGCTCTTTCTCTGACCCCACTTCCCTCCAGAATTTCCAATTTCCTCCATCGTTGGAGGATGGATATTTTGAATTTGTAACTTAAATTTTGAATATTTTAAACTCAAATTTGTTTAAAATATTCAGCATATCCTAAGCCATCTTTCAAACAAACTTTACTTAACATTAACAGCAACAAAATAAATTTTATAGTCTATATTATTAATTATAGTATATGATATAGAGTAAAAAGTGAAAAACTTCAAACACAATTTGATTTAATCATATTATTGCACAGTCGGCACAAGTATTGGTCCATCAATATCAACCACTTGTTTTATATTCATAACCTGTGCTACATTAATACTCACTTTGCAACTCTCATTCATGCCTTGGTTTTGTTTGAGTTACTCTTTTGTGGGAACATTTTAACGAAATATGTTCATTCACTTCTTTCTATACATCAGTTCACTGGTCAAACACAGAGCATTTATCTGAGGCAATGTTCAAATTTGAATAACCCATGAAACTACCTCACAGCCTTGATTGAATCCATGCTTTATGTGTTACCAGTGAACTGATGTATGGAAGGTAGTGAGTACTGTTTTTAAACTTACTCAAGCCAGACAAATTTTCTCTCACAATAAACTTTCTTTATTCAATTTGAAACATTTTCATCCCCAAGAAAAAGGAAGAAGGAGAAGAAGGAGAAGAAAGAGCAGATGAAAAGGAGACCAACGTCAACCTCCCAGACGAGAACCCCATCCTTGCATCCCTATCAGAAGACGCCTACCGAAGAAGAAGAAGGGGAAGAAATGGAGCTATTAGGAACATCTTCTGGAACACCGGATGCTAATGTAGAGAAGTCAGAGGTTGATTTGACTATTGATGAGAATTTGCTTCGAGTGTTGGACAGACTGGTTCTGTATTTAAGGATTGTACATTCTCTGGATTACTATAATGGTGGAGATTACCCACATGAAGATGAGATGCCTAACAGATGTGGGATAATTCATGTCAGGGGACCTGCTCCTGAGAAGGCTACTCAAAATGAAGGTTGGCTTTGACACCAGACTGCATTACACCACATTACATTACATCACACCACATTACATCACACCACACCACAACACACTGCATTACATCGCACCACACCACATTACATCACACCACACCACATCACATTACATCACATCACACCACATTACATCACACCACACCACATCACATTACATCACATCACACCACATTACATCACATCACACCACACCACACCACATCACACCACATCACATTACATCACACCACATAACATCACATCACACCACATTACATCACATCACACCACATTACATCACACCACACTGCATAACATCACACCACACCACATTACATCACACCACACTGCATTACATCACACCACATTACATCACGACACACAACATTACATCATGACACACCACATTACATCACACCACACCACATTACATCATGACACACCACATTACATCATGACACACCATATTACATCAAAACACACCACATTACATCATGGCACTGCATTACATCACACCACACTGCATTACATTACACCACACCGCATTACATCACGACACACTGCATTGTTTTGCATTACATGACTTCACCTCGCATCACATATCATATTTAACGAACATTATAACTTCTGATATAATCCTGAAATACCAGTGTGTTTTGTTTACTAGTACAAGAATGGCAGAAGACATTAAAACAGAAACTAGAACCGTTCATGCAAGAAAAAGGATCCATTAGTGATGAGGAAGTTACTAAACTCGGCAAAAAAGACCCTGAAGCATATCCTTTTATTCAGTTGAATATCAATGTCGATGATTAATTCACGAATCAAACGTAGGGGAGAATTTAGTTCTTTCAGTTCATTGACCTGGCTGTTCATTGACCCAGGCACATGTCCACCTTTTACATCAGAGCTTCCAAATGATGATTGAAACCTAAACTACAATGACTTGAGAAAAGTAGAAATGAAGGTGTGTGGGGTTACTGCTCACTCTCTAACTTTACTTTGTATATTTGTTTCATTGATTTTTTCAATCATCTTTCCCTATTTATACCATATATAATTTCCTTGAGAACCATTTCTTTTTTTAATGGTAACATTCAGATAATAATAATGTTGAGGACTTTATTTTTATATTTGTTGTCATTAACATTTTCAACCATCTTTCCCTATTTTATACCATGTATAATTTCCTTGAGAACCATTTCTTTCTTTAATGGTAACATTCAGATTATGATAACGATGAGGACTTAATTACAAAGCCCATTTTCGAAAGCATACTGAATGTGTGTTACAATCTTGTGGAATAATAATAATGATAATTATAATAATAATCTAATGATACATTACTTATGTACCAAGTCACTTGCCTTATCAAAGTACGTATTTTCTATCTATTAGATCTTTTTGTGTCGAAAAAGAGTTTGTTTTTCTTGACTGTTTTCACTGAAATTGAAAAGTTTGTTGAAGCCAACACCCAAGAGCTGGCAAAAGACAAGTGGCTATGTCCACTCAGTGGGAAGAAATTCAGAGGACCAGACTTTGTCAGAAAACACATATTTAACAAACATGCAGAGAAAGTTGAAGCTGTAAGGCTAGAGGTAAGATTCTTTACAAACACTCTCTCACTTTACTTTTTATATTTGTTTCACTGACTTTTTCAATCATCTTTCCCTATTTTATACCATATATAATTCCCTTGAGTACCATTTCTTTCTTTAATGGCACCATTCAGATTATGATAATGATGAGGACTTTATTACATAGCCCATTTTTGAAAGCATACTGAATGTGTGTTACAATCTTGTGGAAGATCATTTTAATGGTCCATGTTATTCATCTTTCCAGGCCGAGTTTTTTAACCGTTATTTGTCAGACCCCAGAAGACCTCAGAACCTCGAGGTGATGCAGAAACAAACTGGTCCCCAGGGACACATGGGAGGGCAGATGTTTGGACAGCAACACGATGGAGGGCAAGGCATGATGGGATGGGGTCCCAGACCCCACATGATGATGTATGGTAAGTCACGCACCTATCCCAAACCCTTTGTTCCCAGATAATTTGTTTTCAGCTGTATTCTTGGTGTCGAAAAGGTGCGGGCAAGGATGCCTTATTGAATGCGATTTGGGAGATCGCACCGTTTGCCTTTCCTCCAACTTTGACGTCATTTCAACTCTGCAACCTCGCAGGGATGGATACACTGAACGACCTTCTTTGTTGTAGCAGCATGGCATTCATTACGCACGCACAATAAACCATGGCCAGGAAGCAGTGTTAGAGGATTACCAGTAATTTATTAATTTAGTTGACTATTTCTTGACAAATATTCTCTTTATTTTTATCCTTATTTGTTGGAAGGTCGTGACAATTCTCTCATTGTTACAATAATCTTTCAATTACATGGCAGGTCCTCGTGCTCCTTACACACCACCATCTTTCGGAGGAGGGTTTGGCCCTGAAGGATACGGACGAGGAGGTGGAGGGCACACTTTCCCGCCAAAACCAAGAAGGTACGCATATCTAGATCTTTGAAAATATCATCATGATTGAATATTATGCACGTGACGCGCACTGGATGGTTCTAATCATCAAACAAATAGCATTTTACGAGCACTGTTTTGTCTTATTACCACATTTTCTAGAAATACAAAGTAGTTTAATTGATTATCAGGAGAAATCCCAACAAGGGTTTTGTGTTCCGTTGATTGATTTGTGCACGATTTAATAGCAATATTTAATGTTGTAGATTTGGAGACGCTGCCGGACGATTCAGGCAGCAAGAGAGGTTAGTTTTATTTCACCAGAACTTGTATTTCTCGGAGGGGAGAGAGAGAGAGTCAAACAAATCTAAGTGCAGTATAAGTGTAAAAACAAATGGCATACTGGAGATAGTTTATCAACGGTTACGCTCTGCGAAAAACACCCGTGGTCTGGTCTTGTATTTATGTTGTAATTCGACTGGATGACCAAACCCTTTCATACTGACGAAATAGAAAACGCGCGCTCGTGCTGTGTGCTCTCATAAACCACGGACTCCCAACCAATCAGAACGCGAAATTCATAACAGTTATTTTATACTTATATCATTTAAGTGCATCCATCAGCCCTGATATTGCACGACTTTCTTCGAGTTGTGGAGTGCATTTACTCTGTAGGTCGTTTGATGACATCACGTCATGGATCACACAACCTTTCCCTTCACAGTCTACTTGCGCGTTACATCAGCGTCATATTTTCTTTAGTATTTTCCTACTTGGAACGTTTTCCTAATTTTTTTATAAAAATAAGTACAATGCTTTGGTAGATTGATGCGATGAATCTAGAATGGGTCAACATGGAGTAAGAGACAACTGCGCATGCGCTGCTGCGGCGCTGTCTTTGGCAGTAGCCACAAAAATTATTCGTTAGAGCCGTTTTCGTATGACTGCGAATAAGTCGGTGCTGTATGCGTGCCTTGCCGTGACTTGAAGCCTCTCCTATAATATGTAACTCATCAATTATCTCAAAAACCCCCCTTTTACAGGGTCAGTGAATTTTTCACACCCCAACCCCACCCCTCCTCTTCCACCTCCAATAATATACCGTAAAACTGGCGTGTGAGATTTACCAGTTGACGTCATAATTGTTTCCTTTTCCTACAGGGGGCACCCCAGAGAACCAAGACAAATCGTTCAATACAGAGACCTTGATGCACCTGAAGACACAGACATGTTTTAGAACTCAGCAACCACTCCTGTAAACGAACTCCTATGGCGTTGAATTGTGGGTTAAAATTTGACCCAGAATTCCATGAGAGACGACAGTGGTTATAACCAGTTATGGCTTTTCTAAGAGAAAGCTAGTAAGACGACAAAAACGACAGATGATGGCATATGTGATGGGAAGAACGCATTTTAGTGCCTTATTACTGCAATTTAGAAAACTAGACAAAAGAATTGATTTTAAACTTAATGAGCTTCTTGCAAAACACAGCTACAATAATATGACACTATTACTTGGGATGCTCGATAAACTTGCATTAATTATATTATATAACGTTTTACCATAATTACCAGATTCATTTTCTTATCTCTCGTGAAACAGGACGATCTTCCTTGCGGCGCAGCAGGGGAGGGGGGGGGGGGGGTTGGGGAGTTATTCGACAATCCTAGGCTGAACATCGTGCGTCTGGCTCGCAATCAGTGCTATTCATAAAAGACACTTAGGTTATCTTTGTAGACCATTATAAATCCTATATTCTGTTTACTCTATTTTATTTATTGCAATCATCGCTCCTACTATTCCGGGCTACGAGTTTAATTAGTAAATAATACCTAAAATTCCCGTGAAAAAAGGACTTTCCTTTGATTTAGTTTTTCAACGAAACAATTCTTGTTTCCCCTCCCCTCTCATTCCTGCTTCCTTTTCTTTAAGTTTTCGCTTTGTGATCAGTGGCAATCTGATAACTCATTGCATTTCCTTCTATACATAGTAACGTGTAATTAATCCGGCGTGAATCAGCACTAATAATCGTGAGAGCTAGTCAGATTACTTGAGAACTAGTGACGAACTTTGATCCATCTATTTCTTTTGTCTAATGAAGCATTTGCCTAATGAAGCATTTGCCGGTTCTACGTCCAGCGTGTACCCCTCGATCTATCGACATCTATTTATTTATTCTGAACATTGTTAATCTCCGATAAAGTAGAGTGACGATACTAGTAGCAACTGCGTAGGAGAGTAGCAAGTACGAATTGCGAAGTGCATGGGGTCTGCGTAACGTATTTACCAACACTGGATTTTAACACAAGGCAGACGTGGTCTAGCTACACCAAATCGATAGAAAGACAAATGAGCACGCGCATACATTTCAAGTCAAAACTTTGTCACCAGAGGCTGCTCTACTCTTGGTCAGCGCCGAGAAACAAGCTCTGGGAAGAATATCCTATTTAAGTGAGTTGTAGTATGAAAAGCAATGCTTCATCTTAATATTCTAAACATTTCAATGGTATACTTGTGTCGGCCGAAGACATCGTATTAGGCAAGACAACAATTACTTTCAAGAATTTCGATTTTTTTGTAGTCAAGTTGTGGGGTAAGTCAATCTTGTTTATTTGTTGTAACACCATAACGAGAAAACAATTTTATTATGATACGTTTTAAGTAAAGTACGAGTAAATGAATCGTACTTTATAGATGCTGTTTCATTGAGTAAACGAGTAAATATTGTATATTTAATGAATGAAGCTTAACGTGTCACAGAAATTCAAACATTGCCATTCAACAATCCACATTTGGTAGAATCAATAATGAGAATATATTGAATCAGAGGTGTACTTTAAACCAGAAGCATATTTAGAGTATAGTACGAGCACGTACATAAGGTATTCACTGGTATTTCATCGAGCATGCGCAGTAAGAAAGTGAGATTTTGGTAAAGCAAAAAATACTGATTATAAGATTTTTTTGATTTTGAATTCATAAACATTTTATTATGAAAAAATGCAAGAATAGACAATATTATTTCTGAACTCGTCCTCGATCGAGTTATTTCTGAAGCCTCTATTTGGTACTTCTTAATTCTATTTGAAGTGTTTTATACATTTTCGCTTGACATGCGTACAGTACGAAAATGAGAATAATTTGCAGCTTTTGAAAGCGTGATAAATTTATATGATGTATTTATTTCGGAATGGTTCCCAGTCGCTTCTCTATAATTTAAGGGAAGAATCAACTGAGCGCAAAAGGGATCAAGGGAAGAAAAATAATAAGCGTTGCGTAATCCTCCTTCCCAAAATCAATTGCGAGTAGGAAAATCAATGTAACGACTGCAAACGCGTCTGTATTCAATTTACAATTCTTCAGAAATCTGCTGTTTGATGATCGTGTTTGTCGTTTGTCCAATCAGCTGGTTGCTTTTCCTCATCACCTTCGGAGCTCGATTTTTCCTCGTGGTGCAATCGAAGTTCGCTCGGTGACGATCACGAGACGAAGGGCTCGAGAATCCCCGACCACATTTCTCGCACGTGTATGGTTTAGCTCCAGTATGCATGTTGATGTGAAACTTCAGCTCGTATGACTGCGCAAAGGCTTTTCCACAATATTCACACACACATGGCTTTTCTTTGGTATGTGTACGACGCACGTGGCTGTCATGCGCGGCGTGTGAAGCAAATGCGCGTCCACAGTGCTTGCACTTGAATGGTTTCTCGCCACTGTGTTGTCTGATATGCGTGCGCAGGATAGAAGACGCCGTGAATGCCTTCTCACAGTGAGGACATCTGTACGGTCGCTCTCCACTGTGTACGCGCATGTGTTTATTGAGACTGGAAGACTGCGAGAAGCGTTTGTCACACACCGTGCACTGGTGAGGTCTGTGCTTTTCGTGGACGTGAAGAACGTGAATTCGTAGTCTGTCACGCTTGTCGAACGATCTGTCACACAACGAGCACGGGAATCGACGGTCACCTTGATCAACACATCTTGTGTACTTGAGGTGTCTGTCACGGTAGTACTTGTATGCAAAGACTTTATTGCAACGATCGCAGTAATAGTTACCAGTTGTACCTGAAACATGACCAGAAAAAATAATTAGTTTAAGATCTTCTCCTACATCGAGCCATGCAGGAAGTGAGTTAACAGGCATTCTTTGTCTACGCAGTTAAGCGTGAGACACAGCGGTTTTCAAATACGATAAATATCCTCTGATGATCTGTTAGAGCGCCTACATAACGTATTGGAACATTGAAACGGCTTCCCAAAATTTGCAGTATGATATATCCAATAACAGCGCTTTACGGAAAATGCGTACACTTGAGGTCTTGGATAAGATTTAGAGCCAGTCAAGTTAGTCTATCTTTTCACATTAGTGCAGTTTTCGTATGGCTGTGAAAAACTCAGTGCCGTAAGCGTTACGTGCCGTGACCGTGACTTTCTAGAATTTTAATTGGCTGATTTTTTCACGCGCAATATGATTGGTCTAAAAGTGCCGTGATCTTGGCGTGACCGTGTCTGCGCCGTGTTTATGTCGTGTTCCGGGTATTTGATTGGATGGAGAGTATATTCTCGTGCAATGTGATTGGTCTGGCGTATCCCTTGCTGTGTCACGACCGTGTTCTTGCCCTGAACTTTTCAAAGTCATACGAAAACTGTCGTAATTTGCGCAATTGTTTGCGCAACGATCCATAGATGTTAAAGCTAACCGTAAATGAACGGACCTCAAACAAAAACACTCGCGAAAGCTCAGTGTCACAAAAAAAAAAACATTTTTGAAATTTCATTGATAATTATTTACTCTATTTTTAATTTAATTTTTTTTTTTTTTTTTTTTTTTTAATTCTTTTTTTTTTAAAAGAAACCTTAGACCATGGCTTACCTTTCTGGATTTCCTTTTTGTTTTCGGTAATTTTAGTTGCCGTCGGTGCAACCCCTACGGGAATGCCCATGTACATCTCATAGGTCTTTCCATACCAAACCAACAGCTCTTCTCCACAAAAGATATCTCTACTCGCTTCATAATATATCTTATCATTTTCTTGGACAACAGCAAGGTTTTGTTCTATACTCTGACGCGCGCAGTTAACAAACTTGAGCCAGTTGTCGTCATCTGTAGTGCCATCGATGTAGTAACTTAATCGATTGTTCTTGAACACCTTTATTATTGGAAAAAAGGGACTACATCAATGTTTGACAAGATAAAACTAAATGCATAGTTCCGACTTAGACCGCTGCAGCCGTTTTCCTAGTGGAATTGAAATCTTATCTCACAAATAACAACACAGTATCTGTTTTAAAGAATACTACAAGGCAATTTTCTATTCTTTTCACAGGATAGTAAACAATTGAAAATATTTATAATCAATTTTCTGCGATCAGAGTTTTGTATTCTGAGATATTCTAGATAATAATGACATAGACTGGCCCATGCAAATGTTCGTTAAGATCGTTATATACATCTACTAACTATTTCAAAAAAACGTCATCGCCAAAGGCGATAGGCGAAAAGCGATAGGAGATAGGTAATTCCAAGAACATCGTATTATTCTGGTCAAGAACATATACCTTAGTGTTGAGACTGATTCGATATTGTTTGTAGTCCATGAAACCATTTCCGTCTCGGAATGACCTATCGCCTTTGGCGATGACAACGTTTTTTGAAATAGTCGTACATAGCTCTATGACAATCCAATAGGCTTTTGTGATCAATGAAGTAGTGGAAGTCCCACAGCAAGGAGTGGGGCGTGTTGGTGCGAAAAATCCAATTATAAGTTCTCCCCCTCTAACTGGAAAGAGGGGGACCAAAGTGAGCGAGATCACAACTTACCTCCCACATATGCGGGTTGTCCTCCCCAGCACTCAAATCACCAGGCTTCACCAGGTAACCTGTGTAAGGACCAAAACGCGTTCCCTTCATAATCACTTTCTGATTGCAAAAAATAGCATAATGGATTCCCCTTCCCATGGTAACAGTAACCAAGCGAAATCCGTCTGGCAGTGCGCTGGGTGGTTTGGTCAGCGGTGTCTGTGTCTCGGATATTCCTCCGTAAGTGAATTTTGAGAAGATTAGGTCTGCGCTTGATTTGGGAGAAGGCATTTCATCTGAAAAGAAAAGAAAAATGTTGATATTACCGCAGTACTGAATTCTATTTTCGAACTTTGTACGCTAATTAAAATCTAACCATGTGATTGGCTAGAATCGATCACGTGATTTCATCTCATACGTGTACTATGTACTCCCGCGCGTTATGGCAATGATCAAGTGGCGTCCGCCATTTCCCACTGAAAAATACTTAACCGGCATCAAACAATACGTAATGTAGTAGATATCAACAGAACTCTCAGGATGTTGATCTTTAACTAACGTTTGAAGATAAACCAAGCAAATCCGGTCAAGTTAGTTGCACAAGCGTGAAGCCTTCAGCTAATTATTTTGGATTTGCTAAGCAAAATACGTTTGAACTTACTAGTAAGCCGTTTTATTTTCAAAAAATATTTTTGGGAGAGGGATATTACGAGCTGGAAAGCACTAAAAAAAATTTTACTTTCTTTCATGTTCTCTTTCCCCAAGTTTTAAATGAGACGCTTTATAGTGGCCTTTAAATGGCTTCCAAACCAATCAACGGCAAAAACCTGTGAAAAACAAAAACGTCTTGACAGGAAAGTTATCCTACACTTTTTGGGCAAAACTTCAAAAAAGAAGTTTCCGGTCGCAAATAAAAAATGGCTTTCTTTTTTTTTTTTTTTTTTTTTTTGACACAGCATGTTTTAGCTATTTAAAAATGGTTATCAAGAGAAACATTGATCTATATTCGTAGTTATATTAGCTTAACGCGAAGCTCTTTCTTTTGTTCTTCCATTATTTCCGATATATAGAAGGTATATAAATTGTTCCTGCAAAAATATTTCGGCTGAAATATTTTGCGATAGATTCAAATGATTCGCGAATGCGGAAATAAATGCACGTTAATGACTAGTAAATTCAATCTTAAACCATGTTTAGATCACCTAACTCAATTCTAGTTATTCCTTAATATCTTAGTCCCAGTAACTGTATTTGAAGTTTTCTCTCACTTTTATGCTGCTTAAAGACAAACTAAACGATTAAACCAGCTTTTCTTTCAAACTCAAGCCATTTCTTACCCCCAAAAATAATTATATTCCTTCTCGAGTACTGTACAAATCCTTTCTCATTGAAGTCTAAATTAATTCAATTAGACTTTTGAAGTCAATGAAATTCAAAGCAATAGAAATTGAGAATACATTTTTAATCAATTTAAAAAAGATACAATAAAACCATAGGGTTTCTAAGATATATAAGAGAATCCTTAATCAAAATTGATACCAAGTCTAATTCGTATAATGGGATAAATTATCATAATTACTTTGGAAAATTTTCCTAATCGATAAACAAAATACACGAGATTTCAAAGACTTAAAGTTTGGCGCCTTTGCAGCTGGGATGGTTTGGAGTTTACGATTTAAGCCTGCCTTCAATGGGCCGAATGGTTTTTCATAGACGGTGAAGGGCGGGCGATTTTCATCAATAAATTAATTCAACAATAACAAAAATTATGTTTGATTATCCTCAAACACGTGCCCGTTTTGCCGCCATTTCAATATATCTTATTCTCAAAGATGATATCATGATAAAAAAGAAAGAAAGTTTGGCTTCATAACTTCTACGCGATCTGATAATTGGCAAAACTTCATCTGGAATTCCTTCACTCAAATCAAATAAGCATTATTTGCACGGAATAATTAAAAAAATGTATACTAACCGTGCTAGCCTATCTCTATCAATTATTAAATAACAAGGATTTGTGAGCTACAGAATTTTTAAATGGTATATTTTTGGCACAGTAATTTTCGATTACACACTAAGTACGAAGGCGCCATGCACTCCGTTGGAGCACAAATTCTTTTTTCGCCAAATGAATTTTTCCCCAGTACTTTGTCATATATTTTACTAACTTTAGCCATGCTTCCATGTTTTTTCGTGTCTTGTTTTCACTACTCATAGGCTAAATCAATTCTAACTTAAAACTGGTAATGCAAACAAAGGCAGAAAATGGCTAGAAAAATTAAAACGCGTATTATATAAAGCGAAAAGTAACAAGACATCAAAAAATGTTAAAAGTGACACGAGAAAAAAGCTATATGAAAGCGATATTTCACACTCTGTACTCCCTACCTAAAAGTCGTTAGTCTCATCTTTTACTATTTTCGTCATTACTAACGAAAAAAACCTCTTTTAATTAATCCAGTCCCCATTTGACATCTGACGAAATTTTCATTAAAAGTACAAATAAAAAAAGAAGTTAGGAGACTATGGCCACCAAAGTTGACTACAGAGATGTGCAGATAACAGCAATAGGCCATGCTTTAGCTGTACGTCATTCTTGATTTTCGGTGGGGAAAACGTATTAAGACTAAGACTATATCGATAGATATATATCTATTTTGATATTTAAGAATAGTATTGAAGTACAATATATATGGCTACTAAGATAATTTGGAAAACTACGACTATAAATATGAAGAAGTTTTGCCCAATTTTTAAACGCAGAAAGCCTTTTGCTCATGAGTAGTAAAACATTCTATCATTAACGTCTTAGTTTAATAACGAATAGAATATTTGTTGCTTTTTTCGAGAAAAATCCGATAAAAAATTCTCGCATAGTTTAAGAACGCAATATATTTGAAGTCATAAAATTTTCAAAGAATGAGAAACTGTTCGATTCATGTGGATGTTAAAATGATGGATAAAGCGTTTTTAACTATGCTTAGTTCTGGAAATTGTCTAAATTGAATATATATTTTTTGGTACTTCAATTGATGAGGAAGAACAAAATAACATGAATAAGGATCGACTATTTCGCGTTTTTTCTGATTATATGTTTTATTAAATATTTATTTTTCGAATATAAACCCACCTTTTCTTCCTATAAAAAATTCACACAAATATAAAGGCTTGGAAATCATTAAAACTCGTGATACCGAACCGAAAAACAAGAAAACAAAAATTGAATACTAAAATGAGAAATTAGATTTTCCCGCCTTTTTTGTACTGGGTCAAAATTTCTCAAGTTTGCAAATAATCGGAGAGTCTATGTATTTATATTAGACTTGGCATAGATATAACAGCTTGCCCATGCAGATAATTTCAGAACGCTGTTTATTTGAAGTGTTAGAGCCCATTCATCTGATTGCCAGCCAGATATTGAGAATGGGCAAAGTTTAATTGAATATAATAGACAAATGTTTAGCAAAGAAATTGGATGAAATTAAATTAAAGAATTGAACGCCTGCATCTGCTTTGACGAATTCGCGCTGTCAATTCAATCTATTCTCATGCAATAACAATTTTCTTAGGAATCAGAAAAGTTGAAAGACATTGATTGAAAAATATTTAGTTTTTCAAATTTTGGGCATCATTCGGAAATTTTAATTTTCTTAAAATAAATGAAACGAATACTAAACGAGAGAGTAGGAAAGCTACTTTGGATTTGTATTTTAACAATTTTTTAAATATATATGTTGTGGACGCGTGCTTCACGAACAAGCTTCAAATAAAGAAGTTAGCTCACACTAATCCAAGGTGCGCCATTTTTTTGGTTTGAAACTATGAACGAATAGATAAACACACAGCTCTAACAAAGTACATTAAATAACCTAACAACCCGCCATCGATGTTTCAGATAATATCGAACAAAAATGATATAAAGAAATTGTAATTATTTTGACTAGAAGGATGACAGTAAGATGTCCATCAAATACCGATTTATTATCGAAATTACGAGTCAGTCAGTCAAAAAATTTATTTTAGTTGCCGGCCGGATCATTTTCTATAAATGTTGTCGCAAATGTCTAATTTATAGGTCGTTTTGGCCTCGTTTTGCATATAAAAAGGTTATTTTTTGCTTCAATTATTAGGACTTATCTCGGCGTGTCGCCTTAGTTTAAGTATTAAGTGAGTAAACTAGTAGCTAGCTCGGTAGATTCGCACGCCTCGTCAAACAGACAGGTTCCTAACACAGACCGGGGGAGCCATCAACTCAGCTAAATGACCTCAATATATCGCCATTTACATAATAAAGTAAAAGAACTAGTTTGGTTGTAAAAGTAAAGCTGGTTTCAAAAGAAACTAAGCCAGTATGGAATGGTAACACAGCCGACGAAGTTGGAAAATACTACTGTTAATTTCCTTCTAGGTTCTGGGAAATTTTTGAGTTTTTGGTCGATAGAAATTGATGGAAAGAAAACTAGGAAGACCACTCCCCAAATGCAATTAATCCTAAGAAGAAACGCCCAAACCTTCCCTTTACTCTAACTTCTTAATGAATTAACGAAAGATCTAGAAGCTCTTGATTCTTAAGGAGTACGACAAGTGGTTTCGTGTAACCTTTGGGTTTCAACTTTGAGATAATATTAAGTGTTATTACTGTTAACAATTCCATTGGCTTCATCTTGAATAGTTTTGATTAAACCCAAGAAATAATGGTTGTTATAAACTGGTGTTTTTGGCTTGCTGGGTTGATGAGCTCGTCACGAACCACCTCGCTTATTTCAGGTTTTTCTAAGAGGGGGGTCATTTGTATTGATTAAAACCAATTGAAGGAGAACAGCTCGTTAATTTGAAGTGTTTTAGAGACTATCGATTGTGAAGACATTACAGAATGATAACAAAAATGATTACTTTAGAAAACGGAGTTGCTTGGACATTCCAGGGAAATCAAAAACCACTAGGCTTTGTTTGGTCGTTTTCTTTGGCTAATTCAAAGCCCCTCTTAATTTAGTCTTCAAAGACAAAGATAATGAATATCTCAAAGCAATTAAATGTTGAAAATACAAGTATGTCTTGGACGTCAGAATGTAAGTGAAAAAAAAACCACAGTTCATTCAAAAACATTTGGGAAAGCTTTGTGGTGAAGTATTTTGACGGTTTTCCTAGCAGGAATATTGTGAAAAAATTAAGTAACTTTTAGAGCATAGATAGTGTTAATTTACAGAGCCGTCCTTCCTTTGAATTCGGTACAGCCAGTCAAATTCCTTCAAATATTCTCACTAATTCCTTTCAACCTAACTTCTTTAGTAAGATGACACTTCTGTCTCTTAGAATTCCAAGATCATTCGTTTTTAACACTTACTTTCTGAAAGAACAAAGGTCTAAAAAGAACGTGAAAGCCAACTAGACTAGATACTGAGTAACTTCATTTTTTCCGGCGAAAAAGAGCGCAAAAAAAGTACGAAAAAGATCGACTTTAAAAGGAGTTTGTCAAAAATATATTTTTTAAATCCGTCAATAGTTCTCGCGATTTGTAAGATGTCCTTAATTGAGGGTACAGGTTCTGTATTGCTTTATTCATAACGCGGACAAAGGACACTTAAATTTATCAGTAAATTGTGTATTCAGTAAATAAACTCCATGGGCTCTCCGCTACACAACCTATTCCATGAATACCTTAAATAAGAATTTAAGAAAGCCATTTTCGTATTTCTTATTTGTGCAAGCGTCTTTTCGCAATGACTGAATGTCGAAGATATAATATTGTTTATTTATGCTTTTAGAAGCAAGTACAATACTCTACTTTTTCCAACACAACGAATTTTTTTTACATAGAATGCCTTTCTTCTTGGCTTTTGAAAGTTTCCCGAGGGACTCAAATCTCGCGTGAAAACTGCTTGTATAATTTTTGGTTAAGTTCGTTAGGCCCTTTTGAAGCGGATGTCCTGGCTTAGCGTTCTTGTTGTCTCTATTGTTCGATGTCAGTGAAGCCTGTACTAGTTGTAATTACTACATAAAGAACAAAAACCAATTGCTGAATGTCGAGTTCTTTCTGCTACACAATGCCTTAAATCAATAAAGAAAGCTGTTTTGGCGATTTATCTGTAAACAAATCTTGATTTTTTTGGGATTAGAATCCCAAATAAAGGTAGAAATTTTCTCCTCCATAAACCCACAAATCCTTTTTACCTACCTGGAGAACCTACTTCCTTGTCTAGAGTTAGGGAATCATCTTGGATTGTAAAATATCCGTAGAGTGAGGAAACCAATTCCTGACTCGTAAACTTCCATGTGCTCTTTCTGTAAGGTTGTTCTGCAATACGAGGCGATGGTATCTTTGCTGTTGGAATATTTCTTCCTTCCGCTAAAAAACAATAGAATTGATAAAAAATATCTCAAACATTAAACTTGTGAAGTTCGACCTTCTTGAAGGGCTTTGAACATCGTGTCAGGGTGTTAAAATTCTGTATATACATGCTGTTATTTAGACCAAATTTGCATTATTTCTCATGCTTCGAGAGAACTAAAAGTTAGGTCAGCGTCAACTATAAATTTCCGTATATTTATATATGGACCACGTAAGCAATTTTGCTTGTAGTGTTTAAAAAGAAGTAAATAAGAAAAACGATTTGTTTTACCCTTCGGCATTGACGGAGGTATCAAGAATAACCTCGTTATGTTACTACATCGCTCTATTGAGGAATTACTAAGCTTAAAAAAAGATATGAAAACAAGCTTATCGAAACACAAAGATTATAATGCAATGTTAAATATTAAATGACGG
Organism: Actinia tenebrosa; assembly: GCF_029948245.1. NCBI lineage: Eukaryota > Metazoa > Cnidaria > Anthozoa > Actiniaria > Actiniidae > Actinia > Actinia tenebrosa. The sequence continues at coordinate 10,513,335 of NW_028292573.1, read as the reverse complement.
GGATATATATAAACTTGATTGGGGTTTAGATAGATAGTTCGAACTACAGGTAAATGATGGTGTGTGTGTCCATTGATCTGTGTGTCCAAAGAACTGGTTAAAGCTACTCTCTCTCTCTCTCGTCTACCTAACTAAAACAGCGTGCGCATTCATCAGCTATCTACAAAAACCTTCCAGTTTGCTGGAAACCTAGAGTTTCGCGAAGTTAAGAAACATAGAAATCAATAGAGTTACGGAATGTTGACTAACCTTTACTCATATCTATTGTAGTCTTGACTTCTCTTCAGTCCACTTGTCTCTAACTTTGTTCAGTGAGCTGTGTTTAGATTACCCTAAACACTCACGCCTTTATAGGCTGCACTAATGAGTTTGTCGCGCGCATTTGGCTTTAATGAGCGCGCATGCCCTTTGGGGCCTCAAATAACCATCTGCCTGGAACGACCCACTTCCCGTGAAACGAGCGCTGCTTACTGGTAGAGTAATCCACAGGAACCCCGCTGTTTAGAAAAAAAATTAATGCGCTTCTAATACCTCCGACCCATTTAACTTGATATTCCCAATTTTAAATTAAAGTTGTAAGAGTTTATAATTAAGCCATAGATTTGACATATTGTCGACATCTTAAGAATTGATTTACAGCGCACACGCCACTCTTCCGAAATGTAGATGTCAATTACATCAAGGAGTAGTTATTAATTGACTTGTAGAGCATCAAATAGCTTCGTACCTTGATCGATTGATAGGGAACCTATGAACTTCTTTATCAGATGCACGCATACTTGCGTGAGACTTCAAAACCAGTACATATTGTCCTTTGTCTGAGAGTCAAAGTTCAGTTCCTTTATTGGACATATTTCTAATAATAATAATAATAATAATAATAATAATAATAATAATAATGATAACAATGATAATAATAATAATAATTTATGATGATTTTCCTGAGAGTTTTTAAAGGCCTCGATGCTCTTACAAAGGGTGTCCTAAGTTTTGAATTTACATTGTTTTTTTGAGAAAGTATACATATCGTTACATAATAAAAAATCTATTACTATTGCTATTAAAACTATTATTACTATCTGAAATATATATAACTATTTACAATGGATTATATAGGTAGGTATTATTTCATGAGAAACAAAGACAAATTATCTCATGATTTCGCGCGCATACAAACTCGATCAACCACATTTTGAAGAAAATGCAAAACAATTGTGGTGTGATCTTTCAAAGAAAAAACAATCATTAGTCTGCTATCGGTTAGTTTTCAGTTTTACTTGTTTGTTATTATTAACGGTGAACAAACTTACGTACTTCCTCTCTCGCGCGTCAGTGTTTATTTTACACCAACGCATTGCACAGTAGTTCACAGGGTAGTTAAATACTCCTTGTTTGCAGCTACAGATACATCATAGTCACTAAAAGCAGAAGGTTTTTGAACCGTTTTTATTTCTTTCTTTCTTTCTTTCTTTCTTTCTTTCTTTCTTTCTTTCAATGAAAGCTTCAAAAAACCTCTTCGCTTTTCGTTTCCTCCCTTTCCCTATTTCTTTCTTTCGTTTCTTCTTTTTTTCTTTTTACCACCTTTCTTCTTCTCTTTCTTTTCTTCTCTCCATCCATTTCTTTTTTCCTTCAGTTTTTCTTTGTTTCCTTCCTTCTTTATTTGTGATTTCATTCTTCCTTTTCCCCTTCTTTTTTCTCGTCTTCCACATTTCCTTTTCTTTCTTCATCCATTTCTTTCATTTTTTCTTTCATTTTTTCCCCATTCAGTCACCTTCCTTTTAATAGCTTCTTTCGCCGATTGACCCCTTTGTCTATCCTCCCAACAACCTGCCTATCCCTACCAGCTTCTAACATCTGTTTATGACACAAATCTATCTTATTATTCATCTATATAATGACGAAACAAATAAATAAGTTTCTTTTTCCCCTTCGTATTTCTAGTATATCGATGTGTTTAAGTACGCATATCTGTTGACATCATTGACATCGTGTACGTCAGTCTTTGATCGTTTTAACCAGGTTGTTTGACTCAGTCATATAAAAATAAGGGGTCCCGTAATGTTATTTTGACTGTGGGCACTTAAGCTGCACGTCATGGCTCATTCAATAACATCGATCAATGAACTAAAAGTGACTATTCCACAAATATCCTTTCGATGTCGTCAAGATTCCTAAAAATAATGAAAAGATAACCTTAACTACATTGGCTAGTTAGAAACCAGGAACCATTTTACTGTTTAGTAAAAAAAAAATTAAAAAAAAATTTTTTTTTTACTGTTTAGTGCTGTTTTGGAAGGAAGGCTTCTAATAAAATGCAGGTGTTAAGTCAGTCAGTCCTGATATGCGAAAGTTTTATTACCTTGAATCACTAGTATCTTTAAAAAATACCGAAACCGAAAATTAATCATTTCTATTTTAAATGAAAGAATTGAACATTTTTTTTGGCAGCTTTGTAGCGTGATGTCATGTCGTCAAGTTAATCGATATTAGTTTTGGCGGGAAAATATTTTCACTTTAATAAATAAAAAATTTAAGGTGTTTGTTTAATTTATATTCAAATTTCACTAAAATGGTTTTCAATTATATATTTTTAACAGTTTCTAAATTAACATTTTCTTAAAATGTTAACCTTGCTGGGACTAATCTTTTGACTCTGTCGTTGATTGAAACGAAAATCAATTCTTGTCGATTTAGTTGAATTTATATCTAAAAGCCTTTTTCACTCAAAACATTATCTATTAAAGCAAGTATGATAAAATTAGACCTTTTGTCTTCATTTTTGTTCATTGTTTAAAACATTTGTCTAGTTTTGTGAGTGGCTAACTGTTAGATAAGACCTCGCTAATAGTGGAGAGGCCTATGTAGGTACGTATGTATGTATTAATGCGAGTGAAGTTCTAATCTATTTATCACAAAGAGCTTTTATAGCAATCTTTAAGATGAACTGCATGTAATAGCAAACAATAGTCAGATAGTGTTTTCCAGCTGCGAAACCATCAGAGTAAGGTCCAAACTATCGTCCTATGTGGCTCATTGCCCATCTATATAACCCAATAACCGGTTGCTTAAGTGCTTTCGGGCCTTTGAAGTCCACATCAAAAGGCCATTACCAGCAGGACGCGAGCATCAATCAACCCTTTACACGACGTGTGATAAGGGGCAGTTAAAGGTCTTATACGCTACACCTTTCTGAAAAATTGGGGTAAATTGACAATGTTCTATTGTAGCTCATTAGAACTATAGACTTCTAGTTACAACGTTGAGTGTTTTTTCTTGAAGTGAGACCATCTTGGAGCCTTTCCACTTTTGAAATCATAAGGACACTCTGGAATGAAGCTGCCAAACTTCTCGTAATTGGACCACTTAATTCGTTTTTTCTTGATCTCAAGAGTGTTTTTACTCTTCGTTTTTTCACACCTAAGTGGAAAATATCTAACTCGAGTCTTCAGCAAGGTGGTAACTGAATGTGGTAATGTGTCACCCGAGTTAAGGGAGAAGTAATGAGAAGAGAGGGAGGAAAGGGGACTTTAATTGCATTGCTATAAAGTGAAAAGATGAAAAAGGCTAGGTAATGTGCTTGTCAAAAGCTCGTCAATGAAGGAAGTGAAGTGTTTTTTAATAAATAATAATGAATAAAAATTAGAAATTAGGAATGAAATAAAATAGGGAAGTTAATAAGCACTGACCAAAAAGCCGCGAGCTAAAATTTGAATGTGCAATGAAAAATCAATTTCGGGTAAAAAATAAAGAGCCGTTATTAACAAAGATTCTTTGCTATAAACAAAGCATCAATTTCGAAGATAAGTTTTAACTATATATTTTAGCGTCTTTTGACGTTTTACAGGCCTCCATTTAAACCAGAATAAGCTGAATTGGACTGCCCTGTCAAAATATTGCTAATGAATAAGTCTGAAAATATTTGACCTCTAACTCTGGTGACATGCACTAAAAGATTTGCCTGTTTTTTTCTTTCTGTATTTACAGCCATCAAAAGATGTTTTTATTAATGGGGTTCCTGGGTAAAGATGTGAAGGCCTGGTTGCTATGTAAAGATGGCGGACGAAAGAGCTTCGAAAAAAACCACGCGAACAAAAAATAGGCCTAGAAAAATAGGAACGCTTTTCTTGTTGAATCTTATTTGTACTTTAAACACAGCCTTCGCTAACGGTAGACAGCATTTACCTAAATCTTGTAAAAATAGTAAGACAATTCTAGAGCACTTTAGAAACAAAACCATCTGCTTGGAAAGAAAACTTGTAAACTTTGAAAGCTGGGAATTTCACGAAACAAATTTACTTTTAGAATCTTTTCCAATTGAATTAGAGACACGAAACTACGTAAGGCAAGTTAGAAGGGCAGTGTTTTCATTTGTTGATCCGACTTCTTTAAGGACAAGACCTAGTATTGTTGCAATCTCCCAGGATGTTTTTGAAAATATTTTGGACATTGACTTCAATTCTGTCGGACAGTCTGATACGTTTTTGGACTTTGTGTCTGGTAATAGACTGATTAATCATTCAGTTCCTCTTGCTCATCGCTATGGTGGACACCAGGTACTAATATCATATTAGATGTGTTAATCTATGTTTACAGGGAGGCTGTAGAATAGAATAGAATAGAACTTTATTTGTGCCCTCTGATTTGCAGATTAATTGTTACGATTTTGAGAATTATAATAAACAATTTAAGGAACCACTTGCTACCTAAAATAGCTACCTAAAGTAGCAACCTATCCTGAAACTCCTTTACCATTTTCCATTCGTTGATGGGTTGCAAGCATTCCCAAGAGAGTTAAAAGACAAAAACATGGCGGCCATTGTGGTACCGTTAACAATAGATGCTAATGAGAATTTTTTTGTTAAATGGTACCAACATGGCTGCGATGACGTAACGTGCAAATGAAGAATTGGTTCACTGGTCACGCACAAAGCATTCAAAAAGCCTGCTTGAAATGATTATTCAAATTAGAATCATGCAGCCTCAATTGACTGCTTTGTGTTTCACAAGTGAAACATCGTATGGAAAGTGGTGAATATATAACGGTGAAGTCTTGAATTGAATAATGTGTACCACATTTACGGTACTCTGATTTTCAATAATCTGTGAACTTGGTAGTTGCAAAATGCACACTGAAATTTTTTGTTTTTTTTGCTGCTGTTAATCAAAGATAATCAGTCGATACTTTTCATGTTCTTGACTGGCAGCAGTAAAGAAACAATTTCACTTCAACTTCTGAGTTCTCAGAATATCAAAAACTGCCAAAGTTAAATTACGTTTTAAATTGTCTTTCTTTTAGTTTGGTGAGTGGTCTGGTCAGTTAGGAGATGGAAGAGCTGTTCTTCTAGGGGATTATGTCAACAGGTTAGATTAAACTCATTTTTGTTGATAATAATAGTTCCATAGATATTTATATGTATATTTTATTGGTCTTCTTGCACAGGTCTTTTTATTTTCTAGAAGTGCAGTAATCTAATTCAATATTTGTAATCTTATTTCATAGCAAAGGTGAGAGGTGGGAATTACAGCTTAAAGGGTCAGGAAAAACACCATATTCAAGGTAAGTTGAAATTTCACATGATATGGTAGCATTTATTCATCTATTTCATGATTTTTTTCTCCCAGTCAACACTACCCTTATATGAGAGTAACATTGTTTTTCTTACAGACATGGTGATGGTAGGGCAGTACTAAGGTCATCAATCAGGGAATTTCTTGCTAGTGAAGCCATGCATCATCTTGGTATTCCAACCAGCAGAGCTGCCAGGTAATGTTATGTTAGTAGCGACAATGTTACAGTTTGTGACTAAGCATTGATCAACCTTTCAAAGGCAACATTAAAGGAATGGGCAATGCTCAGCATGCACATATATATTATGCTCATTTCAGTGAGGTAGTAACTTAAAAGCTAAAAAGCTGATACCAGGAAGGATTAAAGATAGATACAGTGTAAAGTACATGTTTAACAGCTTCATAAATACAAATGGACTGGACATGGACTTGAAACCTCCAATTCTTAAATCTTAAATCTCCCTCATTATGTATATTTTTTATTGCTGTCCTTACATTGACAGTCATTGAAATGCAAGTCGGTAAATAAGACATTAAACTTCGCAGGTCCAGCTTCATAGATATATGTAGTGACTTGGAGATTATGTTTTTTCATTCAAACCACGTGTCATTCCCTAGAGTATCATTACTTTGTTTAACAGTTGCACATGAAAAGAGAACAGAATATAGATTCAAATCAAACAGTGTATACTTTTTCTCAAGACAAATGGGAAAATACACCCAAACTATATAATAAAACTAAAAATATGTCCTTTGAAATTCAGCATAGCTGTAAGCAAAGATCCAGTCTGGAGGGACATGTTCTATGATGGACATCCCAAACAAGAAAAAGGTACATAAAATGTTTCTTTATTCTTCTGGTGATTATAGAGAGAGTGTGTGTGTGTGAGGGGGAAGGAAATGGGTCTGTGCTCCTTTCAGTAATACAGGACTTAGGAACTGCCAAAAAGAAAAAGTAGGTGTGGAGAGCAGCAAGAACTATAGGCAGAAAAAGCTGTTTTTTCATATACAGCTAGAGAAAAAAAGAATTTATTCCAGTTTGCAAAAGAGGCTGTGTGTTTGCAGATGGTGTCAGCAACAGGCTCCATTCACAAATATACCACATATCTTGATCAATTATAGAACATTCAGAGAGTTGACAATATAATGAAAAAATCCAAAGTGTTTCAAATGTAAATCACCTGAGTGGGTCCTTTTTTTAGAGGCAATGAGTTTTTATCATCAGGTATTTTAAAATTATTTCCTTCAAATTCTGATGTTTTTGTGTTTTTTTCTGTGCCCATGCTAAATTTTAGCTGCTGTAGTGCTTCGTCTTGCCAAGTCATGGTTTAGGATTGGGTCTCTGGAAATTCTCACCAGACATGAAGAAACAGATTTATTGAGGTAAAAAATTACCATTAAATTATGATCAAAAAAAAAAAAAAAAAAAAGGAAAAATATAAATGAATAAATGAAAGGGTGGGAAAATGGTTGAATGAATGGATAGTGAATGAATAGACGGATCAATAAATGTTAGAATAAATAAATGGATAGATGAGTAGAAAATGACTTTGACTGGAACTTGAATCACAAAAAAAAGTTTTGAATTTTCACCTTTTGAAAAGCAATGGATAATCTTAATATATAGCAAAAACATGTCCAACTTCTAAAACTTGTTTTCCTCTTCTAAATACCCAAATTTTAAGTGTTTTTTAATTTTGGAAAATCCGGAACCGTACATAGATGGAATGGACTGGACTTCGGTTGGCTGGATCGTACGGAACGTAGACGTTTTTTAACGCCGAATTTGCAGCTTTTATCTTGTGATTTTTATTTTATTATAAATAGCTATTGATTCTATTCCAACATTGTGCAAAAACATGCAAAAATAATTTTTATGTTTTGGATTGTGGCACTGGTTAAAGTCCTGTGAAGCCAGTCAGCAGCAAAGTTTTTTCAAAGGACTGTATACATCATGTGTCTATAGGTGATTCTGTGGATTGTAACAGATTTGTACAACTAATTTTTCTTCATTAAGATGCTATTAAGATAAATTGGATGTTATTTGGATGTGACTGGAATGGATGGGTTGTGACTGAAATGGATTGGAAGTGACTGGGCCTCAAAATAGCTCAGGCCTGCGCACAGAGCTAAAGATAGATATTCACAAAATGTACCACCAGAACCATATACAAGATAACGACCAACAGACTCGCTACTGAGTCAACGAGTTCAACAAACAATAGACTGTTTGAAGAAACTCTTCAACATTGTAAACAAAAACAATTTATTTCATAAAAAACTTAACCTCGTTGTTATTGATACAAGTCCGAGGCTCCTTGACTATGAAAATACATCAAATGGTGTCTTGAAAGATTCCAAAATGGTGTCTATGTTGTTCGGGATATATTCTCCATGTCTCTTATCTTCAGAATAGTTCTCAATTAATTAAGTCCCTGCTTGCTAAAAACTTAGTTTGTTCTTTTGAGTACGTTTGAGTCCCATTTGAGTTACATTTCAGTTGATTTGGGTTCATTACACATGGCAATCGACTCTGTGGTCATGTGATTTCAATTCTACCTCGTTTTCATATTTGCCTCGTTTTCATGGCAGATTCTCGACTACAACGATAGATAGATAGAAAACCTAAAACTAGAATCGGCCTACCACAGGTAGCCCGAGTAATAATTGTGTGTACTTCACTTACTATTTCCCTTAACACTATCATCAGGAAGGTTGTAGACTTCGTAATTGACCATCACTTTCCTGACATCCAAGGTGAAGATGAAGACAAGTATCTTGTGAGTATCACACTTGAATAGCATATTATCAACTGGCCATGGCCGGGCAGTAATCTAGTGAACTTTGATTAGCATGGGAGTCGAGGAAGGAAGGGAAAAAGACAGGAGGTATTGAAGAATCAAGGGTGGGAGGAAGGAAGAGAGACAGGAGGTATGGAAGAATCAAGGGTTGGAGGAAGGGAGAGAGACAGGAGGTATGGAAGAATCAAGGGTGGGAGGAAGGGAGAGAGACAGGAGGTATGGAAGAATCAAGGGTGGGAGGAGGGGAGAGAGACAGGAGGCATGGAAGAATCAAGGGTGGGAGGAAGGGAGATAGACAGGAGGCATGGAAGAATCAAGGGTGGGAGGAAGGGAGACAGACAGGAGGTATGGAAGAATCAAGGGTGGGAGGAAGGGAGAGAGGCAGGAGGTATGGAAGAATCAAGGGTTGGAGGAAGGGAGAGAGACAGGAGGTATGGAAGAATCAAGGGTGGAAGGAAGGGAGAGAGACAGGAGTTATGGAAGAATCAAGGGTGGGAGGAAGGGAGATAGACAGGAGGTATGGAAGAATCAAGGGTGGTTTAATGGTAGTGCACTCCCCTTCTCACTTCTGGGTCCTCAGGTTGGATTCCTGGACTCAGCACCCTTTCATCAAGGCCTTTTTTTGCCTGCCCCCTCCCCCCCACCCACTTTGGAGCCTACATTTTTCGGTTGACCTCCCCTCAATTCCGCCAGTCCCCCTCCCAGCTAAAAAATGATCTGTCCCCTATTTCAAGGTCTGTTTTCTGCAAACATTCCCAAGAGAGACAAATGACAGACATGTACATTTTTCATAATTCCAATAACTATCTATAATTTCTTTTTCCTCCCAGAAATTGTATTCCAAGGTGGTTACCATGACAGCAGAGATGATTGTAAAGTGGCAGTCAGTTGGCTTTGCTCATGGTAATGCATCACCATGACAACACTCACATTGCTTGCTCTCTTGCTAACCTACTCTTTGTTTTATCTTCCCATGGACAGGTGTGTGTAATACGGATAACTTTAGCTTACTGTCCATTACGATTGATTATGGACCGTTTGGATTCCTAGATGACTACAACTCAGGTATTTGTACTAGGTATATATCATACCTTTTACCACTGTTTTCATGTTTGGTACGCACTGATCGCGGAAAACTCTTATGGGGGAGGGCTGTGGGTTTCGTAGTAAACTTTTAAAAAATGGTTATAGTTCTCCCCTTTCACTCAGTAAAAAAACACATGACTATCCTATTAACCTTCAAAAATAAAAAAGTAGAAATTATTACTAATAACTCTTCCCTCTGAAGCCCAAACCCTCCCCCACTGAAAAAAGTACCTTCGCTAGAATGGCCAACAAATCTTAAAGGCAAAGATACATGGGAACTATGAGATGTTACGACTATTTTATTCATTTTCTAGATTTTATCCCGAACTCATCTGACGACGAAGGGCGCTACAGTTTTCGTAATCAGCCAAGTATAGGGTTCTACAATCTAGAAAAATTACTAGATGCGATGTCACCCCTTCTAGATGTGAAAAGGTAAAGCTTTTTTCTCCCTGAGACGTTGGATTTTTATTACTTACTAAGTTGAAAGGGAAAATGAAAATAAGGACAGAGAATGGCAAATTCGACTTTAGTTTAGTCGAATGGAGTAATATATGTGTTCTCTTTACTTCATAGAGGCCGCAAGATTCTCCAAGGATATGCAGAGGTTTTCAATAATAGGTCAGTCAGTTTATACTCCAGTTTTAAATTCTTTTTTCAAATAATAGGACTTAACACTATACCACTCAATGGTGGGCGGAAAGCCTAACAGATTTTTATAAATGATGACAAATGTTTTACTTGCTTTAGGTTTAATGATGCATTTAGGAAAAAGCTTGGCTTGCAAGGAAAGATAAAGAATGATGATATGTTGGTCAAGTCTCTACTTTGGGTAAATTAGGATGGACAGTCATCATCATTGTCATCATCATTATCATCATCGTCATCATCATCGTCGTCATAATCATCATCATCATCATCAACTTATAGTCTGTGCACCGCTACTTTTTATCTCTCACACTCCATTCACCAATAAGTTTGACTTAAGAGGAAAGAGTGATGATTTGTAGGCTTTCCTTAAAGGCGCGATTACTCGGAGCAATTTTCTCTGCGACTTGCCTCGCAACAGCGTCACGGTTTTTGGTTTGCGTGGAAAGCGATACGGCATATTCGTAGCTGTACTGTACCTGTACCGTATCTTACCGTGACCTTAGAGCAGTTTTCGTATGACCGTGAAAAGTTCACGGCACGAACACGGTCGTGACACAGCAAGGGATACGCCAGACCAATCACATCGCACGAGAATATACTCTCCATCCAATCAAATACCCGGAACACGGCATAAACACGGCGCGGACACGGTCACGCCAAGGTCACGGCAATGCAAGACCAATCATATTGCGCGTTTAAAAATCAGCCATTCAAATTCTAGAAAGCATCACGGTCACGGCAAGTCACGCTTACGGCACTGAGCTTTTCACAGTCATACACAAAACTACACTATCTACACGCAGTGATTGGATGACTTACTAGAAGGCAATGGAAAGCCATTTCAATGTTACGGCATGTCATACCGTATGATTGTTTCCTACTCATAGGGTTACCATTGCATCATTACGTGATGGCAGCCATGACAGCAGGCCCGGGAGAAAATAACTCTATTGTTGTGCTTTCTGTCATGGCTGCCATCACGTGATGGTGCAAAGCCTCTATCGTAAGCGGCTTTCAACAATATGACTGTTGTTGTTGGTTTTCATTAGATGATGGAAGTAACTCATGCAGACTACACGATGACCTTTAGAGAGCTCAGTAACCTCACAACACAGCAAATAGAACGCAATAACCTACCCGAGGAGGCATGGGCACTAAGGCGCCTCGCAAAGCACCCAAACTGGTTTGACTGGCTTCAACGTTATCGCGAACGCTTGGACAGGTTCGTATGTTGGAACTTGAAAGTTTTTATGTATCGTTTGACCACTTTTCATGTTGGTCGATTTCATGTCCATTTCGTTTGTTCTTCCTATTGATGTTTGTCTATTAGCCATTCCGAGGTTGAGGGGAAAACTGGGTCGAGTTGGTATTGCAGTGCATTGTGGCACTGTTTTTTGGGGACACATTTCAAAGATGGTGTCTACAGTATTTCGTACCCTTAAACATCCCACAATGCACTGAAATGCAAAATCTACCTATCTACCTACACACCCACCCATCCACCTACAAACCTACCTACCTACCTATCTACCTACCTACCTACCTACCCACTTACCCACCCTCCCACCCACCCACCTACCGAACTACCCACCTACTTACCTACCTACCCATCTACCGACGTACCTACCTACCCACGCCTACCCACCTACCCACCCACCCACCCACCTACCCACCTACCTACCTACCCACCTACCCACCTACCGAACTACCCACCTACCTACCTACTTACCTACCTACCCACCTACCCACCTACCTACCTACCTACCCACCCACCCACCCACCCACCCACCTACCCACCTACCTACCTACTTACCTACCCACCCACCCACCCACCTACCTACCTACTTACCTACCCACCCACCCACCCACCCGCCTACCCACCTACCCACCCACCCACCTACCCACCTACCTACCTACCCACCTACCCACCTACCGAACTACCCACCTACTTACCCACCTACCCACCTACCTACCTACCTACCTACCCACCCACCCACCCACCTACCCACCTACCTACCTACTTACCTACCCACCCACCCACCCACCTACCTACCTACTTACCTACCCACCCACCCACCCACCTACCTAACCTACCTACCCACCTACCCACCTACCTACCTAACTACCAACCTATCTATCTACCTATCGAATTAATGAATAGTTTTCTGTCCCCTTATTCTCGCAGAAATTTTGCTGATGACACAGATGAAAAGCGAATTCAGAGAATGCAATGTAAATATCTTTTTATAAACGAACAGGGGTGGGATGTGGTGCAAAAATAGGTACGGACCAGCCACTCAGCCCTAGTTTCCTTTGGTCATAAAAATTGGACATTCTAAGGGTTACATATTATGTCAGGCAAATGTTGTAACAAATGTAAAAAGTAACAAATGATTTATGAAGACTACTGTTTCTTGATGCCCGCCCATCAGGGTACAGCAATGAGGTCAGTGTTAAAAAGTACATTGTGAACCAGCGTTCGAGTGTCCCAGCGTTCAATGTTTCGGCTCATGCGAAGTCCGACGTTTGACCTGAGCCTAAGCTATGTATTTTTTTTCTGTTTATTGTAGCTGTCAATCCACGTTACGTATTTCGTAACTGGATGGCACAGTCAGCCATCGACAAGGCAGACAAAGGAGACTACAGCGAGGTTAGATCATACTATGCAATAGACAATGCTCCCATTTTGAGCAACACAAATTCAATATTCTGTTCTTGCTTTTCAGGTTCAAAAACTATTGCGTATCCTGGAAAAACCCTTTGAAATACAGGTAACTGAGCGTATGTGTCTATCACATGAGGCAGGTCGCAGCTTTAGTGCAGTTTTCGTATGACTGTGAAAAGCTCACAGCACGAGCACGTTCGTGACACAGCAAGAGATACGCCAGACCAATCACATTGCACGAGAATTTACTAAATCACGGCGCGGACACGGTCACGCCAAGATCACGGCTTTTTTAGACCAATCATATTGCGCGTGAAAAAAAATCAGCCAATTAAAATTCTAGAAAATATCACGGTCACGGCACGTCACGCTTACGGCACTGAGCTTTTCACATTCATACGAAAACTGCACTATACCTGTACGTGTACATAGATGTAAACTTTGAATGTGTATGTGCGCGAGTGTGTTTTTAGGAGGTGAGGGATAAAGGATTATGGATTGACTTGTATAAGTGGTTTGGCTTTACGTTGGGTTAACTAATAATAGTGGCAATCAATTAGGTTATAAAGTGTGCCAGTGTTTTCTCAGTTTCTCAATTGCAAAAACATTGTCCGGGTCAAAACTAACATGAAACATAGGAGCTGAGACCGAAAGTTATGCTTGAAAAAGACAATAATCCTCTTATGTATTTAAGCCTTCATGTTTATTGTCAGACTTACTAAAAAGTGCGTTACACACCACAGGCAACCCATAACAAGCAAAACACCAACGGCCATTGATTTGAATTTAATCGCCTATCGATTTTCATCGCGGATCGGATTACAGCACAGACAGGGAAGCGATCATAAACCACAGGAAACCCATAAATAGTTAAGTTAATTTTCTAAAAGAAGCAATCAAAATATGGCCGGGTTCCCTGTGGTAACACTAGATACATCTAATTAACATACTTCCCATGTACCATTTCGGTCTTAGCTTCTATGTTCTGTGTTTTGAACCAACAATGATTTTACAATTGAGTGTATAATCTAAAAGAAGCCAGACGGTCAAGGCAATCTGCACTAATCTAGGCATTTCTTTTCTCTTTTTTCACAGGCAGAAGCTGAAGCAGCTGGTTTTGCCTTACCCCCTCCCCCTTGGGCTTCTTCACTTCGTGTCAGTTGTTCTTCATGAGGACTCTTGTTGCCTTAACAGCAAAATGTCATTGTCACTACCTCCTTAAATAAAAATACCAAGCAAAATTTTCTTTCAATGGTTTTATACAGCTATTTCAAGAAAGGTGGAATACTGAATACTGCATAGTGAGAGTGCATTCCAAGACCGAGGTGCATTGTGGGTCATTCCTATTTCAAATATTTTTATTTTATTTTGAATAGGGTTTTGATTATGAAGCGTTAATCTTGACTCTGTATAGATGTAGCCATGTAGCCATGATTATAATCAATGAGGGGAGGGGGGGGGGGGGGATGGGTTGGCTACTTGGCTACGTGTAGCCAGTAGCCATGTATCTGCAGGTCATAGCACAGTTGGTGCAGGGTCAGGTTTAGTAAATTATTTACTTATTGATATATATATACTTTTTTTTTTTTCTATAGAATTTAAAACGTAGAATTTTTTGCTTAAATTTGTTTCAAATGCCGGGGGCCTTAAGATTAGGACTCTGGAATTTGCATGGGCATTACAGCAAAAATCTTGGAAACAAATTGAAGCTAAAAGAGGTTAACAGTATAATTAATAGTCATGATATTTTTGGCATTGTAGAAACACACGCCAGCCTTGATTCTGACTTGAAATTAGAAGACTATAAATACTATACAAAATGTCGTGACAAAACAGGAAACCGCCATGCTGGAGGAATAGCACTATATATAAACAATAGAATCAGCAAGGGCGTTTCCTATATACCGACGTCTAACCAAAATGTTATTTGGTGTAGAATAAGTAAAGACTTTTTCCATCTAACAAATGACATATACGTAGGCACAATTTACCTAAGCCCAAATAATTATGCAAAAGAGAATGATGAAGATATATTGCAGGATATAGAACTAGATATAATTAATTTTTCAACTAAAGGTGAAGTCATTCTACAAGGCGACTTTAATGCACGAACTGGGGAAATCCAGGAATACATAAATGATGATGACAGTAAGTACCTTAATTTACCTGATGATTATCTCATTGACAATCAAATGAAAAGGTACTCTAAAGACAAAGAGAACGTCGATAAAAGGGGTAAATGTCTAATAGATATTTGCACGGCTTGCAATTTACGAATCTTTAATGGAAGGGTTGTTGGTGACTTGACGGGCAAAAAGACTTGTTTTCGATACAACGGAAATAGTCTAGTCGACTATGTAATCGGGAGTACAAATCTACTTGAAAAAGCTCGATTTTTGAAGGTTAATCCACTAATGCCAGATCTATCCGATCATTGTCATATTTCTTATGGAATAGAAATCCAACTTTACCCCAAAAACAGTGGAAACAAAGAAAGAGAAGAAAATAGGGAATTTTCGACAATTTCTAGCTTAAAGTGGCATACTGGAAATATCGATAAATTACAAAACATTTTAAGCACTACAGAAATGCAAGCAACGCTACGCGAATCAATAGAAAACGCAGATAATGTAGACTCAATGGTTAAGGCATTTACTGAAACCCTAACAAGCATAGGAACAGAAGCAGGTCTTTGTTCCCTAACTAAACAAACTAAAGCATTTAAAGAAAATACAGATTCACAAAAGTGGTTTGATTCAGAATGTGAAAACGAAAAGAAAAATCTTCGATCTCTTGGAAAACAAATTTGTAGGAATCCAAATAATGAACAACTTCGTAGGAATCTACATACCCATAAAAGGTCCTTTCGAAGCATGTGTAGACGTAAGAAAAACAAATATTTCAATTCAAAATTAATGAACCTTGACCTCAAAGATTCGAAATCCACCTGGAAGTCTTTGAAACAACTTTTTAATGTAGGCAAAGCAAAAAATGCAAACTCCTGTCGAGCAAACGAAAAGGACTTATTTAATCACTTCAAGACGCTTAATAGCTCCCAGACATCTGCAGTAAATACTACGGAGACCTTAAAACAGTCGCAAAGTCAAGGGGAATTAGATTTTTCCATTACAGATCAAGAAGTATATGAAGTTCTAAGTAACCTAAAGAAACATAAAGCTCCCGGCCCTGATAATATTCCAAATGAGCTATTGATAACGGGAAAGGAAGCACTAAAAGGACACCTAACGGTAATTTTCAATAAAATCCTAGACAACGGAAAGTTTCCCTGTTCATGGAATCTAGGATATATTGTTCCATTGCATAAAAAGGACGATCCAACGAAAGCTGAAAATTACCGTGGAATAACACTCCTTTCTGCAATTGGCAAAGTTTTTACGGCAATACTTAACAAACGGCTCTATGATTACCTAACTACGAATAATATAATTAAACAGGAACAGGGTGGGTTTAGAAAAAAGCACGGAACAACAGATAGTATTTTTATTCTGAAATCCGTAATCGATAAATATGTTAAAAGTAAGCCACGGAAGAAAAATAATTTCCTTTTTTCCTGCTTTGTAGATTTTCAAAAAGCGTTTGACTGCATCCCAAGGAAAAGATTAATGGCAAAACTTGAAAATGTTGGTATAAGTGGAAATTTTCTAAGAGTGATACAATCGATGTACTCCACTGATCAATCAGCAATCAAAGTAAATGGACACATTTCTCCGACATTTTCCTGTTATATGGGTGTTAAACAAGGCTGTATGCTGAGCCCTACGTTATTTAATTTATATCTTCACGATCTGCCTGACTCATTAAATTCGTGTAACAACAATGATGTAATGTTGAATGGCAAACCGATTAGTACTCTTTTATATGCAGATGACCTGGTTCTGTTCTCTAAATCTGCTAAAGGGCTTCAGAAATATCTCGACAAGCTAGAGGCATTTTGTGAACAATCAGGCTTAACAGTTAATATAACAAAGACAAAAGTGATGGTTTTCAATAATACAGGGAAGACAATGAATAACTTCCAATTCTATTTGAACAAATCTAAACTAGAAAACGTTAAATCATATAAATATTTAGGATTAAATTTTACAACCTTTGGAAACTTTACGTTTGCAAAACAAGAATTAAAAAAAGCTGCATTAAAGGCACTATTTCAGATGAAAAAACAAATGGGTGAATTTTTCACATCCAATATCAAATTAACTATAAAACTGTTTGACTCGCTTGTTACACCAATACTTCTATACGCAAGTGAGATATGGGGTATCGAAACATTAAGCACCAAAGACCAAGAGCCCATGGAACTTGTTCATTTGAAATTTTGCAAAATGCTCCTCAAGGTGACAAAGAATGCTAGTAACCTTGCATGCAGAGCTGAGTTAGGAAGGTTTCCGCTAAAATGCAAAGCATGCAGTAGAAGCTTTAAATTCTGGCATAAAATTATAAAGTCGGAACTACACCCAAAAAAACTTTCAGCCGAAGTCTACCAAGATATTAAAAATGAAACTAAAAAAGCCTTTTGGAGCATAAAAATTAAAACTACTTTAGAACAACTCGGATTGGGGATAATTTGGATGAAACAAAATGAACTTTCTCCAAGATGGTATGAATATGGAAAAATAATAACCCAAAGAATATATGACATTGAGAGGCAAATTTTATGGAGTAATCTCCACAATGATGAAAGGAAAGACGACAGACATAAAAATAAACTCAGAGTCTTTCGTCAGTTCAAAACGGATTATAACTTTGAAGAATATTTAAGTCAAGTCACCAATATTAAGCACAGAGTGGCGCTTACAAAATTAAGAATTAGTAACCATAAGCTTGAAGTAGAAACGGGGAGGTATAAGAGGCCTTATCTCATTTACGATGAAAGGATTTGCCCAGTGTGTAAGTCGGGAGTAGAAAACGAAAAACACTTTCTAGTTTGGTGTCCACTATATAACTCTCATAGAAACGACTTAAGAGAGTTCATAGAAAAAAACACCAGCATTAATTTCAACAATATGAGCGCTGACAGTCGTTTTATGTTCTTAATCAATTCAAAATCAGCGTCTCTACAAAGAGCCATATCAGCATACATTCATCAATGTATGCTGATACGTGAAAATGAATTAAGAAAATTATCTAATACATAGTATATATATATATAACTCAAACACTCATGTACTATTAGTATAAGGTGCCAAATAAAATTGTATTGTATTGTATTGTATCCATGGTCATTATCAATGGGGGGAGGGGGGGGGGAATGTTGTGGCTACCTGGCTACGTGTAGTCATATATAGTAGCCATTTAGCCAAGGATATTAATGTAGTCAAGTAGGCATGTAGCCACGGTTATTACTTATATTTTATTTATAAACTATACGGTTGGGACTGATTACATCAATTGTGTTTTTCTGTGTTCAGTCAAACACATACGCATATCAAAGTTCTACTATGACGGTTTCCTAAATCGTTATTTTGCCGCAAAGTTAAAAGAGTCTGTAAAGCACGCTCCTTTATAATTGCTAGCGATTTTCCTTTGGTTTTCCTGGGCGTAGAGCGCAGCTCATACATTCATAGTATTTTATGGGGTTAAGACTCCGCCCGGGATGTATAGTCGTTCCCATATCTTGAATTCTTCGACTTGGAAAACGTATTTAGAAGCCATTTTTTAAAATTCCTACCATTTTTATAATAAAAAATAAATAAATGGGTTGCAACCAACTGGAAAACAAGTGGGGTTAGCTGATGGACTATTTGTGGCGACCTTCCTTCGGAGAGTTCGGAGCTTTGTCGAGTGGCAATCGACCTTTTATCCGACGGCTTCGCGACGAAATACGAACACAAAATGGCAGCAGGTGTGTGGTCATTCCAGAACACTTTTATTTCAAGTTCTGAGCTCTTGGTTTTGACGATAGGACGTCTTCTGACTTTACTAATCCAGCCAAGGTATTTATAAACATTTTATGAATATTCAAATTAGATTATAAGTGCATATTTTTCTACGAGGTAGATAAGACGTGAAGAAATACGAAGAAGTGTTGAAGTTGTCGTAAAGAATTTGTGTAGTAAAAAGCTTTTATACGTTTACTTTGGAATAACTGAAAAACTCAAATTTTAAGTCTACGTCAAAGATTTAAACTTAAAGCTTGACTTTAAACTTCAGCTTATTTGAATAAAAATGTAAATAGCACGAGGACGACAAAATATTAAGTGAAAACTTGACATAACATTAGTGAACAAGTATATAATAGTGATTCTGTTTGATAAGTTTAGGTTGTTTATTAGCAATACGGGTGTTTGGCTGTAAAGCTTTATCTCTAACCGGATAAGTAGTTTATTCCAGTTCAATATGGTCTGTATGTCAACATTATGCACCTGTCAATGTTAAGCCCTGGGCCGGGTTGTTCAAAGCTGGATTAGCACTAATCCAGGATTAACTCTATAGGTCTTATTAAGAGTTAACCCAGGATTAGCACTAATTGAGCTTTGAACAACTGGGCCCTGGGGGTAATGGAGGGGAAAGGTAGGGGGTATGGGTGAATCCTGAGGGGAATAGGACATTTTCATGATGGCGTCATTTGACTCCCACTACCCAGATGCTTTGCGAATTTTCTTTCTTATTTAAATTTGTATTTCCTCATGAGAATAGTAAGACAATTGGTGCTAATTAACTGAACAAAAGAAAGCGTGCAAGGGAGTCTGGTAGTAGAGGTCAATGACGCCATCGTGCAAACGTCCTATTGACATTATTCAATGCCATCACAGTAGGGAGTTTGACATGTTCGTCATATTGAAAATGCGGTAAAATTCAATAAACATATGTACTAAGGGTAGAAATTTGACTTTCATCAGTTGCCCACTGGTGGGGAATTTGAAAATTTGAAATTCAAAATGTTAAATTCCCCTGGGGTTTCCTGCCCCAAACCCCACCCCCCACCCCCCACCCCCCACCCTGGGGCTGAACATTGATAGGTGCATTACTGTTATAATGTTATAAATAAAATAAATTACGAAATGACATGATAAGTTTTTACATCTGTCAAGCACAAGGAAGGAAAAGTCATTTGGAAGGCATCAATGATTTTAAAAATTCTGTAATTGCTCTAATCACATTTAGTTCTAGTTATTTATTTATGAGTTTAAAAAAAGGTTGTAGAAGCAGACGGGCATTTGGAAATAAAGTGTGTCTGACTTTAAAATCTTTAAAATATAGATGTTAAACATTAAGAAACATCATTTCTCATATGAAAAAAGATTGTTCTAGTAGTTTTTGAGCTCAAAAATGTTTTTCCCAAAATCAGCCTAAAATGATAATTTTCAATTATCAGGTGTAAATTCCAATTTTTTCACCAATCCTAATCTGCCCCAATTTTGACTATAAACATTGTAGTACTATACAAACATTAGGTATTAGATGATGAAAGCTAGTTCTAGTAGGTTTTTAGTTCATCTGTAACAATGTAAACTTTTTAGTGGGGTTAAACCTCTTTATTCTGGGAAAGCTATTTGCACAGGAAAACCTAATAAAGTACGAGTGGTATCCATGAGTTCGATATTCATAGGGCGCGTTTGATTGGGAATAGTATATATCTGGTCTGGTTGGTTTATTGTATACAAATTAATAAGAATTATTTTGTTTTTATTAGAAAAGCAATAATAGCCACAAAAGTTTATCAAAGTTATCAATTCATCTGCACAGTAAAAGTAGTCCAACTTCTTATTCTTCACCATTCTGTCCCCTTCTAAATACTAGGGCGTCATAGTGAAATGCGGCAATATGATTGTGCAAGGTAAGTCGGTCATTTAGTGGGTCAATTAGATATTTCTCAGTAGTAAAATTTGACTATTTACTGCCCTGAGAAGTACAGCTGCTAAGTAAAGAAACAATTCCTAACCCGTTTCTATTTATTTAATTTTAAAGTAATGCAATTCCCTGTAATCATTATCAAAATGAATATATCTTTAAAGCAAGTGAATTCGATCAATTATTAATGACTTTCAATTTCTTGTTCAAAGAAACTTTGAATAAGAAATCATCATGTCAGTGTTTGCATATGTCCTCGTTTATCTGATCCATACTTTAAGGTTGTATCTCTATATATTTATAGCTTTGATTAATAATTGAAAGACATTACACATTCAGTTGTATATATTATACTATCTTAACTAATAGAAAAGGTTTAAAAAGCTATGTAGTTTTATAACCAAGGTTTCGTGCTCGGCTGCTCGAAGGCCAATAGACCTCAAGCACGATGACGTTTCATGCCTTCACTTCCAGGACCCCTTTCGGTAGGTTTTTTTGTTATGCTAATTTTCACTGTTGTCTTGGTATTCTCAAAGGAGTTTTAACATTTGAATGTGAAAAGATATTTTGAAAAGGACGTGGGGTAGTTTAGGTATGAAACGTTATTAAGTTTAGGGTCTATAGTTTTGAAAGTTCTTGAATTATTTTTGCTATTTGAGAACAAAAAATGGAAATTCAATTCTTAAATTAAGTATTTATTTTTGTTCAGTGACAAAGGGTTCAATCAACAAATTATGTCTTCTGTGTTATAGTAGCCAGTTTACTTTCGTTGTTAATTATTTCAACCATATTTACTAGTGAAGGAAATAAGTCCTCGAAGCAACAAAACTGCAAGTAAACCAAATGAATTAACGTTAAAGTCAGAAAGAAGCGCGCTGATTCTAAAAATAGCTTAAAGATTCGGACAAACATTGCATTCTGCTTAACCGCTACGATGATTAAACGAACCGATTTTATTATTTTTACTTAAAGTTACAATAATAATCCATGTAAACTAAGATCAACTGCGATCGGCTGTGAAAATTATCGGCTGAAAGTAAACTTGTAAGTTTGTTTGTCCGAATTTCGTCTTTGTCTTCGTTTTTATGACGTCACGGCTGCGCTGCGCTATTTCACCCGAGGTACAGTCACGTGGTACAACTTATTAATCGTCCAAGGTTCATAACAACCCAAACATGCCTTATTAACTTAACAATGTTGTCGTAGTTTCTTATCCAATTCACAAAAAATCTTAAGTCTTACTAAAGGCCATGGCTAATTCTCCATTCATCTCTCTTCCAAGGTACGCAAAACAACATTTCTCAGCTTTAAGCAATAATTTTACATCATATCACATATCTTATTTTTTGAATTAAATATTAAACATACTATTTTTACTTTATCTGTGAATTTATAAAATTGATTAATTTCTCTAGACCTAAAAATTTTTATTTTAAGATTAAGGTTTTACTAAGCTAGTTTGACTGAAAACTTTCCTCGATCCAAAAAGGAAGACGACCTTTAATTTGCTAGTCAGTGTAGTTTTTTTTTACGTTTGTTGCCAAGTGCGAATGTTTAAGTCATTTTTAAAAAATTTAGTTCTTAAAAGATTTTACCTAAAGTTTGCATGAGTTGTCTTTAATTACAATTTTCACCTTCACACAGTCTCATCTATTTGCCTTATTTAACCGTTTTATTTAATTCAAAGGTATATGGTTATGAAAGTTTTTGTCTTATTCTTTGGTGTTTTGTTGTTACAAAACGAAGGCTTCGCAGCTTCGCCGCCGTCATCAGCAAAGATCGGTAAGTCAGAAATCAAAATCCTTCAATGATCATCTTAGATTTATTCTGACAGTAATTCCATTTTATTTAAATAGCATAGTTTAAAGAAGATAATATAAGTATATAATTATTGCTGACAAACTCTGAAATCTTTTTGCCAACGCTAACAAAGACGAAATGTATACAGCCATTTCAATACAAGCTGGTGAAGGTTTTGTTACATGCTGTTTATCGGGACTTGAAATTCAATTATTATATTCGTAAATAATTGAGCACAGAAGAAATTGGCTGTGAAAATGTGCAGACTGAAAGTTTGGGAAAATTCGATATTATTGTCACGGGCCTTTCGCTTGTCGCATCCACATCTCCCTTAGCGCAATTCAGGCTTGGTATGCAACAAGACCTTCCCCAAGTTTTTTTGTAGAAATAATTTATCATTTGTCTCTATCTCTAGAATGGAACTCAGTATAATGAGACTCTGGTAGGAATGGAACTCATGACTTTCCAGATACCGGGTTGATGCTTTAGGCCCCGTCCACACGTATCCGGACATAATTGCATCCGCAGATACGAAAATGTTCGCGTCCATACGCAGCGTATTCGAATCGTTTTCGAATCGTTTTCACTGTTCACACGTATCCGGGAATTTCTTGATCCGCCCTGATGCTTAGTTTCTTTCACGGATAGTTTTTCTTATTTACGTCAGCGTATTCGAAAATTTGCGGATACGACCGTCCACACGTATCCGTATTCGGAGCGTATTCGAAAATTTCCACTCTGGAGACCGTTTTCGAAAATTTCCGGATACGGATACAAAAATTTCCGGACACGTGTGGACGCAACCCTTAACCGCAAAAAAAATTTTGCGGATGCACAAATTTCCGGATACGTGTGGACGGGGCCGATCGACGGGGCCTTATAACTACTGAATGAGTGGTCATTTACATATGTATATTAGATGTAGCCCTTATAAACTTATAGAATTTGTATTTTCTTTTCATAGCTTTTATTCCAGTCCTACAAGACAGTCAGAGCTTGGAGGCGATCAAGTCGGCTTTACGTCAAGTCAACAGCGACCCGTCTGTGTTGCCAGTCACAACATTATCATTATCAAGCTTGAACTACTCCAGCGATCACGTATTAGAGTATGGTGAGTAGTATGTGCAGAGAGTTGTTCATAAACTGGTTATCATAATCAAAAAATCGATCGATCATTATCATCATCATCATCTGCATCATTATCATCATCATCATCATAATCATCACCAACAACACCAACAATACCTGCACCATATCACCACCGCCACCATCACTATCGTCATTCTAATGTTCATGATCATCATCGCCATCATCATCTCTTCATCATCATCATCATCAACAACAACATCATCGTCATCAACAACAACATCAAATGTTTGATTAAACGTAAATGAAATCGATAATAAATATCCAAGCACCCAAGCACCCTAAGAACTTTATAAATACACTACCGTTAGCACAAATGGTAGTGAAAGGTAAGGTATGACGTTAAAACACGTTTAGCTTCGTATATTTACTAATTCAGGTTCACAAAAACAATATCCCACCATGTCGATATTGCGTACATTACTCGCCAGGAGCGAGGTCCCCATCAGTAGGCCTGGTAGACTGCATGTTAAGTAAGGGAGACTGGATGTTATTATCTCGGACAGAGAATGGACAAAGTAGTCGTAGCTAGACAGTCACCAATAATATACGACCATGCAAAATACAGAGTTAATATATATATTAACTCTGGCGAAATAGAACATATATATAATACTCCAGTTCGAGTTCTCTGTTGCTCAGGGATAGCGTCGCATTTGTGCAGAATATTCATCAAATAAATAGAATAAATAAATCACACACTACCACTACATTTAATATTCTATGCACAAAACGCTCAACTCACATGTTGATTTTTAAGGGAGGAAACCGGAGAACCTGGAGAAAACCCTCGTAGCAAAGGAGAAAACAACACATCAAACAAACTCAATTCACGTGCAGATTGTTTACTGAAATATTCTTTTTTATTTAATTTTAGCTGCAAATCTTACCACTGAAAACAATCTGGCTTTGTTTCTGGATGGATACCCGTCTCCTTCCCATGAGCTCTTGAGCGCCATGCTCGAAATTCCCTTGGTAACCACGCATCCGAGACGAAGAACAGATATTAAGTCTAACGTGATATCATTGGCTGCGAGGAAACCTGACGTCAACCAGGCCATACATGACGTCATGAAGCAATACCAGTGGACATCTGTCTTGGTTTTGTTTGATGGTAAGTAAACTCTTAAATTTGAAGACATGATAGAGGAATGGTGGAGGAGGGGTGAGTCGTGAGTGGAAGAAGATACAAAGACTAGGAGACTGAGTTAAACGGTTTCTGAGAGAGAAAAACTATTTAAATAATTTTCTACTGCGTATGCAATTAAATCGTATCTGTCGTCTTTAAAATATCTACAGTATTTCTTGTACATGCACATGTAACCTATGTTATAGATCTTTCTCAAGATACAGTCAAGCACTCGGGAAACTGATTTTACTTTTTATTTTAACCAGAAAAAGGGGATGACGTTATGTTAATTGGTCCCACCAAAACGCTTGACATTTTTTTAATTCCTCTAGTTCGCTGGCGTGACCAAGCGTCCCAATTCCTGTCCATCTTGTCACCCAGTGTAACTCGAGAAGCTGTTGAACTGATTCTTGACCAGAAAGGGACACTACTTGAAGAGACGAAAAGGAAGTTGAAAGAACAGAACAACAAGCTAGTTGAAGCTATCGTTCTTTTCTGTGATGCTGAGTTTGTTACTGTCGTCATCGAAGAGGTGAGCTAACCTAGTCATTTTAGCTTAGTTGATATTTTCTGGTTTCTCAGTAACGCTGGTCTTTGAGAGGCGCTTGTCGTAAATACAGTACCTTGCTAGCTTCCATTACACTTTGTTGCCACGAAGGGGGGCTGGCTCCCTTGGCCCCCCTGACTACGTCCTTGCCTCGTAAAAAATAAGAAACTATGGTATTACCGTAAATTGCCCCTTAAATTTGTTGACGTGTCACGTCAAACAGCCTGTATAAACAAATGTATAACTAATACTAATTATCAATTTAACAAAATTACATCAGTTTTTATGTGTCTGTCCTCTTATTGACGATGAATTGTGTCATCATTGTCAAAGTAGTGTGGATCCACGAGGCGTAGCTCGTTGACGTCAGCTTATTTGTCTGTCATCTTATTGATGAAAAAAATTGGCGCCAATCAGCTTGTGAGAAATTTGAGTCTATGTTATTGTAAAACATCTATTTTCTGGTCTTGCCTTTTTTCATGTACCTTGTTAACTATGTCTGCATTTGGGACCAAGATTGATTGGGCTACTTGCTAGTAATCTCTCTTTGGCGTCCGCACTTTCCATCGGTCATAATCTATACAAAGATTTTTCATGCGCTAATTATTCAATTTATTTTAGTACCCATATTTGGTCATCACGTGACTGTCCCTATATTGAATTATTATAGGTCCACTGTACGTGTTCGCGTGTGATTGAACGTGCTCACAACTGGATTCTAGCTGACATGGTACGTCATCGCCTTACGTTGCACATTACGTCACGTGATTAAAAAATAATAATTTCCTTTGATATCAGATTTTATTCAGTTCATAATTAATCGTTACGTCATCGCAGCGATAGACCTCGATAAACAAGGTGCAAACATGCTTGTACCAAAACCAGATCATAATGAAGGCAGCACCATGTTCAACTATGATGGTAGTGTTTTTGAACAGAAGATTTCTCATTAGTTTCCTTTGTTAATACCACTAACATGGCCGCCATGACTTTGTCATTCTGCTCTCTTGGAAATGGTTGCGTACGAGATAACCAATCTTTGTTTGAGTGCACTGACAATTTCTCTACTTTCCCATAGCCCATAATGCATTGCTTTAACCATTCAAAAGACTGTCCCAAAATTGAAACGTCCTTCTATTGAATATACACTATGATACTATATCTGTAAAACACTGATTATCAGATCAGTCTAAGCTAATTTTGCGCGTTTAGAACAGCAAAAGGTTTGGTTTTACAGATTATGCTTTAAGAAAAAATGTTTAAAATTTACTTTTAAACTTCATCAAATAATTATATTTTAATATTGTTTGTTGAAACCATTTTTTATTTGGAAAAGATGTTGGTCACCAGCAATGCTGTGTATTCAAAATATTTTAACTCTCTTTTTCTTAGCTCCCCTCGTTTAACATGGTGACCGAGTCAAGTCAAGTAGTCATTGGATTTACTCCTCACATAGTTACCAATGTGCATTCACAACGACTCATGTCAGACTTGGCAGCTGGAATGAATGACATTAAGGCAAGTATCTATACATAATACTATTGTTTGCAAGAAAACAAACTTAAAGCACAGGAAACCCAAGCAATGTACGGCCCGTAGGCTCGTAAAAGAGCTAAAACTCGTAGGATTGGCCCAAATCGCGAACAGAAACAACGAACAGCAGCAAGAACACACATGCAAAAATTGGTAAGCTTGCTACAGAAATAACTATATATATTCATACGATCTACAATTCCACATACATTCCTTTGTAATACCTTACAAGTACATTGATTGGGCTTCCTGTTTGTTTGGCTGCTATCCATCGGCGACGTCACTTCCAGTTTCACTTAGAATTTTCAACAGAAATTTAAAGTAATGATTGAGCTTATAGGAACGTTATTGATGAGATTCATACCTTTCTCTCTTTCTAGAATCATTCTTATCTTTTATATGATTCGGTGCTGACCTTCGCGCATGCGCTGAACAAGATCATCGCAACTGGACAGTGGGTTTCGCAGACCAGCTCTATAAACGTTGCGCAATCCCAAAATGGAATGAATATTTTGAAGGAGATGAAAAAGGTAACCATTTGATGATTTCGTTTTTGGCGAAGTTGGGGTATAGTAAGAGAGGAGGCTGACAAAACAAAAAACGAAACAAGAAAATTCAGGAGCGATTACACGGAGCAGTTTTTTCTGCAACTTGTTTTGCAACGACTTTGCGCCACAACATCCATTGAGCATTGCAGCGTGTAACCTACTGCAGCACAATTTGAAAAAATGTTGCGAGTTGCAGCAATCATTGCGAGAAAATTCCTTTCTACTTTAGACAACGATTACGTCTCCGTAACACCGTGCAAACATACGGTACGCGTCAGTTCTCAAGGCCAGTTCTCACCATTTCTGTTCATGTCTGTATATATCTACAATACGTGTATACTAATGCAAAGTTATTATAACATTTAATAACTTTTATTGTCCTGGGACGTAACACAGATATTTAAGTATTTATGAAGCATTCTTCCCATTTTCCAGTCTAATATCATCGGTACAACTGGATCTATTACGTTTAATACAAGTGAAGGAACTCGACAAGGGATGGGCATGGACGTAATGAATCTAAGAAATAACAAGTTCGTCAAGGTAAGATGCAGCTATGTTCAGTTTAGAGAATCATTGGTAGAATCTCTATATTATGCGACCACCATCAGACAATTTTTAAATTGCGGCTAAGGAAAAATTTCGAATACTTCAGGCAAAAAACCGAATAGGGAAAATTTCGAATAGTTAATGTTAAAAATCGAACAATGAAATCTTTCGAATAGTTCAGGTTAAAAATCGAATAGTGAAAATTTCGAATAGTTCAGGTTAAAAATCGAATAGTGAAAATTTCGAATAGTTCAGGTTAAAAATCGAATAGTGAAAATTTCGAATAGTTCAGGTTAAAAATCGAATAAGGAAAATTTCGAACACTTCAGGCAAAAAACCGAATAGGGAAAATTTCGAATAGTTAATGTTAAAAATCGAACAAGGAAATATTTCGAATAGTTCAGGTTAAAAATCGAATAGGGAAAATTTCGAATTGAGTTCAGGTTAAAAATCGAATAGGGAAAATTTCGAATAGTTCAGGTTAAAAATCAAATAAAGAAAATTTCGAATAGTCCAGGTTAAAAATCGAATAGGGAAAATTTCGAATAGTTCAGGTTAAAAAATCGAATAGGGAAAATTTCGAATAGTTCAGGTTAAAAATCGAATAGGGAAAATTTCGAATTGTTCAGGTTAAAAATCGAATAGGGAAAATTTCGAATTGTTCAGGTTAAAAATCGAATGGGGAAAATTTCGAATTGAGTTCAGGTTAAAAATCGAATAGGGAAAATTTCGAAATGAGTTCAGGTTAAAAATCGAATAGTGAAAATAGCGCATCCCCGATTTAAAAGCCTGGGTTTATGGGTTATTTTGTCTAGCAGCCCAAAAGTAGAGTTCAGCTTATTTACTTGTGATTGCCTTGTGTTTTGAGGTTGGTAATTGGAGTTCATCGGGACTTATGATAGCTGGCGAGGCAGAACAAAATAAGAAATCTGATGAAGTTGTTCCACTACAAAAACTGAACAGGAAGCTAATTGTGGTAATTGCTAAGGTAAGAAATATTTGTAAACATTAATTATATTGTCCCTCGATAATCTATCCTTCCTTTCCCTTGTAATCATCTTTTTTTCTTTTCCTTCCCTTCTTTCCGTCCTTCGATCGAACAATGGGCACCCACTCACTCTCCCTCCCTGTCTCTGTCCTCAATTCATCCATCTATCTATCCCACCAACCACCCATCCACCCACCCATCAATCATTCCACCAGTCAGTCCACCCATCCATTCATTCATCTATTAATCAATCTATCTATCCCACCAACCACCCATCCATCCACCCACCCATCAATCATTTCACCAGTCAGTCCACCCATCCATTCATCCATTCATCCATCTATCCACTAACACTAATACAAACACAAACACACATTTATCCGGGATTCTCTTCTTTTTCCCCTCCTTCATTTTAGTTACATTTCACCATTACTGAAAAATTTCCCATTCAATTTCTCAGGATCCCCCATTTGCATTTTCCGTCAAGGATCCCAAAACAGGACAAGAAAAGTTCGAAGGTTACAGTATTGACCTTGTTGATGCTCTTGCCAAGCTGTTGTTTTTTAACTATCAGATCGTCGAGTCACCAGACGGCAAATATGGCGGGAAGCTACCTGATGGCACTTTCAATGGTATTGTTGGAGAACTCACTAAACAAGTAAGTTTTATCGTAATTGGCTTCGTACGAGTTAACACGTAGTTACTGCGGAGAGCGGTTTTTCTTGGAGCTGGGTTAGACTCTTTTAGAGTAGAGCGGACAGCATTGATTTACTTTATTGGTGGGGTATGGGTGGAACATCAATATCATCTGCATAAATGTAGGCTAAAAAAGCAATAGAGACGAAGGTAAAGGACAATGTTTAATAATGATGATGATGATGATGATGGTGATGATAGTGATGATGATGATGATGATGATGATGCTGTTGGTGATGATGATGATGGTGATAATGATGATGATGGTGTTGGTAATGATGATTATCTTGGTGGTGATGATGATACTATTGGTGATGATCATGGTGGTGATGGTGATTGATGATGGCTGTGGTGGGGATGATGATGATTTTGGTGGAGTAAATGCCGATAGTTGATAAGGATGATGATGGTGTTGGTGATGATGATGATGACGACGATGTTGTTGGTAATGATGATGATGACGACGATGGTGTTGGTGATGATGAAGATGAAGATGATGATGATGTTGGTAAGGATGTCTAATGGTCATAATGGCTGTGATGATGATGATGGTGATGGTGGTATTACCGATGATTGATAATATGATGGTAGTATTGTTGATAACGATGATTAATGACACTGTCGGTAGTGTTGATGTTGGTGGTGATGGCAATGATTGATGATTGACGAGGATATAAGTTATTTAGATAGGTTATGTTGCATTTTTCTTTCCAGAAAGGTGACTTTTCCACGTCCCCCCTGACAATCACCTCAGACAGACTACAGTACTTAACATTCAGTAAGCCATACATGCAGTTCACTATGGACTTGATTTCGAAGAAGCCCAAGGAACAGGGAACAGATGTTCTTGCCTTCATGATGCCTTACTCCATCCCAGTATGGTTGATGGCCCTTGCTTGCCTCGCTTTCATGACAATAATGCTGACAATCATCAACCATTTCAGCCCTTTCAGTCACAAGTAGGTCATTATATATTCAGGTGACGTCATTGGCGCCATATTGGTTGACTTAAACAATATACTTTGGATTTTTTTTGTTATGTCAACCACAATGTCAGCCTCGTGTCACTTCATTTTGGGCCCGGTTAAACGAGGGGTGGATAGCGCTATCCAACGGATAAATCTTATCCAGTGGATAAATTTATTGGATAACACGTACAGCATCGACTTATCCACTGGATAAGGATTTATCTGCCAGATAGCGCTATATATCCACACTTTGTACAACAAACCTCTGGTGAATAGAGGTTTTGCACCTCCGCGTGACGGCAGCCATGTTAGATGACGGTGACAATATGATCGTTTTACATGCGAAAGAATTCGATTCCTGAGAAAAAAGAGATTTTATTGTTCTGCCATCTAACCACAGGTAGCCCAAGCTGTATTTTGCGCGTGGGCACGTGATGGTGCAAAACCTTTATATAGTTGCACAGCACGTATGTAGAGATGCATATTATCTTGACGCTTACAAAGAGAGTTCTTCCTGATATGAATTAACTCGAAGAGCTAAGCAAGGACCAACAAAATAAAGTACTAATAAAATGAAATGAACGATTGACTAGTACAGTGCATGCCATATATCCGTGAAAACATTTGTAAGAAATTGTATGAATTTGCACAAACAAGTAAGTTTAATAGATCGTAGACCTACAGAAACTTTGCAGTAATAGGCCTAATCGGCTAACGTGTTGCTATGTACGTTACCACCCAATTCAAACCTTCTGGGAATAGAAGCGTTGTCGCTACGAATTCAACTGTGAATCCAAAATATAACGAACAATGAAACTTAGTCCCATGTGGTTTGAATTGGGTGGAAACGTTTATAGCAACACGTTAGCCGATTAGGTCTATTTGTACAATTTTGTTAGTTAATTTTTTTATGGATATATGGTATGCACTCTAAGAAAACGAGAGACTTAAAAAACATATTTTAAACACAGATTAAAAAATGTTCAATGATTCGATTCTCCAACAAATTCCCTTCTCTAGGCATGGCGATAATGATGGCACTGGAGACGAGTTTAATATTTTCAACAGCTTTTGGTTTTCCTTGGCATCAATGTTGTGTCAGGGGGGTGACAACACACCCAAATCTCTCTCAGGTATGAAGCATGAAGCATCCTATTACATCTATTATTTCTTTAGTTGTTGGTTGTTCCTTCCCACCCTAACCCCCTCCCTCCCATCCTAATCCCCTCCCTCCCACCCACCGTCCATTCATTAATCACTCATACGACTGTCCGTCTTTTTTCAATTTCATCCATCCAGCCACCATCCATCTATTTGCCCGTGCTTCCGTCTCTCCATATGTCCATCAAGCCAACCATTCCTTCATCCATTCGTCTCTATGTTTCTTTCTGTTCGTCTGTCCGTCCCACTATCTATCAATCAGTCTACTTATGTCTTTCTGTTCATCTGTCCGTCCCACTATGCATCTATCAATCAGTCTACTTATGTCTTTCTGTTCGTCTGTCCGTACCACTATGCATCTATCAATCAGTCTACTGATGTCTTTCTGTTCGTCTGTCCGTACCACTATGCATCTATCAATCAGTCTACTTATGTCTTTCTGTTCGTCTGTCCGTCCCACTATCCATCAATCAGTCTACTTGTGTCTTTCTGTTCGTCTGTCCGTCCCACTATCTATCAATCAGTCTACTTGTGTCTTTCTGTTCGTCTGTCTGTCCCACCATCTATCAATCAGTCTACTTGTGTCTTTCTGTTCGTCTGTCTGTCCCACTATCTATCAATCAGTCTACTGATGTCTTTCTGTTCGTCTGTCTGTCCCACCATCTATCAATCAGTCTACTTGTGTCTTTCTGTTCGTCTGTCCGTCCCACTATCTATCAATCAGTCTACTGATGTCTTTCTGTTCGTCTGTCCGTCCCACTATCTATCAATCAGTCTACTGTTGTCTTTCTGTTCGTCTGTCCGTCCCACTATCTATCAATCAGTCTACTTGTGTCTTTCTGTTCGTCTGTCTGTCCCACTATCTATCAATCAGTCTACTTGTGTCTTTCTGTTCGTCTGTCTGTCCCACTATCTATCAATCAGTCTACTTGTGTCTTTCTGTTCGTCTGTCTGTCCCACCATCTATCAATCAGTCTACTTATGTCTCTCTTTATTTGCAGGCCGTGTTCTCGTCGGGTGTTACTGGTTCTGTGTTCTTATCTGGGTCTCTACATACACTGCTAACCTAGCTGCCTTTTTCTCGTATCGTAATACTGGTAGCACCATCAATACTCTTCAGGAAATTCTTGATAAAGACTACCAACTTCATATCTTGTCAGACACTGCTTTAGAAGAAACCTTCAAAAACTCTAAATACAGCCTTTACCAGTAAGAAGCCATTAAACGTTTGGATATTTGAGAAATTATATACAGCTATTTGGAAACGTTTGGTTAATGTTTTGTTGTATGTTGCATACCAAGCCGAAACTGCATATGGGCGATGTGAATGCCATCAGCGAAAGGTCGCAACAATATGGAATGTTCCCAAACTTTGTTGACTACTTTCTTCTGCGCTGACGTTATTTGGAGATCATCCACAATACGTTTCAATCTTGGTATGCAACATGAAACAAAACCTTTACCAATAGGTTGCTATCAATAGACGTCACTTCCGGTAATAGCTCTTTTTTGATGGCTTGTAGAATCCTGGAGGTTGTTTTGATCTCTTGTTTTCTGGTTTGATGTCGTGAAAACTAGTCAAATACAATAGTTTGAGGACTTATTTTGATATGTTTTGACTTAGCATCCGCTAGTTGCCCCCCAGTCAACCGCTTGTTTGCCCCCCAGTCACCTCCAAAAAGTCACGTGATTGATAGTAAGCAATAGGTATATGTTTCTAAATGGATCTTTTTCTAACTAATGGTTTGGTAGGAAGGAACTTCTGCGAGAATAGGTCTTTGGCTATTCAAATTTTGGTTCGGTTTATTTCAAGAAAACGACGTTATTTTCTCGTTTGGTTTACAAGATCCCAAAGTCCTTTTACAGTGCCGGGCCATTAACGTTTTACACTTTAGCCATTCAAAAAGCAGGGAAAGTTGTTTTGAAATACCCAAACCCTGCAAGAAAAGAAAGAATGGCAGTGATGCCACTCCAAGGACATATTTCTCATTGACTGCCACGGTAGCACGTGGTCATTCAACTTAACCTCTTTTTCTTTTTCCTTTATTAAGAAAACTTTATCATCACATGATTGCAGAAAAGACTATCGTCAGCACTTTTGACGAAGGATTCGCGAAAGTCCGCGAGAATGAGAAATCAGTGTACATGGACGAGCATCCATACTCCAGATATATTGTTGAGCAGAAACCGTGTGATTTAATATCAGGTTCGTATAAGCTTGCTAGGACGAGAAGCCTAGTTTTTAGTAGAGGGCTGACATGAAAATCGAGCTTCAACAAATCAATCCTCCCTCCTTTCTCCAAAAACATATATAATGTTAATGTGAACGGGACCATAGGCATCCAAGAACCCCCTGAATACGTTGCTTCCCTTTGACTTATTAGGTCTTGTGACCAGCAATGACAGTCATTGATGTACATTCCAATAAAATTCCACTCGGCTCCGGAAATGACGACTTAGAAAACTGTAGGAAACTATTTGTCGTAACTCAACAAATGATGAGCTTGAAGTGTGCATACCCGTAATTGCCTCCCCGTGGTACTGTATGATTAACCTCGCCGCCACAAAAATAAGATATCGTAACATTTGTTTCTTGTTTTATTCAAAGTCAAGGGCTTCATGGGCGTCAAGGGATACGGTATTGCCATGTCCAAGAATTTTGCCTACGCTAACAACTTCACCGTAGCTTTACTAAAGCTGCAAGAAACAGGAGTGTTGGAAGAAATGACGAGAAAATGGTGGGATTATCGAAGCCAGTGCCATGACACCAGCTCAGGTTAGATGATAAAACTAACACTACTATTGCTAGGATAACTTTGGTAACCTAGAGCCGTTTGCCAAATGCGCACTCATTAGTTACACTAGGATTCAGTATTTGTTTATTAATTTTGCTAATTTATGAATAATGGAAATGCGAGGGTCAGGGCACGAACTATGCGAGGGTCAGGGCACGAACTACGAGGGTCAGGGCACGAACTATGCGAGGGTCAGGGCACGAACTATGCGAGTGTCAGGGCACGAACTATGCGAGGGTCAGGGCACGAACTATGCGAGGGTCAGGGCACGAACTATGCGAGGGTCAGGGCACGAACTATGCGAGGGTCAGGGCACGAACTATGCGAGGGTCAGGGCACGAACTATGCGAGGGTCAGGGCACGAACTATGCGAGGGTCAGGGCACGAACTATGCGAGGGTCAGGGCACGAACTATGAGGGTCAGGGCACGAACTATGCGAGGGTCAGGGCACGAACTATGAGGGTCAGGGCACGAACTATGTGAGAAGCGGGACACTTGTTTAATGCGAGAAATTTGACACGAGAGAACGATGGGAGAGGGTTGTTGATTTATACAGAGGAATAAAGCAAGAGGTGAACAGTATTTCTAAGGCTAGTATTAACTGTGCGGCATATGCGTGGCGGGGAGTTATGAAGTGTACCCAATGGCTCTATTTCTAATTCACATACATGGAATACTTAGTGTCTTATGATGACCAACATCATGGAAGGGAAGAGGGGAAGGGATAAGAGGGGAGGGGAGGGTAGAAAATCCTGGATTTATGAATTTTGAGCCCTACTTTATAAGTTATTGGACTAAACTTATTTCCACAGGAGCAGCAACTACTGAACGTCTTGGTCTGGCCAACATGGCGGGAGTGTACATAGTCATTGCAGCGGGGTGTATTCTTGGTATATTTTCGATGCTATGTGAACTGATATGGAAAAACAAAGGAGAGACGATCAAGAGATTATTCACCTGTTGCTTCTCCAAGAAACCGTAAGTCATGGTAAACAACTGAAAAGGTTTGTTAATTTTATATGATTTTCTACTTTTCTCCTCTCGTCTCGGAAGGGAGACGAGAAGAGTTGAGCTCTGATGAGATGAAATAAGAAAAGTAGAAAAGAACAGAACAGAACAGAGTAGAGCAGAGTAGAATAGGGTAGAGCAGAGAAGAATAGGGTAGAGCAGAGAAGAATAGGGTTGAGCAGAGAAGAATAGAGGAGAGCAGAGCTGAGTGGAATGGAATGGAGTAGAGCAGAGAAGAATAGGCAAGAACAGAGCAAAGCAGAGCAGGAGAGAGCAAAGCGGTGCAAAGCAAAATAGAAAATAGGAAAGCCGAGCAGAGCAGGACAGAGCAGAGGAGAGCAGAGAAGAGGAAGAAAGAAAAAGGAGAGTATAGGAGAAAAGAAAAGAAACAAAAAGAAAAGCGGAAAGGGGAGGAAAGAAAACGGGAATAGTTAAAAACATTTATCTACTTCTCAAGTGACCGCGTTGTTACTCATTTTTCCAGGTCAACGCCAACAAAGGTTAAACCATTTGAAGCTTTCAAGTAAACGAATAAAGAGATTATAACTTCCATGCATGTAAATGCTAAACATAAAGGGATAATCCACTCACCTAACACAACTAAACTTTATAAATCTCGAATTCTTATTGGTTGGGAGCACGTAAATTATGAGAGTACACGACACGCGTGCGCACTTTCTATTTCGGCTACTCTAGTTTGCGTTTTATAAAAGAAATGAAAAACGTGCTTGCTGTGCTGTGCAGTCATAATAGAAGCACTTGAGGATTGGCAGAACTCTCGAGAAGTGTTGAGAAGCTGTCCTCTACGCGTCGTGCTTCTCCCTACACGTCTCCCGCTTTCTGCCAACCCCGCGTGCTTTATGACTTGAAACAGTACGCGCGCGCGTTTTCTATTTCTTCATAACTGTCATTATTGTGTACACTCAGTTGCAAAATCTGAGACCGAAATGGGAAGTATGTTAAATAGATGTATCTAATTATACAACCCGTGGAATGTTTATAAATTGTTGCACTGACAGAAATCATAGAACACATTTTTCATATAGACTGTGTATCTCAAAAAAATATATAAGACGAAAATTATGTTTATCCCGGGACCCAGTTGTTCAAAGCCCGATTAGTGCTAATTATGGGTTAACTCTTAATAAGACCTATAGAGTTAATCCTGGATTAGCGCTAATCCAGCTTTGAACAACCCGGCCCATAATATATTCTCAGTAGCAACCCGACAATGACTTTGCAATTGAGTGTATAGCAAATAAGACCACGTTTCCATAACATTAATCAAGCAAAAGAAAATCGTCTGTAGGTCTAAAAATGTTCAATTAATTTTCGTTAATTTGTTTATGTTTGTAAGAACCTTAACATACAGTCAATTCAAAAAACGTTGTCGTCGACCGGCTCAAGCCTACGCGACTGGACCGAAAGGAATATGGGTAAAAATCACTGACGCGATTAAATATTCGTTCTGAATAAATTGTTCCCGCTAGTAATAAGATAATAATGGCGAGAAACATCCATCAAATGCATGTCTTTGGGTTTAGGGAAAGAAAAACAAAGTAGTTATGACTCAGTTCACAATCCCGAAAATATGAAGGCATTAAAAAAACGTCTCCTTTCAGCTCGCCTACGAAGATTCGTGCTGTAAACCAGGCATAACTAGTCAGATTAAACTCATCGTTAATGATGAGCTTGGCGTTAGGTGCATATTCGGTGGGATGGGCGGAGCCAGGCACAAATTAGCGGTAACCATGGTCACCCTGTCACCACCCACCGAACACCTGTCACATTGACCGCGATCAGTCAATGGAATACTTACCTCTACTTACCTGTACCAGTGGTAGGGATGGCGGGCGGGAAATTAAACTCGTGTTGTAGCGTAATAGCGTAATAGCGTAATAGCGTCGTATAGCAAGTGCTAGCGATAGATAGCGATGGCGAATAAAGGTTCGCGTGGTTGGCATTAAGCTAGCGTGATCACGTGTGTAGCGTCTTATCGAATTTCGTAATGATAGCTATGATCCATATCTCATACAGGCCACAGAGATCGACTAGAATAGATTGCGACATGCTATAAACAACTTGCTAGCTGAGTCGATCAACGATCGCGTGAGGTAATAAATGCGTTGACAGCGGAGATAGCGGTATGCGTCCGGACAACGCTACTGCGAGATGTCATTGACCTCGAGTCTAACTTAGCCTAAATTACATTTAACCACATTAAAATTATGGAGTCAACTCGGCTTCAATGATTACTACCCAGAGTTCCTTTCGGTCCCGTCGCGTAGGCTTGAGTTGGTCGACGACAACATTTTTTGAATTGACTGTATACGGACGTGGCGTGACCTTGACGGTACCGTGTATGAGTATTTTGATTGGATGAGTATTATTCTTGCGTGCTGTGACTGGTTAAACGGATTATATCAATTCCGTGCCGTGACAGTGCCGTGACAATAGTGCGTTCGCAGTCATGAGTTTAAGCCACTCGCTAAACGTGAAACGTCAGTTGACATATGAAAAATTCTTCAAAATTATGGAGGATATCCTGGTGAGAAGGTTTGCAAAAGAAGTGAATTAAGTGAAATCCAGGGAAACGATGGAACTTGTACACGTGTCGTTACTGTCGTTTGCGGGAAGGAAAAACGTGATGCTTAAATCTGTCTGTTATCTACTTTATGAATGTAACCTTTTGTAAAATTTTGAAATTTAAATTTTTTTTTTAAAAGTCAATTTATAGCTCAGCAATAAAACTGTTAAAATTCAAACTTTTTTAAAAGTCAATTTATAACTCAGCAATAAAATTGTTACAAAACTACTTTTGTTCTTATTTGAAGAATAAACCCATATCCCTGGATCATTCAACCACGAATAAACCTAAATCGTACAATCGTAAAGATTATAAAGAGCTAAATAATCGTCGGAATTTTTTTTGTGGAAAGCTAAAACTGAATCCCGAGAGGAATTGTTCTGGGGGACAAAACAATGGTGTTTTTTTTTAGATAAAACGACCTCTTATTTTGTCTTTGACTCTAAAAAGTTGGCGACTTCACACAGTTTCGTCCTTGCCTGTCTTTTGAAATGTGTCTAGAGATTCTGTGAGTCAGAAAAACTAGTGGAAGGACTGTAAAATCTTGAGGGTATGCTTGAAGCAAGAACTTGGAGTTCTTCGTTTTCTAGTTGATTCTTCACTCGGGGTCCTTTTGAAATGTGTGTGGTGTGTTTGGTGAGTGTAGGGTTGAGAACAATGAATCTCCCCCAAACAGACAAAAATTAAGGACCGCTTTTTTTTATTTTTTTAATACTATTTTCCATTTAAACGTCGCTACAGAGATGAAAGATGTTCAACAAATACCGAGACCGATCTTCGCCCACATATACCATCATAGGTGCAAACACGTAATGAAACAATGTTCTTGTCGCCCTGGCTGTAGAGTTGTTTGTAGGGACAAAAGGTGATTTAAAAACATAGAAAAGTTTTGAAATTGCGCCTGTAAGTTTAATTAGAAAAATAGAACGCAAAGAAGACAAAGAAAACCTGGAAAGATTCAAAGGAAAAGGAAAAACGAACAAGGAGAAAAGAGAAGATCGAATGAACAAAAACAGCTAGAAAAAATACGAGGTATGAGAGAATGAGAGCCGACGCGTGAGAGAAAAAAGAAAATTGAAAAACATAGCTAAGAAAAAAACGAAGAGGAAAGCCTCGTATTAATGGCTTATTGGCTTTCACGGGAAAAAATAATGAGCTAAAAGCGGTTAAAATTCGAGTAACCCAAGTTTACTATCCATAAATATATAAACAGAATCTATAATAAATATTCCGAAAGACTAAATCTCATAAACTTGAACTTTTCATAAAAGCAATTATCATTGAAAGGAAGCCGCGGGAAGTAAAATGCATATTTTGAGCGTTGTACACCTGCCGTGATGGTCTTCTAGTCGGTGTTTGTTAATGTTGTTAGCGTTAATGAGTTAGATTTTAGGTGAATTACTCCCAAGAAGAATTGGTTACATTATCACACCTTATAGTGGATAAGACTCTTGTCTTAGTCAAGGGAATAGTTTTGAAACGGAATAAATGACCGTTTCTAGGGTTTAAAACTCTGAATTTGATTCTAGATCAAAACAAGTGGAGACTTCAGGCTGTTAATCGGCATAATTGAAATGCAAAGCTAGCGAATTGGTTTACTGTCGCTACGAGGATAACTTTATCAAACTTTGCCTGGATTAGCTCATAAAATCAAGTAAGTAAATTAAATTCTGTTGTTTGTATGTGTATATTTTAGGG
Source organism: Actinia tenebrosa (assembly GCF_029948245.1). Taxonomy (NCBI): domain Eukaryota; kingdom Metazoa; phylum Cnidaria; class Anthozoa; order Actiniaria; family Actiniidae; genus Actinia; species Actinia tenebrosa. Next base: position 10,473,598 of record NW_028292573.1, on the reverse strand, counting down.
AATTATTTCTAGTTTATATATATTACCCACCGTTTAATGTTAATAAACTTAATTCTTTAAATATAAAAATTTGGTAATACGCTAAAGAAAGTTTAATACATAATAAAAATATTAGACACTTCAAACTGGATTCTTTTCAAGTTCTTTTCTCCCATACGATCTGCTAAATCAAGGCATTAAAATGCTTAAATTTCAAATATACCTATGAGATAACTCTATCTACTTTTTATGTTTGATTTTTAAGCGTTTCGTTAGGTAGTTTTATATGTCACTCGAATTGTTGTACACTCCAGCCCTATAATGAGCCTTAGTAACTCCTTATCCCAACGATTCAGATGCCAATTATTAGTCTCTTGTTCCTAAACGTACCAAGAAACTTCTTCCTAATGGCTCAAACAAACAGTCCAATATTTTACCCAACATTATTGGCACGTTTTGGTGGGTCGTGGAAAAATGGCATGACAGACACCGGAGTCCAACATTCATCCAACGTCAAATAATTTTCTAACACTATCAACAAACTGTCCCAACATTTGATTCAAAAGATATTGGACCGTTTGTCAGTTCTTTAACACGCTGGTTTTCGATTATACCGGCTTAAAACTAATTTAGAATAGCTAGTTAACTCTCTTAGCTCTAAAAATATTTTGCCTGTTATCTTATATCCCTAAAACCCCAAACAGCTGCTTATTAAGAGGATTTTTTTTCAATAATGAGCAATAATGGCAAAAAGCTACAAAAACTAGACTTTCGTATGAGTTTTGATCCCAATTTTCGTTTTAGGTTGACACTCAAAAGCTTTTTTAAACTGTTAGAAACTGATGTACTTTGATAAAATGCCTGTTTGAAGCGGTATTTTCAATTGTACAAAGATGTTTTGTTGCATTTGTGTTAGAATGTTGCTTTGTCAGGCTTTTTTATAGAAAATATATGGGAAATAAGCAAATGAAGGCCTAAACCTCATTTTCGAATAAAATTTCTGCTTTGGGTTAACACTTTGATTCTACTTTCATCTCCACTTCCAAACAATTTTCTGAATAACAAGATTTTAGCCTTGTACAACAGCCTTTCTTTAAGAAAATAGTTTTTGGCGCTCACTGCTTGAATACGAAAAGAAATCTCTCTCAACAAACCAAGCTAACGGAACTTTTGTAGGTCTAATTTTGTTTTTAGTTCTCGTAGGGCGCAAACAAATTCAAATTTTGAAACTGAAATTGGAGATTTTTGAACGGCTCGGTCTATAGTTTATATATCCTTAATTTTCTTTCTTTTTTCATTTCAACTGTTTATGACAGACAAATGCATAACATTTTTTCAGGCGTACGGAGTTTTCCTCGAGCTCCTGCACAAGCTAGTGACTATGGGATATCCTTTCTGTCATTATATTCTATTTGAATAAGAATTGTAGCAAATATTCTCACTGAACATCATTGAATACTAGGTCCACTTTTACATGACTCGTGGCTTTTATGATTTTGCAATTTTCCTCGGACTGAATTTCAAGCAGCAAAAGCATTACGACAGTGCAAGCTGAGCGAGAAATGTTTAAATCTCCTTGCATGCGACAGCACTTGGGCTTCAAGTCATGACAGCCAAGTGAAAACCGTCTCCCTGACCAATAAAGTTAAGGCAATCGGTGCATGTTTAAATGTGGTCGAAAATGCAATCTCGTCTCGTGGCTACACATAAAGGAATACATAAATTCCAATTGAGTTAGCCATGCATTGACTTTGATCCTATTCCGTCGCAAGTAAAAGCTAGGCTTTATTTTTCAGATATTTTGAGTTATCTTTGTGGAGGACAGTGCCCCACTCTAGTACCTCATTATGGTAGTGGTGTTTCTTGTTTCGTTAGCGGTGTGTTTATCGACGTCTCTTGCATCCTTCTCAATTCCAAGTGATGTCTACATTTGTAAGTACAATATTCTTTGAGAATTTTAAATGAAAATCATTGAAAATCATTTCCTTCCTTCCTTCCTTCCTTCTTCCCTTCTTCCCTCCTTCCTTCCTTCCTTCCTTCCTTCCCTCCTTCCCTCCTTCCCTCCTTCCCTCCTTCCCTCCTTCCCTCCTTCCCTCCTTCCCTCCTTCCCTCCGTCCCTCCTTCCCTCCTTCCCTCCTTCCTTCCCTCCCTTCCTCCTTTAAAAACAAGAGTCTTCCTCCTTCCCGTCCTTCATTCCATGTATTTCCTCCTATCTTTCCCTCCAGCATCATTGATAAGTTTACATGTATTTTTGGTTCTTTCAGCATTCTTTTCCTCCAACATGGCGTCTCAACAGAAGCAGGCTGTCTTATCTGCCATCAACCAAGTCAATCTCGATTCTTCTCTCCTTCCCAGCACAACACTGCATCTGGCCGACACAACATCTCCTCGCCAAAACCCCTTCAGTGTGGGTGAGTAACAAATTATAGATTTTTCTTGTTTTTTCTTTTTTCTTCTTTTTTACTCCACTGCACGTCAGGTCTTAAAGTTTTCATATAAAGCCAAGAATTCACTTATAATTAATTGTTTTCATTTTTGTAGCTTGGAATATTTCCCAATACAAGATATCTTCCTTGATTATGGACTCTAAACCCACGGAATCCCATGATGCTTTGAGCTTTATACTTCAGACTCCGTTGCTAAGCACCCGTCCATCAAGAGCAACACCTCTAAACCAATCATTTAGTGGTTATGGTGTTAATATGGTGTCCAGTTCCCACACCGCCATGATTGATTTGATAACCAAGTATTCGTGGACAAATATAATGGTTCTTTACGATGGTGAGTAATGATAATAATGATAATAATGATAATAATAATTATTATTATTATCATACAGCTTCTCATTAATCCCATATAGGTAAATGTCCAATTATTTTCTTAATTGGACAGGTCTTGTTGATATGGGATTAATTAGGCAGCTATATAATTAATAGGTAATGGGATTTCATGCTCCCCAATCAAGAAATATAATTAGACTCAAAAAATTCCTCTGACTGCCAAATTGGACTCGGCCTACGGCCTCATCCAATTTTGGAAGTCCTCGGAATTTTCCGCGTCCAATTATTTCTTAATTGGACAGAATGGAGTCCTATTACATATACTAATAATAAAATCATATAGGGACAAAGAAGCACTTATACTTCCTAAAATGAATTAGAATAAAGAGCGGAGGGGGAGTCAGATAGATAGAATAGCACTTTGAACTGTGAGGCATCTCTTTTAACTCGAGGCTAATTTGCATACAGACTATAAACATGCGCAGATGTTTCCTCTCGTTTTTTCTTTTATTGCTGTATTATTTACTTTTCTTCAGTTGGATGGCGAGATGACGCATCTCTTTTCCCTCTAGGATAATTTGCATGCGCGGACGTTTCCTCTCGTGTTGTCTTTTGGTTGCTATCTTATTCAATAGACCATTTCACGGATCCCGCGGCTCAACCTCAGCCTCGTCAGCGTGTAATATATTCTTTAGAAATTGCCTACAACCTGTGAAATTTTTAAGTGTTTCAATTGTTCGTTGATGTGTAAATTCCTTTCATTACTGCGGACTGTAGTCAAATTCTAAACAATAATTACACGCTGACAAGGCTGAGGTTGAGTAACGGGATCCGTGAAATGGCCTATTGCAGGGCTGCCTTATTTGGTTGAATGAATGAAACTTTTATTTAAAATAATTACTAATGTGATTTTTTTCTCACTTCAGTTCAGTGGCGAGATGACGCTTCTCTTTTCGTGTCCAGTCTCCCCTCCAACGTCCATTGCCATGTGTTAGAAATGGTTTTGGATCAAACTGGAATTCTGAACGAAACCACTGGAAATAAACTCGGCTCTCTGTCTATGGATTCTGCAGAAGCTATAGCGCTGTTCTCTGATGCTTCTCTAGTGCAGAGGATTATAAGTAAGGTAGGAAAATATATATTTTTTCTTATACATAGATCATTCCATCGGTTTTATGCCTATTTGTTGCAAGTGATGTGCTCGCTGCCTGTCTTTGACTGTCGATTTAAACGTCAAACTCCCATGGAATGTGAGTAGGACACACGTGACATTCCATTGAGTAATATTTCTGTATTGGTCAGTAACACTAAGGAGATACATTGTCGTGAATGCAAACCTTATTCCCGAAGTAGGGAAAGCAGTACGTCGAACAAGCTCAATGGATTTCGTTTCGCATCATGTGTAACGTTGTCGGTTTGTTTGCAGGTCCATCCATTACTGTCGATTAAGAAACACAGGTCCCATCGGTGGTTGCTGGCCGACCCTGTGAGTAGATAGTTTATTGGCTTAAGAAACTTATATAACTTATATTTTACAACCATCACTCCCCATACGGGGCTGTTCCGCGAGGTTTGCTCCACACACACTACGACTACATTCTATATTTACAACATACAATACAATAAAATAGAATAAATAAAACAATAGACTATTTTTGAATAGTCCCCTTCACAATTTCTTGCGCCATCTTGAAAACTAACCGTGTCTCTGCATTGACTTTTTAAACACCTTGGCCAATTATTCACGTCTCTATCGTTGTAAGGTCTACGCCCTTTTCGCTTCGTTGCCCAGGTACGGTTATGTTTCAAGATGGCGCAGGAGACTTTGAAGGTGACTATTCGCACGATACCGATGTGAACTCATTCCCTCAGGGTGAGCCTCATTTCGGCGTCAGAATTTTCACAAAATGTAACGGTAAGGTAAAGAATACACAGCTTCAACTGTTCAAACATTTTGAAATTCAATGAACCTACACTGGAACACGTAAATATTCTATACAAAATCGAGGCTAACCCTGAGCAGCTAAGAACTCGAAACTGGAGTATTTCAGTTGGTCAGTATCAAGATTCTTGGAGAGAATCCCACGTGTGTTGGTTGTGAGTGTGCAAAGCGTCGTATACCTAAATCCATAGTTAATATGCTTAATATATATAACCCCCTTTCTTTCTATCTGTGAAAAGATCACTTCCTTTGAGCTTACGACAGAGCTTTCTCAGATCGTTATTGGATTTGCACCGCGTGTTGTCGTAAATCCAAAAACAACAGCGCTAATGGCAGCATTATCCACCAATATCTCTACTACCAGGGTAAGTATATTAAATATCCCAGCTCCTTGCTTCTACATTACCTTCCTACGTACCTCCCTTCTTCCCTGAGTTCATAATTTCCTGTTTCTGTTCCAACTATTCCAGCTGTATTATTCTCTCTTCCTTCTCCCAACTCTCTTCTTCTCCTTGCTTCACTTTCCACCTACTTACTTACATGCCATCCTACCTACCTACTCCCTTCCTTCCTCCTCCTTCTCCCTCTCTTCCCACCTTCCTCTCCTCTTCCCTGCCTACCTATGCTATGAACTACCCACCTACCTTCCTACTCCCTTTTTCCTCCGTTTTCTCTTCCCCTACTCCTTACAGCCTCCCTATATATTTACCTACCTACCTACCTACCTACCTACCTACCTACCTACCTACCTACCTACCTACCTACCTACCTACCTACCTACCCACCTACCTACCTACCCACCTTCCCACACTACCCACCTACCCACCTACCAACCTACCCACCTACCCACACTATCCACCTACCCACCTATCCATCTACCCACCTACCCACACTACCCACCTAGGCCCACACTACACACCTATCCACCTACCCACCTACCCACCTACCTACCTATAATTCCTTCATTTTACTTTATTTTCTCGTTTTGTCCTAGTTTTCATCCTTCCTGGTTTTTGATGCGGTAGTGTCCTATGCTCATGCACTCCACAACATGCTCGTGGCCAACAGATGGCAAACCCTGAGTACTGGAAGTAACATAGTCAAATTCCTAAATGGACCTGAACTCTTGAACTACATTAAAAAGGTACATGCATTCCTCTTATTCATCTTTCTTTCGGTAATTGTCATAGTCGATGGAGGATCTTTAGAGGCCGGAACATGAGCGTATTCTCTGGATGATAACACATGACGGGCAGTTTTTGCGTGTAATGAGATTATTCTGCTTAATTTTTGATACCAAGCAAGGACTTAACGTAAACGGTAACGTTGTTTAGGTGACTACTACAGGGGCGACTGGAGTGATTCAGTTTGACAATGGCGGTCACCGTAGAAATGCAGTGGTAGACGTCATGAACCTGAGAGGAGGGATCTTTACAAAGGTGAAAAGAAATTGATCGATAAGTAGACCTTTTCAGCTTTGTTGTTTGTTGTGCACATTTCAAACCACGTGATGCCACTCTTGGGAGTTGATTCTTTCATGTGTAAATATTTTAACATGTTCGCCATAAAAGAACAGTTCTTAAGGGAATGGGAAATATTTGCATACGAAGCTAACAAGGTCTATTGAAAAGTTTGTGGGGCCAGTGGAAATTACTGGGCTTTGTCCAAATTTCATCCCATAGTCCTTTGTATTATTGAACGTCGGAAAGGCAAATGAGAAGGAAAATGAAAGATTTTGTTCTCTCGGCAGATAGGAGAATGGAGCGAGACGGCAAAACTTACAATGACGTCACCTCCCCAGAAAAACAAACCTTTCGTTACAGTTGTACCTTTGAGCCAGCTACAAAGAAAGTTAAAAATAGCCCTCGTTGAGGTAATCTATGTTCCTTTTAGCCTTGGGACTTGTTTAATTTTGAGATTTTTGATCAGAGATTGAAAGCAGGTGTTTCCTCTCCGCGTAGTTACGGCTACGGTACACATGCGGTATGGCTACAGTACTACAATGAATTTGACGGATCGTTTACGACTCTTTATGCTAGACATTAAGCTAACGTAATGCTTTGGTATGTTTCTCTCAGGATCCTCCCTTCGTTATGACTGAAGTTAATAAGCAAACAAACACCAAGGAGTTTGTGGGGTTCAGCATCGACCTGATCAAGGGGATTGCAGATATACTCAAATTCCAGTACGAGTTTTATTTGAGTCCTGATGGTAAATACAGCGGTACGAATCCGGACGGTTCTTTAAGTGGAGTCATTGGAGAAGTATTTAAAGGGGTAAGGGAAACACTAGTGCAATCTAAGTAACATTCCTTGGAACATTGGGGATATATGAAGATTAAGGTGGGTGCAGATTGGGTTGGAGGTTGGAGGGAATTGGAGGAAAAGGGAGAAGACTTGTGTAGGAAAAAAAGGATATTAATAACCCTGAAAAAATCTAGCACATGCATAAAGCTTGTAGACATTCTAATTTTGACCATTTTTGGTTGAGTGCATACCATATATCCATGAAAAAGTTAACTAACAAAATCGTACAAATTAGTGCGAAGTTTTGTAGGTCTACAGTCTACTGAGGTCTGCTGAACTTACTAGTTATTTGCGTAAATTTGTGCAATTCCTTACAAACTTTTTCACGGATATATGGTAAGCACTCTAACGTTTTGACATTGTTCTTATTATCTCCAATAGAATGCAGACATGTCTTCAATGCCTCTGACCATCAACTCAGAGCGACTGCAGTACATGGGCTTCAGCAAACCATTCATGTACATCTCTATGGATTTGGTCATGCAAAGACCAACGGTCAATGATTTTGATATCACAGGTTTCATGACTCCCTACACTATCCTCGTGTGGGTCATGACTCTTGTCACGTGGTTTGTCGTCACAGCTATCTTGACGTTGGTCAATTATTTCAGGTAACCATGAAGATCGACTTTACTTTGATTGCATCATGTATTCTTTGGCTCTAAACATATTCGCCTTTTCGGAGTCGTAGAGACGCGATGAGGCTATTTTGAGGTACGCTTAACACGACAATTAAGGTTTACTATCACGTTTCACTATCAGCAAGTAAAATAGAAAAACAGCCCAATGATGCAACGCGTTATACAACTCCTACAACAATGCTAATAAACCTACTTCGAGTTCCAAATTACAGCTGTTCTCCTTGATTGCAGACTCATTTACTCAGGATTCGCCTTTTATCAGTGTCTAAATATTCACAAATACCAACGACAAAGTAAAGAATGCACAACTTCAACAATACAAACACTTTGAAATCCCACGGACCTTCACAAGAATACGTGAATATTGCACAAATATCGAGGCTAACGTGCAAGAGACAACTCGAAACAGGAGTATTGGTGCTATAGAGTGTCAGTGATGTTAACATTTCTCTCATCATTTCCAGCCCCTTTGGACATCGCATGTGTGATGACGAACAGAACGGGGACGAGTTCAGTTGGTTTAACAGTCTCTGGTTCTGCCTCGCTTCCATGTTACAACAGGGAGGAGATGCCACACCCCGCATGCTATCAGGTAAATACCATTGACACATATGTTAGGCTTAGCCTAAGTTTCTTGATAACTAACTTCAGTTGCTAAAGATGTTGGAAGTAAGCTGCGTGAGTGGTAAAGGCGAAAAATACAATAGTATTATCTAAGTTTTAATAAAATATTAAAAAAAGGAAAGAAAAGAAAAGATAATAGACCCCTGGCACTTAGACTGCATATTGTTTTGTTGCCCAGAATAATTCCTCTAGGAAATCAATGCAAGGGATCTATTGATGGTTTTCACGGCGGCCATGTTGGAGGAACTTAACAAAAGAATTGGTAATGAATTCTTTTGTTATATCCTCCAACATGGCCGCCGTGTCTTTTGTTATCTAATTCTCTTGGGAATGGTTGAAAACCATCAATATTGACTAATACTATGGTACAAATATCTTGCATTCAGGTCGTATAGTCGTTGGAAGCTTCTGGTTTTGTATCCTTGTCTGGGTCTCAACTTACACGGCAAACCTGGCCGCTTTTCTGACCAGCTCCAAGACGAATGTCCAAGTGAACAACCTCGAAGACGTACAGGAGGGCGACTATCGGCTGTACATCATGAGGGATACAGCACTTTATGAATATTTCAAAACATCTGATTATCGTCTCTATCGTCTCCTCTGGGAGAAAATGTCAACGGATAAGACTTTTGTGGACTCGGCGAACGAAGGATTTGCAGCGGTCCGGAACCAGGAAAGGAATGTCTACTTGGAAGAAAGCCCTTTTGCCGAATACCTTGTCAATCAAAATCCCTGTGACGTCATGTCTGGTAAGTTTAGCTGTGTCTATAGCTGGTCCTAAACTTTGGAAACTCTCTATCTTGCGGTTTCTTTGTTTGTTTTTTTTCTTCGTTTAGAACTTTTTATTGATAGATATTTTTCATTTTTACATGGTCTATTTCAGTATATATTTCATTAGTTTTATTGTCTTTTACATTGTTCATCAGTATTGTAAAGAGCAATGAGGCTTTTGTTTGTTATGCCCTTAATCATCATCATCATCATCATTATTATCATTATCAAGTTTATGACGTCATGTTCGGTATGGTGTTAGGAGTTGTCACTGCTGAGGACTGATGGATCTATCTACAAAGCTTTTCGCTGTTGTATCACAGCGTGGGACAATCACAACAGAGCTAGGCTCCAAACTAAGTGAAAGCCCAAAGATATAATTAGAATTTAGAAATTGATTTTTGAGGAGGGAGGAAAACCGGAGAACCCGGAGAAAAACCCTCGAAGCACAGGAGAGAACCAACAAACAACTCTACTCACATTCGACATTGAGATCGGCAGGACTCGAACTCGAGCCGCATTGGTGAGAGGCGGCGCATTAGCAGCGAACGCCACCGGTGCTTCCCAAGTGCACGCAAGTGTTTGCTAAGCACGCACGAAGGGTCACGTGAGTCGTATGCAACTCCTGAGTGCTGGAATGACCAATTCAAGTATTAATACAACTGTATAAAGTCCATTCATCCGTTTAATAATTAACAAAACTTATTTTTCAGCTAAAGACGTGACAGGTTCTAGTAGTTACGGCATAGCTATGGCCAAAGACTTTCCTTACATCAACAACATTTCCATTGCCATCTTGAAAATGCAAGAATTGGGACAAATTGAAGACCTGAAACGAAAATGGTGGGACGAGCGTAACGAGTGTCCAGAGTTCAAGAAGCTCACATCTGAAGGTAGGCAATACTACACGTCGATATACTGCACGTAACAATACTGTCACGCCGCCAATACTGTCACGCCACAAACATTTTAAAAATGTTTGATTATCACTAATGGACCGCTAGTAGGTTAGCCAATCAGCGAGAGTGTAGTAAAAGTGAAATAGAATGACAGATTGAGAAAAGTATGATATTAACAAGGAAAAATCATCAAATATGCTGTAAATGTCTTTAAGGTGGCTTGACTGGGTTTTGTTTGTGGCATACCTTGGAAGTTTGAACAGGAAATGCTTCGCTGCTAATAATCTAATTTTAAATGAACTGTTATATTATTGTCCTTGTTCGTCTAAGTAGTTAAAAAAACTAGTAGTTTTAAAAAACTTTTCCATCCAGTAAAATTGGGTTATTTGGTACTTATTGGAGGCTCATAAAAGATAGTTCCTCTTGGGGGTGGGGGTTGAAGGGGGATCAGTTAATAAATTATGTTGTCGCAACAAATATCCCCCACCCCCTCCCCCCAGGTGACAAATAATGACAGGTCCATATTGAGACCTTATGCCCTTCATCTAGTCATTCGCTGCGTTGTCTCACGCTCACCATCTTTTGTCATACAATACATTGCAGAGGTGATCGAGAGCCAGCGCATTCAGATTGGTAGCATGGTTGGCGTGTATCTGCTTCTGGCTGCAGGAGGCGTCATCTCAGTTGTCGTCATATTCGTCGAGGTTTGGTGGAAAAACAGACGAGACCGAATCCATGCCAAAGTACGCCAAGGTTGGGCTGTGGTCAAGGGAGCTAAGACTGTGATTGGGTGAGCGATTTGATTAATAATTCTCTGTACTTTACATTAGTCTCTTGCTGGGATTTAAATTGCCGCTCAATAATTAAAATTATCTCATTAACGTACTGATTAATGAATAAATTAAATCAATTATTGAATCTATTGATAGGTATATGAAGTTATGATTAAGTCTCTAAGTGGATCAATGAACTAAATAATTTATTTTTGGCTTTTGAAAAATTTCTTTTCTGGGATTCTTTTCTCAAAAGGCTGCAAAAGCAAACAACCAAGGCAGATGCAAGTACCGTTGTTCAAGCATTTCAAATCCCACCCAAACAGCCTTCAACACTTCTTCAACAAAAGCAAACAACCATGCCAGATGCAAGGCCCGTTGCTCAAGCATTTCGAATCCCACCCAAACATCCTTCAACAATACCAGGCAGGGATCTTGGTATCAGTAACAAGGCTTGTGACGATGTTCCCCCTCCCAGCCTAGATCTATGGGGAGTGATTACCAGAAACAATTCGCGAGCTCAACCCAGTGAGAAACCTGCAAAAATCAGAGTCGCCAAAGACCTTGGAATGTACCAGAAGGAAGACCTTGAAAACGGTAAAGATTTGACTGACAGCGCTCCCGCTAAAAAACCTTCCAACAGCCGGGGGGAAGTCTCCAATTCGAAATCATCAGAATTCAAAGGAAAGCCTCAGTCGGATGTAAAATACGATGGTTACCCAGACAAAACGACCAGAGGAGATTTTCCCGCCAAAGGTCCAGTCGATCTAAAGGCAACGAAAACGAAATCTCTGAAACCCAAAGATACCCCGAAAAATAAAGACCTTGGTATTTCGACCAGTGACGAATTGCTCACCACAGATTCTTCGGTAAAGGCTTCGAAAAAGAAAGCCAAAAGAAAAGTGAAAAAGGAGGGGGAAAAACGACTACAATGCGGACGAGGAGACGATTTACTAGACTTCAAAGTATCGCATCACTTCCTTAAAAACGTTTGAGTTAAATTGTAAGAAGATAAAAATACAATACAGGTTTTGATTTTATCATTGAATTTAATATGATATAAATGCACTGTTAACCTTGGATTCCTATTATCTCAAAACTAAATCATTTCAGTTATTTTAACCTGATAAAGTTTTCTGATAAAGTTTTCTCACCAAAGCAAAAATGCCAGGATTCAGTTTAAAGTGAAATTCCAGATATTATCGCGAATGAAATCTAACCGCATTTTTTTATTAGAATCCCATTGCTTTATTGCTAAATAAGTAAGTTATAAAGATTTATTTTTGGAATGATTTGGGTTACGTTTCTTTGGAAAAACGACAGCTTTGGTTGATTCGTGTAAAAAAAAACAGATTTCACATACTATCAGTAGTATTTAAAAATACGTTTTTGGGTTAAGAAGCCCGGGCACTCTTAGTTATTTCTAAACAAATGTACCACTTTTGTTTTAATTAATGTTCACAATATTAAAGCTAAAAAAAGGGTTTGCAAATAAAAATGATATTACATTTTAACGTCTAACACTTTCATTTTTACAGTTGACTTTTTAATTCAACATTTCAATCCATTAAAATCGTTAAAATAATCCTCTCCAGCAGTTGAATTTTTGAAATAAATACACTAACATTTTTTCCCTTGGCTCATGCAATGCTTCAATAAATATTCCGCTATGATTGTGGCAAGCAATTAATCGTTAGTTACCTAGCTGGTGTATCGCACGATAAGAACGGAGTTTTTTTCCTGCGACAATAGGAGGCGTTAGACTTAAATATATTGATGAAACGACATTGAGAAATTCCTGATATTTGCGTCATTTTCATCATAATTTTTATTTTAAACACTTTAAATCGCAGTCAGAGTCGTAATTTTTCTTTCATAATGGTATTCAAGGCTTATTATCATCTAAATAATTCGAATATAATTTTTGAGTGATTCGTACTTGTGTACTAAGTTAAATTCTATAACTTTATATAATCCTCTAAATCTGTCCCACCTTTAAAACAGAGTTAAGTCGACATTTAACAATGCTAACTAAAAAGTCATAAAATTGACTTAATTATAACCAAAGCACTTTGTTTTGAATTTCCAAAAGTGATTTTCTAAGCATAAATTTTAAACTCCTCAACCCGTACGGTGAGCTCGCAACATTTCGATTGTAATAATTTAACGAGTTATACCAGCCTGGATGTAAAATTTTTCGATGCAATTAAATAATAAAAAATTGAGTTTCTAAGTAGGTATGTTATAAACCTGATAAAATTCTTCTTTCATACGCTAAATGAAGATAAATTGTTTGTAGCGGGAACAGCTTTGGAACCAGCAGCGATGAAGACCACAGTAAATGATTGGCTCGACGGGAGATCTCATCTCGACCAGTAGCTTGTTTGATTGGATTTGGTTCGAGTTGCAGGATAAACTGAACTGAACCGATGCATTGGAAGAACATTTTATGATCTGATAACTCAATTTTTTATCTTTGTGTTCTTGGGATCGTCACGAAAGAATGAAATTATAGTTTCAATGTGAATAAGAATTAATGATTGGACAAAAACGAGATAAAAAGACAAAAACGAAGGTAAAGTATCTTTGTTCAGTATTCTGTAAAAGTAAGACATTATCTATTCAATACTGTATAAGCTAACTGATCAACCAAGGGAGGATAAAAACTACGAAACGAAAATACTTTTAGGATCATTTCTTTAAGAAATCTCAAACTGTTCATCTTGTGTTTCTTCTTGAAAACTGCGGAAACAGAATTGTAAAATAAATGCGTGAAAATTGAAATTGGCTGAAAATTATACCAATTTAAATGCGAATCTAAAGTTGAAGATTTGCGAAGCGCGAATCTCTTTTATCCTTCATAATTTTGTTATTAACACTAATAGTTTTTCTTGACAAATTATGACAACTCAATTTTTAATTTATTTACTCGGTTGCGTAAGTAGAAAATGGTTTTACTATTCTTCCTCGCGCGTTAAATCGACCACAGAATGCTTAGTATTTGATATGAATTATCGATGCTAAAAATAACCAATTTTGGAATTTTGGAAACCGCACTATTCTCACTCAGGGTACGAACGTTTTTAGCTCGTACGCCCCTACTATCTTGATTTATCTGTTCAAAAACTTTGATTTTCTTTGACCAGATCATTGGATGCAGTTATCTCAGTTTGAAGACAAGGAAAACCCGAACAAAAACAACGGAGATATAGATGGTGAATTCCCAACGCCTACGAACCGGAAATTCCTTTAAAGTCTACTAGAATCTCTACGTGAGTTTTAAAGGTCTTTTTATGATATTTATTTTAATACAGAGTACGATATTTATTGATGTTTTTGCTTGGGGAAAACTTCAAAGAAACCGCTTTTGATCTTGCGTTTGAAAAGTCAAATACGTCCAGTTTAACTTATACAGTCGCTTACTGTACTCGTCTTTGTTTTTGGATCGAGTATTTATCAATTTCCATTTTAAATATTTCTCGTGTGAACGAAAAGAAAAACAAGCAAAATAACTCCTTTATGAAATTTATTTATCTATTTATTTTTATATTTCTTCCGCGTTTCGTTTTTGAATAACTTTTAAGCCAGTAATTTCACTTTTTTGTCTCTCGTTTATTGCCTCTGCGTGGGCTGGTTTTTTTTTTCGTGTGATTTTCGCCTCGACGGATCTCCGTGCGTTTTTCGTGAACTTTTCGATATCCCGACGAACTTTAAGGGCTACATTATCATTCCATTTATAAAACTAAAACCAAAACTTTGGCACCTCGATGATTGGTTTTAAAATATTTCTTTGTCATTTAGTTTAAAAAATAAAAATAAAAAAAACTGATCAGGACTTTTGATGGCAGAAACGCGATTTAACATTAATTTGATAGTTATGACTCGCACATTTCAAAAGACTAGTAGAGACACACTAAAAACGGATGCGTGGGAGACTAGTAGAGACACGGTTCTTGGAGAAAGCTACTACTATAACATTAAAAGTAGTATTTTAGTTTCGAAATCTTTTCCGATCCAATTGTTTTTCTTTTTGTGGCATATATTTAGCAAGAATTAAAACTGACCGAGTGTAGTGTACGTCTAGCAACTTGCAGAAAACAAGCTGTCCGGGGAATGTTCACGAATATTCCACTCGCTACATTCAACAAAACAATCTAGATAAATCTAGCCTTTCTTGCTCAGAAAAAAGAAAAAATTGTCTCCACCTTTACGAGAATTTATTTTATTTTATTTTTTTTTTTTTTACGAGGATTTTTAGACAAGAAATTACTATAAAACACAAGGTTTTCTGAGTGTTATCTTGGTTTTCGAACTCCCCGCCCCGTGTTACCTGTTGTGGCCCGTTGTTATTGGGAATTTATGTAAGCAATTTCATAGTGTGCAGGGCAGCTTCGCTTGGTGTCGCTTCTTTTGAAAAAAGAAGTTGGGATTTTTTGTATTGCGATTTCCTACTGTTCAGAGGGTCGACTCTTAATTGTGGTTTTTTTATCACAAGCGGGAGATAGTGCGAATAAGATTCCTTTACGACTTAGAACGTTGCTTGGATAACTCCTTTCGCCTCGGCACGACTAATCTAGAATTTCTTGTATTTTTGTATTGCGTAGGACGGTTTTGCATCGATTCTGATTTAAAGATTTTTGCTCGGTTTTACAACTGGTTGGCGGCAGACTTTTCATATCTAAGTTTCGTGCTCTTTTTACATTGATTATTTAGAATTCATGCATTGCCCTTCACGTTAGTCGAAGATGTGTTTTTGCCAGACTCACTCCTCATAAAAATACTTAATACGTCTCTAGAGTGTTGTATTATTTGTTTCGATTTCAGCGTCTCTTAGTAATTTGTCGCAGTTCAGAGTTTTAGTCAATTGATTCATTGATATTAATATTTCCCAAACGCAATTCAAAACCCTTAACACCGCCATTCAGTTGTTTTGTACCCATGTGCCATTGCGCGTTGCGGGTAGCTGTAGCATAGTTCAGATTTATTGAGAATTAACTTCTAAGTTTTTCACGAATAAACAAGTTAGACCCGTTTTAGGAAACCAATTCAAGAGAGAAAAAGAAGAGTAAAACTGGAATATTTTACTGATAACTCTTCAGTGACAGATGAGCGTTTATATAAAGAAGTACCCAATACAATACGCAGTACATAGTTACTCAAACTTAGACGTTAACAATTTTTTAAAATTTCTTTCTGGGAACTCTGTTTTTAAAAGAGAAGTACTTTATAAAGCTTTTTAATAGAAATCTCAAATGAGTAAATCCTTTGGTGTGGTCGTGACGAATATGAACTTTACTTACTTCAGTTTTCAATAGAAAACCGCACAGATAGTTACGCGTGAAGAAAACGTTAACCAATGCATTGTCGTCTTTCTTTCTACTTAAAGTCTCACTATGGGCCTTAAATCGGACAATATCAGTCTAGCCTCATCCTACTTAACCTCAGACTAATTGCCTACCTTTATTTTTAAAAAGTTAATTCTTTTTATAAAGAAAAACCAATGTTTTACCGCAGGTCTTTCATTGCGAGCAGACGGCGTGCAACTCGACGCGTTAGCGTAATGGTACAGGCAACACTACCATGGATGGCTTGGAACTTTATTTTTTTGCTTGTGCTTTTTCAAACTGCATCGGCAAACGCTGCACCGAAAACTGTATATATAGGTAGGTATGTAACTGAAATATTCCTATCTGTGCTGTAACTGTAAGAGCAGGGTATTCAAGTCCGCCATATTTTATATCTTTATCAAGTATTTACGTTTTCAAGTTAAATACTGAAATACCTAGCAATGTTGAAAAGGAGGTCACGGGTTTGAAAACCGTCTATAGCTTTTTATCCAAGAAAAATATCTTACAAAATATTTACGTTTTTAATGGTGACACTGGAATTCATTATTCCATGCAAAACATTGAACGAGAATAAGTTTTGTTCTCACATCTGTAAAATAAATTTACGTAAACGGAGAAATTTTATCCTTATTCCTACCATATTTTCTGCAAATTTGACTTAATGAAAAGGGCTACAAGGACAATTGTACTGTTTTCTATCGACAGCATCAACAAGCAAACACCACGATGTCCTTCTAGAAAAATCCTTGATATCTGCAATAAACTACATCAACAATAACTCTAGTATTCTACCTGGCACAGACATCAAATTTATCTCCAATACTACAAAGTCAATCAAAGAAAACTTACTGGACTATGGTAATGTACCATTTACTACTTGCTTTATATAGAGTTTACAATAAGATTTCTTGTGTTTTTATTTTTAATTATTTTTATTTATTTTGGTAGTCAAACTATTGTTACAGTAATTGTCTTGATACAAGAATAGTAGTCTCGCAATATCTGGGTTGCTTACCCGAAAATTCCGGTTGGAAAACATATGGTGTGTATCATTTCGATAGGAAAGTTCCAGAAAACTCGGTATTTGATTGAGGTAATCTACTTTTCCCGCTCTTTTTGGTTCTTTCGGTAGACGCGTGTACGATTTTTCTAAAGTCAAAATTTCCCGCTCTTTTCTTACCATCAGCGAATGAATTTCCAACCGAATAGATTGATTTGAATGGTAAGCACCCCGGTTTAGTTAATGGATAGAAATTTTTCAGTTTTCATTTCTGTCATATCGTACTTTATCTATTTCGGATCCTGCTTGTAAGCATAAGAGCATAAGCTTTTTAAAATGACATTTTAGCCTTACTTGTTTTTTAGCAAAACTATCTTTGGTTTAGATTAAAAATAGTCCGTGACTGATTTTTGAGTTTCGTGTAAACCACTCAGCATAAAATAGCCTTGATTTAGCCCACTCTTCAAGCCCTTTATCAGTGATGTTATTAGTTATTTATGTCTTGTCTTTATTTTTATTATAACTTCCCTGCTGGCTAAGCTCAAAACATTTGTACAAATGATCATATCAGATCTAAAAACTGTGTGATTTTTTTTCTAATTAATTTAGTTATATTATAAATGATTAAGCCACTAATTTAAAAGTCATGGAACGTTCAGTACGTGAATTATATATAGAAATTATTTTTATGATTTATATCTGATATCCTCAGTTTTTTTACAAAGAATCACCATCTTCCATACATTGGTTCATTGGTCAAACAAAAAGGATTCAGTCGAGGCTGCAAGGTTCAAGTTTGAATAATCCCTTGAAACAACCTTGTAGCCTCGATTGAATGCTTTGTGTTTGACCAGTGAATCGATGTATGGCAGATGGTGAATATTCCAGTTTCGAGTTTTCTGTTGCTCAGGGTTATTCTCCACTTTGTGCAGAATATTCATGTGTTTCAGTGAAGGTCCGTGGAATTCCAAAGCGTTTGTATTGTTGAAGTTGTGCATTCTTTACTTTACCGTTGGTATTTGTGAATATTTAGACACTGATACAAGGCTAAGCCTGAGTAAATGAGTCTGTAATCAAGGAACACAGCGGTTATTTGGAACTCGATTTGGTCTATTAACAACTGTAATTCTTCAGTGTTTCCTTAGAATCAAAATCTGACAAAAACCTCTTCTTAGAACCTCAGAGAAATAAATAATAGGACAGATGCATAGTCGAAATGAGTCGGATCAGCGAGAAGCATTCAAGCCTGTTGAGCACCAAAGTCAAGCCAATTAATTACGAAGCCACGAAACTCTTATTTTAATAGAACATGGTTATCAAATTAATGTTACCTTAGGGCGCTTGATTATAGATAACACAAAGCTAAATTTAGCTATCTGAAGGGTTTTGTTTGATTGATTATGATTGATGCGATGATAGTCATCTAAGGTTGCGTCGAGTGTACACACACTCAATTGAAGAATCGTTGTCGGCTTCAGAAACATAGAACATAAAAGCTGAGACCGAAATGGCACATGGGAAATGACATAATTATATTATAATTTATTCATTTGCGCCATCCATGCAGTCGGTTTAGAATTCCAAACGCATATTCAGAAGACCTGCGTTCGAGAGCCGTTTTGCTTCGCATTTTTATAGGTTACAGCGTAGACGAAACCGCTTATTTACTCCTCCTGTGCTATTTCGGTCTCAGCTTCTATGTTCTATGTTTCTGAACCCGACAACGATTCTTCAATTGAGTCTATGTAGTAGTCTTACTGATAGCAAAATATCTGTGTCACGTGAGTACTATAAGACACTATTTGCGCCAACGCCTCTGGCTTTGAGGCATTGTTTTGAACCCAAAAGTTTTTTCAGACGTTTTCCTTGATGTTGGGGCTTATTTAATAGTTAATATGTGTTCTCAAACTCATTAATAATTCATGAGGTCAATGACCAATGGCGACTTTGCATTGTAGCCACGTGCACGCACCTTGATACTTGATCAAAAACGGATCAAGACACTGATCAAAACACTGACGAATAAACGAATAAGAGCCTATATTTAAAGAAAACCTCCTATATTTTCTATAAATAGGACAACTGCTGATTGATACATTTATATTTTACACTGTTTAGCATATTTAGCGAAGGAAATAAAATGGCTTTTAAGTTCTGCAAATCATTGCCTTTGCACCCTCCCGATCCCTGGTTACGCCACCGAAAAGCTATCTTAGCTCCTATAAAGTGCACATATTTTTGGGGAAAAATCCTATATTTTCCTATATTTAGAACTTGGACAGACTATATTTCCTATCAAATTGTCTAAAAAGTGGCTGGGATGCCTGCAAACACTCGCACTCGTTTTTGATCTATTACTTCAAACATTACCACCTCAGGAGAGAACTTGCTTGGGTTGTTTCTCTTTAGATGCCAATAGACCTCTAACTTTACTTTGAGCGTAATGTTTTCCCATATCAGACCCAGTGTCATTCTCTTGAGAATAAAAAATGTTTATAGTGAATGATATCCATAAGATCATGTGTCTTCTCATGCACCACTGTTAAAGAAAGAAATGATACACTAGGGAATGACGCGTGGTCTGAAAAGATTGGAAAACATTACGCCCGAGATAAAAAGGTCTATTGAGGAGAAAATTATTCATCTGAAAACAAAATAATTCAATCTTCTTGAACAATTCAGCGTTGTAAATATTTGAGCCTAAACATTAAAACTCTGTTATTATTTCCCATCATGCAGTGAAATTACTATCCCAGCTTGACGTCATCGCCGTAATTGTAAACTCTCGTCCCGAGTCCACACTCGACATTCTTGGATCCATGCTGCACATTCCCATGATAACCAAGCATGAAGTACATGGCCATTTCCCTGGCAACGGAACACAAGCACCGAACAGTGATTGCCTGGGGCCGAGTTCACATGACGTCAGATTGGCCATGGTTGACATTTTGAAGAAAAATGATTGGACTGATATCCTGGTGATCTACGATGGTAAGAGACAGAGGGAGAACCTACATAGCACTCAGTTGATGTAATGTATTCAGAAAATCTATTGTATTCTATTGTCGCTCTATCTATTGTATTAGGTGTGATTCTATTGTATTCTATTGTCGCTCTATCTATTGTATTAGGTGTGATTCTATTGTATTCTATTGTCGCTCTATCTATTGTATTAGGTGTGATTCTATTGTATTCTATTGTCGTTCTATCTATTGTATTAGGTGTGATTCTATTGTATTCTATTGTCGTTCTATCTATTGTATTAGGTGTGATTCTATTGTATTCTATTGTCGTTCTATCTATTGTATTAGGTGTGACTCTATTGTATTCTATTGTCGTTCTATCTATTGTATTAGGTGTGATTCTATTGTATTCTATTGTCGTTCTATCTATTGTAATAGGTGTGATTCTATTGTATTCTATTGTCGTTCTATCTATTGTATTAGGTGTGATTCTATTGTATTCTATTGTCGTTCTATCTATTATATTAGGTGTGATTGGTTTCATTTTTATGATGAAAACATTACATCAACTGCTTGCTACGTAGGCTCTCCCAAGAGACAGACAGACAGATAGACAGACTGACTGACAGACAGACAGACAGACAGACAGACAGATAGACAGATAGACAGACTGACTGACTGACTGACAGACAGACAGACAGACAGACAGACAGATAGACAGACTGACTGACTGACTGACAGACAGACAGACAGACAGACAGAGAAAAAAAAAGAAAAAAAAATTAAATATTTTACATCACCAAATCAACCTTACTGATGAAACTTTTTTCCGCGTATCCTTTTCTACTAATTTATAATTTATTTTTTATGTTTTCACTTTCTCAGTCCAGTGGAGAAGCC
This sequence comes from Actinia tenebrosa, assembly GCF_029948245.1. Taxonomy (NCBI): domain Eukaryota; kingdom Metazoa; phylum Cnidaria; class Anthozoa; order Actiniaria; family Actiniidae; genus Actinia; species Actinia tenebrosa. The sequence continues at coordinate 10,452,672 of NW_028292573.1, read as the reverse complement.
AAGCAAATGCCTTCATATCTGTTCTTCCACCCAATACAAAGTACAGTAAACTTACTTTAGAGATCGACGAGGAGAAGGCTCTTTGCGACGACACCAAGAGGCAACTAAACAGTCTACATAATGCTCCAGTACAAGCTATTGCACTGTTCTGTGACTCAGATCTCGTGGCGTCTGTTATGGATCAGGTAAAGCATTAACCATCTTGATATTGTGATTATTCGATACCATTATCGTCCTCCCTTATCATCATTATTCTCGTCGTTACCTTCTCATCAAACCAGCATAATCTTTCCCATGGGGTTAACTTTAATGTCACGATCATCATTGTCGTAGTCTTCAACATTCATCACCAGCACCTTCAGCATCATCGGCATCATCATCACTACCATTATCACGTCCATCGTCATCATATTCAAAATTTATCAATTAGCAACACGATCTTCGTGACAAACAACAACATAACGATCAACTATCATCATCATTTATCAACATGGCATCGTCAACAGTTGCTGTTAAACAATAGAAATCATATTCAAGGGAATGACACGTGCTCTAAAATGGGGAAAACATTACACTCGAGCTGAGGATCGTCATAATGATAATTCAAACCTAAATATTGTCTATTGATTTTTTACTTGGCGGACACACTAACCGGTACCTCTTGAATAAAACTGACCAATCAAATAACGCTAAACTAGGCAGAAATCGAACTGATAACAGCGTTAGCCAATCAGATTATCGGGTTGTCGTGCTCTTATTTTATCGATGCGCTATCTGATTGGCTGGTTAAAAATATTGAACTAGATCTTGCAATATGATTGGTTGAAGATAATAGTTTATCAAAGTTGTCCCGGATGAAGTATCCACACTGTAAATACACATCAACATTTCCTGGTATTATTTGTTTCCAGGTACACTGCGTCTGCTCTTTTCGCATAGAAAAACCACATACCTGGCTGATGGCAGATATGGTAAGTAGAACAAAATGTTTAAACGAGAGGGCTGGAATTTTCCCTGTGCTTTCAATCCTTTTGCGTCCATCACTCCTTTTAAGTCAAGTTGTGTTAGACGAAGGTCAAACGTCGAACTTCGCATGAGCCGAACCTAATTGAAACCACGGATAGCAAGACAGTCTTCTTTAATGTCATTAGGTTCGGCTCATGTGTAGCTCGACGTTTGACCTCAGTCTTAGTTAATCATACTTTTTAAAAAAAATTATTTTCCTTTAGAGAGATATAAAGAGAGATGAAGAGAGATATAATACTAACTAATGCAAATCCCGGGGGGGGGGGGGGGGGGTTACTCCCCTATATTTGCTTTACGGATGCGTGCCGCCAAACAGGGTATGGTTTTCAGCGATTCTACTCTGAAACAGGGTATATAAAATCGCGCTCGCTCTGGGACAGGGTATATGAAATCACGCTTTCTCCTCTCTGGAACAGGGTAGCTATTTTCGCAATACCGGAAAAGGTTATGGTTTTCAGCGATTTTACTTTGGAACAGGGTCAAGGTTCAGAGGGCTCAGCGGCACATCCCTACCCTAAACGGGCAAGAGTACCCCCCCCCCCCCCCCCGGAAGCAAATCTACTATTAATTGGAAAACAGTCTATTCGATTAAAACCAGGTCGACAAAACCTTTTGTTCTCAGTTAGCAATATTACTGTTTGCTTCCATTAGGTTCCATCGTTGCCCTTAGCAGTCCAGTCCTCTCAGATCATGTTGGCTTTCATGCCAGATGTTATGGACAACCAATACACACGATACTTGACTGACGATCTTCGCGTGGATGTTACCTCGATCTATGTGAGCATGTAGCTATTCAGATTATCTCCAGTGTAGCATAATATATGCTGGTCATTTGTTACATCTATTGTGACTCGTTCTATAGATTGTAAAGCTGGTATTGTTTTTTTTTAAATATTTATTTTGATGTCAGCTGTGCTGTATAAACTATATTACACTGGAGATAGGCCAGTTATTCTTTCTTTCACTTCATTTCTTTGCTATGAATATGGAAGAACGTTGTGTAATCAAGAAAGAGAAAATGCCCATGAATTGTCGTGCTTCACCTAACACTTTATTCGCGTTCTGCCAATCCCCGTGTGCATGCTTTATAAAACTCGCGCACGTGATGTCTTCAATTATAAAGATCGCGAGGATTTGCGCGTGTAGTCTTTGTGCTTTTATAAAGCACGCGCTTCCCAATCAATCAGAATGCGAGATTTATAACAGCTATTTTATAATGAAGAGTAGTTTATGACGAGAAGGGATAGATAGACTGACAAGGGATAGAAAAAGGTACGATGAAAAGAGCATTGAAAAGAGTTTAGTTTAAAAAAGTTGTAATCTAATTCTGTTTTGTTCCCAATCATCTTTTCATTTCAAACAGAACTCTTCCCTTTTTGCGTTCGACGCAACGTTGGTGACTGCGCATGCGCTAGAAAGCCTCATCAACAAAGGATTGTGGGTAGGAGATGATAATACTCCCAGCAAAACAGGTTTGACCATCTCTGCCAACGGACCCCAGTTACATCAACAAATAAAAGAGGTTAGTGAACGTAATCTGTCTTTAGATAGCCTTAAACATTATATCACGGGTGGCTGTTTCCAACCCAGACGCGGTGCTCGTTTGGTTGTGTCTTGGCGTCGTTCATCAAATTACAACAGTAAAAGCCTTTAAGTTTTATCAAGTCCTGAACCAACTTCTAGAATAGACCCCTTCACGGTTCCCTGCGCCATCTTGAAAGGTAGCCGGGCCTTTGCAACGAAGCGAGACGAACGGTGACCTTGCAATGATAGAGACCTTTTTTTAACACCTTGGACAATTATTCACAGGCCCGGCTACCTTTCAAGATGGCGCAGGGAACCGTGAAGGGGACTATTACCAGGGTCGACTCACAGATCAAATTACAATTTAGCATGTATTAGAAAACTGGAAAAAACCCGAAGAAAACCTTGGAATCAAGGAACACTTTCCACATGAGATTAGTTGAGTGTCGTATGTTGCAAATAGAGAATGTAGTGGTAGTGCGTGTAGAGCGAATCTCACGGAGGAGCCACTTACGGGGAGTGATGGCTGTAAGCTATAAGTTTCTTAGATATGATGCTCAGTCGAGAAATTGAATCTGAGACTATTAATGTAGGTGAGAGGCGGGAATAAAATTCCATTGATTCCCTAACAGTATGACAGTCTCGAGGCTCTCGATATTGCAGCGATATACAGTCAATTCAAAAAACGTTGTCGTCGACCGGCTCAAGCCTACGCGACTGGACCGAAAGGAATATGGGTAAAAATCACTGAAGCGGTTAAATATTCGTTCTGAATTAATTGTTCCCGCTAGTAATAAGATAATAATGGCGAGAAACAATCCATCAAATGCATGTCTTCGGGTTTAGGGAAAGAAAAACAAAGTAGTTATGATTCAGTTCACAATTCCGAAAATATGAAGGCATTAAAAAAACGTCTCCTTCAACACTTCCCGCTCGCCTACAAAGGTTCGTGCTGTAAACCAGGCATAACTAGTCAGATAAAATAATGGAGTCATCTCGGCTTCAATGATTACTACCCAGAGTTCCTTTCGGTCCAGTCGCGTAGGCTTGAGCCGGTCGACGACAACATTTTTTGAATTGACTGTATTAAAGCACCTCAGCACCACAGTAACTGATAGTTGTGTTTATTTTTAGCTAACGATTAACAGCACGACAGGAATTATTTCATTTGGTAATGACGGCACAAGACGACAAATGAGGCTAGAAGTATTAAATCTACAGGAAAACAGATTTATCAACGTATGTATGAAAATCGTAAAACGAACTGTTTCATGGCCTTTACAAGGGATAAACCATTAGATAATTGATGGAAGGGGTTGCAGGAATTTTGGTTACATGATATTTATTTTTTTGGCTCAACCCTTGCACGTTATTTTTTTGCGTACAAGTTAGATATTTTTCTTCTAGCAGAAGAGGTTATAGACGATATTTTTTTGAGCTTTAAGTGCTTGCTCGATTTTTTTTGGGATTTACGCAACCCCCCATCAACTACCTAATGGTCCGTCCCTAACAGCTTGATTATAGTAAAGGTACCCTACTGTATCATTTTTCCCTGTTGCCAACGCAATTCTACAGCTTTTGATGTTTCGAAAGAACAATAGTAACACTGTCTTGCAACAACATAAAAGTTTACAGAAAGTTAATATTCTAACTCTTTGTTTTTCTTGCCATAATAATTCTAATATTGTACTGACAACATAAAAGACGATTCCAGCGTTTAGCAGCTTTTTTAATGAACAGGCGAAACAGAGAAAAGTATCATCTTTGATTAATGATTTTGTCTTCTTTTTCTTCAGGTTGGGACTTGGGACTCAATGAACAAGTTAAAATTGACCAAAAAAATTGTCCAGAACAGACCTACGTCGGAACTCATCCCCCTTGACAAACTCAACAGAAGGCTGAAAGTGGTTGTAGTCGTGGTGAGTAACTGAATTTAGTAAGTTTATACTTGAATATAGAGTTTCGCGCGCTGTGATTGGTCGAGCGACCACAAAGTTTTGAGCCAGCCCGTACCGCTCGGAACGAGTTACATGATTAGAATTAAAAAACAATAGGATTGGTCATCCGAACAATAGCACTAAACCTAACCTTACAAAAGCGGTACTGTACTTAGGGAAGCAATGAAATAGGATAGCGCTATCCAGACTTCGTACGACCGGGCCCAGGTGCTTTTTATAACTCAACAGAAGCGATTTGAAATTGTGATGCTTGAATGTGGAAAGCCAACAGCCTGATTTTAACAGGGTTGTGAAGTTCGCAGACGCACATGCTACCCATACTCAGTCTTATTAGCTATTCCGAGATTTAAGGAAAAACTGGGTCGAGTTGACATTGTAGTGCATTGTGGGAATTTTGTAGGGGACGTATTTGCAAGATGCTCGTGTTTATTCTATTCCCTAAAAAAGCCCCACAATCCATTGTAATACCAACGTGAGGAGATTTTTTTCAAACATTTCTGAATGGTTAATATTTAGTATGCTATTTTCGTTCTCTGTTTGTGTGTTTAAAGGACCCACCCTTTGTGATGCGTAATAACGAAGGGAAACTAGAAGGATACAGTATTGACTTGATTGATCTCATCGCCAAGAAGTTGAATTTTCGTTACGATATCTACCTGGCTCCTGATGGTCTGTACGGCGGGAGGGCAGATGGAGGAAGATACAATGGAATCGTTGGACAGCTGACACAAGGGGTAAGGACTTACTAAAAATGATGACTAGGAAATGATATAGATATCGAGGAAAACAAAAACTAAATGAAATGTGAAAGAGATATGGTATCCACGTATCTTATCGTATCGTGGCCATGACGGATGACATGTTTGAACACTGTGCTTATTAGCCATTCCGAGGTTCAGGAAAAAAAAATTGGGTCGAGTTGCATTGCAGTGCATTGTGGGAATGTTTTACCGAGAGCACGAAATAGACGCCTTCTCGTAAATATGTCCTCTAAAACAGCCCCGAAATGAACTGCAATGTCAACCCGATCCAATAAGCCTTTTCATAGTTTAAGAATCGATTCCACTGCGCATGCGATTTTATCCCGAATTTCTCACCTTCTTTTGTTTAATTAAGAACGAAAGAAGGTTTAGACAAAAGAAGGTGAGAAATTCGGGATAAAATCGCATGCGCAGTGGAATCGATTCTTAAACTATGAAAAGGCTTATTTTGTCTTACTTTCGGAATGGCTTATAACTTGACTAGAAAATTATATTGCTTAAAGATACCGTGAAAGACATTAGCAAAAAAGAAATATATTGCATGTGAAAGACATATGACATCTACGTATCGTACCGTACGACATCTAAGAGAACGTTTACAGAAGGTGAAACTGCTGGTAAAAGATCTCAAGTCAGTGTATATTTAGTAAGCCGTTGAAAAATGTAAAATCTACCTACCCATCATCGTTGTCAGGCCCTGTTACACGTTAAAACTTTTACCTGAAACTTGTGTGCAACGGCGCTGCGAGACAATTTTCACGAGGCCGTTTACACGGCGCATTTTAGGCTTTGGGTGAAACCGTCATCGCAAAACTTTCACCGCGAGAAATTTTCACAAAAAATAGAACTGCTTTCTACTCTTGCAACCGAAACTTGTGTCGCGAACATGTATCAGGACGGAATTGCTACCCGAAACTTGTCTCGCAACGCCGTTGCACAGAAGTTTCAGCTAAAAGTTTAAACGTGTAACAGAGCCTTAGTTTTGTAGCCGTTTGCTTGTTATTCTCTATTAAAGTAAGTATAAAATTCTTTAGTTGGCAGACTTGTCTACGTCTCCACTAACCATCAACTCAGAGCGCCTACAGATCGTTGAGTTCAGCAAACCGTTCATGCAATTCACTATGAGCTTGATCACCAAGAAACTCGACTTTGACAACCAGGACTTGATGGCATTTATGATGCCCTACTCCTCGACTGTCTGGTGAGGATTAGACCTCTTTACCTTGGGCGTTATGTTTTCTTGTTTCACGTGGCATTCCCTTGAGTATCATTTCTTTGTTTAACGGTTGCGCATGAGAAGACACATTAATATGGATACCACTCAAACAAAGAATCTTATTCTTAAAAGAATGACAAGTTGTTTGAAATAGAAAAACATTACACCAAAGTGAAGAGGACTGTTATACATTATAAACAATGAACAATATAATAATACTAAAGGACCCTTATTTTTTAAGTGCATGAGGGGCTGGTGGGATTTTGTGAACTGTAGGTAAACAAAAATTTATGACTCTTTCGCAACCTGCTTTTTTTACGTGTCTCCTTAATAAAACAAAAGACCTTTTTTATTTATTGATTATTTTTGAATTATTTTGGGATGCCCCCTTAAATGCCATATTTTACCGCCCCCGCCCCCGCCCCCCCCCCCCCCCCCCCCCCCCCCCCCCGTAAAAAAATGAACGGTCCCATAATTTTTCTAAAATGGGTAAAAGGGAATTACTAAAAAGGGGCTTCGCTGTGCTCCCTTGCCTCTCAAACCCGTCCTGAAAGCATGTTTCCTTATTGTCCCACCAGGTTCTTGACATTAGCATGTCTAGTGGTAGTCACAGGTTTAATGTATGTGGTGAATTACATCAGTCCTTATGGCTACCGGCACTCCAAATCAGCCAAAAATGGCGAAGCATTTAACCTATTTAACAGTCTCTGGTTCTGCTTGGCATCCATGTTACAACAAGGAGCAGATAATACTCCGAGGTCTCTGTCTGGTAAGTTCAAAAATAGCTCTACAGCTAAATAGAGCGTTACAATTGTAAGTTATTTCCGGGTCTAACTGCTCACAAAAACAGCTTAAACCATAACGCCAAAAATGTTCTATGCGAATTAACCTTCACATGAAAGAATCATTGATTTTGGGGGAAATCTTTTCATGGAGAAAGAGAGAGAAAAAAAAAGAGAAAACTCTTTGCAGTATAGACCTCCTCAGCCCTGGCGTAATGTTTTCCCATTTCAGACCATGTGTCATTCCCTAGAGTATCATTTCTTCATTTAACGGTTGCGCATGAGAAGACACATGAATATGGATACAACTCAAACAAAGAAGAGAATGTCAAGGGATTAAAACGTGGTCTGAAATGGGGATGCACTACGTCAGAGCCGAAGAGGTCTATTGTGTTTCGTTTTGGACCGTCAGAGTTACAAGTTCTATAGCACAATGCAGTACTACGTCACCATGACGACTGCGTTACCGTTAGTTTTTATAACCAATAATTTACCTAAGAATTATTGTAAGCTCGACAGCTACAGCTCTTTTTGAAACATTCATCGCATTATTTTAAAGTGTTTTAAACCTGATTTTCAGGTCGTGTTCTTGCTGGCTGTTTCTGGTTCTTCATACTGATATGGATCTCTACCTACACGGCAAACCTAGCTGCATTCTTCACAGTACGTAACGCTAGAAAACCAGTCAGCACACTGGAAGAGGTAGTAGATGGTGACCACCATTTCTATATTATCCGAGACACGGCAATTCACCAGTTTTTCCGGGTGGCGAGCTACCAGACGTACAGAAAACTGTACGAAAGAGTCAATGCTCAGAATACTTTTGTTAACTCAACGAGCGCAGGGTACGGTGTTGCCAGGAAGAAGAAGAACGCCGTTTTTATGGCGGAAAAACCATCGACTGAGTACGTTATTATGCAAGAGCCATGTGACTTAACTGCAGGTTGGTCTACTCCTATCAAACTACATACTTTTCCCTAATTCCCCTATAGAAAACAATGACTCCAAGTCGAGGTTGGACTTCATAAAATACCGCAAATGTATGAACACATCAAACCCATCCTCGGCCATTGTTCCTTGGTCATTCGAGCGAACTCGGTAAAGGTATAAATTAGATTAACATCCAAAATTGTAGGTCCCAGTTAAGTCTGGTTTTCACTTGCGACGGAATCGAAGTCGGAGTCGGAACCAGCTTAGGACGAAGCGAAAACCAGATAACGGAGTCGAATCGGAGTCGGAGATGCAGTCGGAAGTAAAATCGGAAAGATCGGAAGGTTTCCTTTTGCTTGGCTTATGCTTACGCTGATGACGAACGGTTTTCATTTGCCGTTTCACGGATGAACCGTGTCCGCAAATTTTTGTGTCCGTATCCGCAAATTTTACGAAAACGGACACGTGTGGACGGTGAAAACGATTCGAATACGCTGCGTGTGGACGCAAACATTTTCGTATCCGCAAAAAATAATTTGCGGATACAAAAATTTCCGGATACGTGTGGACGTGGCCTTAGAGTGCATACCATATATTCCGTGAAATTGCACAAATTTGCACAAGTTAGTATATTTCAAACCATGTATCGGTGAAATAGTATTTTAGTATATTTTAGTACAAAATAGAACCTATGAAACAATTGAAAACGAAAGAAATAGATGTTCTTAGTGCTATTTAGTTTTTGTGCTATTTCACGGATATATGGCTTGCACTCGAAGTTAGTAGACCTCAGTAGACCGTGGACCTACAAAACTTTGCACTAATTGGCACAATTTTGTTAGTTAACTTTTTCACGAATATATGGTATGCACTCCATTAAAAATTAAGCTTTCATTTGTGTATCTTTTTTAGCAAGTGGATTGTTAGGAGCAAGTAGTTACGGCATAGCGATGCCAAAACACTATCCTTATGCTAGGAATATATCAGTGGCTGTTCTGACTCTCCATGAGACTGGCGTACTGGACTCCCTGTGGAGAAAATGGTGGGACTACAGAAGTCAATGTCCGAAGGAACAAAGTAGATCAGGTATAAACTATATTGACTGATGATTACTGATCGACGATGGAGATGATTAATGATGACAATAATGATGACTGGCACGTGTTAATAATGATGATAAAGATAAAGGTGCTAGTGTTGTTGATGATGATTAATTATGATGATGAGAAGATGGTAGTGATGGTGATGTTGTTGATGATGTTGACGATGTTCATTCATGATAAAGGTGATGATGCAAATGAGACGTGTTGGTAATGATGGCAATAAATAATTGTAATGATAATTTTGGTGTTGTTTATGACGATCAATTATAGTGTTCTTTTTATTTTTGGTGATGGCGATAGCAACCTGTTTGTAATGACGACGATGATGGTGATACTGTTGTTGTCAATGCATAATTTAATCTTATAAGCTTGAAAATAGCGTCAGTATGACTTTCGAAACGTCAGTTTCTTTCTCTTGATTTCACTTGCTTACGTATTTTAAAGTCACTATTGGTTTTCAAAGATGAAATAACATATTTAGTTATTTTTAAGCCATAGGCACAGGAAAGCAGATAGAGCTTAGCAGCATGATTGGCGTCTATGTGGTACTGGCCACTGGTGGTATCTCTTCAATAGTTCTCGTGGTCGGTGAGATATACTGGAGTAAACACGGCAGATACTTCAAGGCCTTGTTCAGGAATGAATTTGGTTCATTTGGGTAGGTAAAGTGGCTTTGCTTCATCACGTGATGGCAGCCATGCCAGGAGGCTGGAACATTTGTATCTGGTCGACCTAATCTCGTTTTATATGAAAAGCAATTCAGTTTCCCAGGGAAAAGACTCCATTGTTGTGCCTCCTGTCATGGCTGCCATCGCGTGATGGTGCAAATCCTCTATCTATCGGGTTTTGTTTGTGTCCTAACCTTTATGTTATGACCTGTTTTGTTAGTAGTCGTGGACCTACTAAACAAACTTGAAGATGCAACAGCGCAAACAAATGGAAATATGATTATCTGTTGCATGATAGACCATATTCGTATTTAAAATAACCGCGGTTTTCCTTGATTCAGACTCCATTTCTCAGGGTTAGCCTCATTTCAGTGTCTAAATATCCTCAAACACAAACGGTAAAGCAAAGAATACACAACTCCAAAAATACAATCACTGAGCACTAATCACTAACCCTGAGCAAACGGAACTCCGTTACCACTACCAATATCCTTTTTGAATTTTCTTTCCTATTCAAATTTCCTCATGAGAATAGTAAGATATTTGGTGCTAATTAACTGAACAAAAGAAAGTGTGCAAGGGAGTCTGGTAGTAAATGACGCTATAACGCAAGTGACCTAAAGACCCCTTGCATGTGACGTCAAAGGATCTCAATTTGGAGGACAAAACAAAATAATTTCAATCTCCTGAGAATTGAAAACCTCTTGTTATGTCCTCCAAATTGAGCTGTATTAAGATGTGCTACAAGAGGTCTATTGGTTGGTGTGTGATCGCCCGCGTCCGGCGTTGTTTCAGTGATATGCATTCATACCTATTTGTTATGCAGACATGCGCAGTGAGTGTGTGCCCCCGACTTGACCACATCGTATGTGATGTGAGATACTTAATTGCTGAAGTTAAACTGAATTAAAACAAGTTAAAACCCAATAATATCGCCTCCTAATCTTTAACAACATCCTAAAGGTAACTTTATTAACTTGGGTTTATCTTATATTCTGTTTTACAGTGTTGCAAAAGCCAACACGCATCACGCGGCAACCAATAGTGTACCAGTGTTACGAGTACAGTCTGTAAAGACCACGGACCTTTAGCGACTTTAGCGGTTTTGATTATACAAAAAAACAATAAAGTGACGTTACGTGGATATTGTGTTACCAACAAGTATATCTTGTGATGATTCTAAGTATTGCGTGACGTCTTTGTAATGGAGAAATGAATGCTGATTTGCGTGACACCTGGATAGGTAAGGACTGAAGAAGCTGCAGCAAGTACAAATATCATGGGACTTGGATCTGATGCTGAAGTATGCAGTTGTGCGATGGAAATCACGTAAACCTCGTACGTGTCACGCAGGAAACACAGTGACATTACTCTTGCGTTACTTATTTATAGCTACCAAGATAAACCAAGGGGCTTTATTTATAGACTTAGTGAAGACAGAACCCGTAATTCACGTAAACCTCGTACGTGTAACGCAGGAAACACAGTGACATTCTCTTGCGTTACTAACTACCAAGAACTATATTCAAGTAAAGACAGAACCCTGACTAAACCTTAATGAAGGGGGTCAAAACCAAGTAAAGGTCAACGAGGCTGAGGTGTACGCCATATTGTACTGACTTTCTCGTAACATAATAGGGGGGAGGGGAGGGATTCACACGAGACCTGATAAGTAGTATTGTAGTACGGTACACTGGAGTTTTACTTTGAGGACGAGCGTTCAAATTTGTACATTTTTTGGTATCAACAACATAAAATGATGCAAAGAGTACGCGGTACTTGGAGTAATCCAGTACCGCTCGAAAGCTGGATTTTCATTGCTCCCTAAGTATAGTACCGCTTTTGTAACTTTAGGTTTAGTACTATTGTTTGGATGACCAATCTACTGTTTTTTAATCCAATCATGTAACTTGTTCCGAGCGGTACGGGCTGGCTCGGTCCTTGTCGAATCAGACTACTCGTCTCGACAAATGCGTGACAAAATGCATGAAAAGGCGTGACAAAATGCTTGACTTCCAAAATGTTTTTCATTCGCATAGTTATTTTAAAAAGGTTAATAAAGGTTTTGTTGCATGTTGCATGCTGTATACCAAGCCTGAAATGCACTATGGGTGACGTGAATGCTATCGAGGTTAAAACAAAATGGAATTTTACAAAAGCTCTGTAAGTTTTTTCGGTTTATCTTCTTCTGTATTGACATTATTTACACATGATTATCATACGTTTCTAGCTTAGTATGCAAAATGCAACGAAATCTTTACCAGCCTTTTTTGAAAAAGCTGTATCTGCTGGCTCGTGTAGTACGCCAGTCGATCTTGTCACTCAGTACTCCCTTGAGTACTTTTATAGGGTGCTCGAAGTCCTCTTTGAATAAGACGTTTCATAGTGACGTCATTTGACTCCCACTTCCACGATGCTTCGCGAATTTTCTTTCTTATTTGAAAATTCCCTCATGAGAACAGTCAGACAATTGATGCTAATTAAGTGACCAAATAAGTGTGCAAGGGATTCTGGTAGTAGAGGTCAATACATCCTATTGAAGTAAATTCCCAATGTGAGCATTAAGAACTCTCCATTTTCACGCTTGTGCGCATGCCCAGACCACCAGGTCTTGTACAATGTACAATATCTTGTTGTTCCCGTGGAACTCTTTGTTTTATGTCGGAAAAAAAAACATCCAATAAATTCACATTTGACAAGACAAGACCTTAAAAATCAGAACGATAATACTGAAAGGTATCTTGAAAACATATATAGAGTACATGCCATATATCTGTAAAATACAGAACCCCAATAATATTAAAGGAATAGAGTGCACACCATATATCTGTAAGATACAGAACCCCAATAATATCAAAGGAATACAGTGCACGTCATATATCTGTAAGATACAGAACCCCAATAATATTAAAGGAATACAGTGCACACCATATATCTGTAAGATACAGAACCCCAATAATATTAAAGGAATACAGTGCACACCATATATCTGTAAGATACAGAACTCCAATAATATTAGAGGAATACAGTGCACACCATATATCTGTAAGATACAGAACCCCAATAATATTAAAGGAATACAGTGCACACCATATATCTGTAAGATACAGAACCCCAATAATATTAAAGGAATACAGTGCACACCATATATCTGTAAGATACAGAACCCCAATAATATTAAAGGAATACAGTGCACACCATATATCTGTAAGATACAGAACCCCAATAATATTAGAGGAGTAGAGTGCACACCATATATCTGTAAGATACAGAACCCCAATAATATTAAAGGAATACAGTGCACACCATATATCTGTAAGATACAGAACACCAATAATATTTAAGGAATAGAGTGCACACCATATATCTGTAAGATACAGAATCCCAATAATATTAGAGGAATACAGTGCACACCACATATCTGTAAGATACAGAACCCCAATTATATTAGAGGAATACAGTGCACACCATATATCTGTAAGATACAGAACCCCAATAATATCAAAGAAATACAGTGCACGTCATATATCTGTAAGATACAGAACCCCAATAATATTAGAGGAATACAGTGCACACCATATATCTGTAAGATACAGAACCCCAATAATATTAAAGGAATAGAGTGCACACCATATATCCATGAAAAAGGTAATAAGAAATAAAATTGTACAAATTAGTTCAAATTTTTCTAGGTCTACCGTCCAATGAAACTTTCTAATTTGTGCAAGTTAGAGCAATTTCTTAAAAACAATATCCATATACTTTCAAAAGGAATAAAATGGTCCAAAATAGGTCAAAACGATGGGCAATAGATGCATCATTTATGCCCAATTTTAAGCAAAAAGCATGGGCTATGACCCATTGTTTTCACCCATTTTGGACCATTTTCACACCTTTTGAAAGTATATGCATAGTTTAAGAACCAGGCAAAATATGTCATTTTTGTCCGTTTTTAAGCAAAAATCATGGACTATAGCCCATAGTTTTGACCGATTTTGGACCATTTTCACACCTTTTGAAAACATGAATTATTAATGACACTTGAAAAATGAGTGTTTTTGGCCAAAAAGCATAGACTATAGCCCATGGTTTTGACCGATTTTGGGTCATTTTCACATCTTTTAAAAAAATATGAATTATTAATAATAATTGAAAAATGGGTGTTTTTGGCCAAAAAGCATGGCCTATAGCCCATAGTTTTGACTGATTTTGGGTCATTTTCACACCTTTTAAAAAAATATGAATTATTAATAACAATTGAAAAATGGGTGTTTTTGGCCAAAAAGCATGGACTATAGCCCTTGGTTTTGAGTGATTTTGGGTCATTTTCACACCTTTTAAAAAAATATGAATTATTAATGAGACTTGAAAAATGGGTGTTTTTGGCCAAAAAGCATGGACTATAGCCCATGGTTTTGAATGATTTTGGGTGATATTCACGCCTTTTGAAAAAATTTGAATTATTGATATTAGTTGATAAAATGGCTGTTTTTGGCCAAAAAGAATGGACTATAGCCCATGGTTTTGAGTGATTTTGGGTCATTTTCACACCTTTTAAAAATATATGAATTATTAATGATACTTGAAAAATGGGTGTTTTTGGCCAAAAAGCATGGACTATAGCCCATGGTTTTGAGTGATTTTGGGTCATTTTCACACCTTTTAAAAAAATATGAATTATTAATAAGACTTGAAAAATGGGTGTTTTTGGCCAAAAAGCATGGACTATAGCCCATAGTTTTGACCGATTTTGATTCATTTTCACACCTTTTAAAAAAATATGAATTCTTAATTATACTCGAAAAATAAGTGTTTTTGGCCAAAAAGTATGGAATATAGCCCATGGTTTTGAGTGATTTTGCACCATTTTCACACCTTTTAAAAAAATATGAATTATTAATGAGACTTGAAAAATGGGTGTTTTTGGCCAAAAAGCATGGACTATAGCCCATGGTTTTGAATGATTTTGGGTGATATTCACGCCTTTTGAAAAAATTTGAATTATTGATATTAGTTGATAAAATGGCTGTTTTTGGCCAAAAAGAATGGACTATAGCCCATGGTTTTGACCGATTTTGGGTCATTTTCACACCTTTTAAAAATATATGAATTATTAATGAGACTTGAAAAAAGGGTGTTTTTGGCCAAAGAGCATGGACTATAGCCCATGGTTTTGAGTGGTTTTGGGTCATTTTCACAACTTTTAAAAAGATATGAATTATTAATAAGACTTGAAAAATGGGTGTTTTTGGCCAAAAAGCATGGACTATAGCCCATAGTTTTGACCGATTTTGATTCATTTTCACACCTTTTAAAAAAATATGAATTATTAATAAGACTTGAAAAATGGGTGTTTTTGGCCAAAAAGCATGGACTATAGCCCATAGTTTTGACCGATTTTGATTCATTTTCACACCTTTTAAAAAAATATGAATTCTTAATTATACTCGAAAAATAAGTGTTTTTGGCCAAAAAGTATGGAATATAGCCCATGGTTTTGAGTGATTTTGCACCATTTTCAAACCTTTTAAAAAAATATGAATTATTAATGAGACTTGAAAAATGGGTGTTTTTGGCCAAAAAGCATGGACTATAGCCCATGGTTTTGAATGATTTTGGGTGATATTCACGCCTTTTGAAAAAAGTTGAATTATTGATATTAGTTGATAAAATGGCTGTTTTTGGCCAAAAAGAATGGACTATAGCCCATGGTTTTGACCGATTTTGGGTCATTTTCACACCTTTTAAAAATATATGAATTATTAATGAGACTTGAAAAATGGGTGTTTTTGGCCAAAAAGCATGGACTATAGCCCATGGTTTTGAGTGATTTTGGATCATTTTCACATCTTTAAAAAAATATGAATTATTAATAAGACTTGAAAAATGGGTGTTTTTGGCCAAAAAGCATGGACTATAGCCCATAGTTTTGACCGATTTTGATTCATTTTCACACCTTTTAAAAAAATATGAATTCTTAATTATACTCGAAAAATAAGTGTTTTTGGCCAAAAAGTATGGAATATAGCCCATGGTTTTGAGTGATTTTGCACCATTTTCACACCTTTTAAAAAAATATGAATTATTAATGAGACTTGAAAAAATGGGTGTTTTTGGCCAAAAAGCATGGACTATAGCCCATGGTTTTGACTGATTTTGGGTCATTTTCACACCTTTTGAAAATATATGAATTATTAATGATACTTGAAAAATGGGTGTTTTTGGGCAAAAAGCATGGACTATAGCCCATGGTTTTGACTGATTTTTGGTCATTTTCACACCTTTTGAAAAAATATGAATTATTAATGATACTTGGAAAATGGGTGTTTTTGGCCAAAGAGCATGGACTATAGCCCATGGTTTTGACCGATTTTGGGTCATTTTCACATCTTTTAAAAAAATATGAATTATTAATAATAATTGAAAAATGGGTGTTTTTGGCCAAAAAGCATGGACTATAGCCCATGGTTTTGACTGATTTTGGGTCATTTTCACACCTTTTAAAAAAATATGAATTATTAATGAATACTTGAAAAATGGGTGTTTTTGGCCAAAAAGCATGGACTATAGCCCATGGTTTTGAGTGATTTTGGGTCATTTTCACACCTTTTGAAAATATATGAATTATTAATGATACTTGAAAAAATGGGTGTTTTTGGCCAAAAAGCATGGACTATAGCCCATGGTTTTGAGTATTTTGGGTCATTTTCACACCTTTTAAAAAATATGAATTATTAATGATACTTGAAAAATGGGTGTTTTTTGGCCAAAAAGCATGGACTATAGCCCATGGTTTTGACGTGATTTTGGGTCATTTTCACACCTTTTAAAAAATATGAATTATTAATGAGACTTGAAAAATGGGTGTTTTTGGCCAAAAAGCATGGACTATAGCCCATGGTTTTGAGTGATTTTGGTCATTTTCACACCTTTTAAAAAATATGAATTATTAATGATACTTGAAAAATGGGTGTTTTTGGCCAAAAAGCATGGACTATAGCCATGGTTTTGAGTGATTTTGGGTCATTTTCACACCTTTTAAAAAAATATGATTATTAATGATACTTGAAAAATGGGTGTTTTTGGCCAAAAAGCATGGACTATAGCCCATGGTTTTGACTGATTTTGGTTCATTTTCACACCTTTTAAAAAATATGAATTATTAATGATACTTGAAAAATGGGTGTTTTTGGCCAAAAAGCATGGACTATAGCCCATGGTTTTGAGTGATTTTGGGTCATTTTCACACCTTTTAAAAAAATATGAATTATTAATGATACTTGAAAAATGGGTGTTTTTGGCCAAAAAGCATGGACTATAGCCCATGGTTTTGACTGATTTTGGGTCATTTTCACACCTTTTAAAAAATATGAATTATTAATGATACTTGAAAAATGGGTGTTTTTGGCCAAAAAGCATGGACTATAGCCCATGGTTTTGACTGATTTTGGGTCATTTTCACACCTTTTAAAAAATATGAATTATTAATGATACTTGAAAAATGGGTGTTTTTGGCCAAAAGCATGGACTATAGCCCATGGTTTTGAGTATTTTGGGTCATTTTCACACCTTTTAAAAAAATATGAATTATTAATAATAATTTAAAAATGGGTGTTTTTGGCCAAATAGCATGGACTATAGCCCATGGTTTTGACTGATTTTGGGTCATTTTAACACCTTTTAAAAAAATATGAATTATTAATAATAATTGAAAAATGGGTGTTTTTGGCCAAAAAGCATGGACTATAGCCCTTGGTTTTGAGTGATTTTGGGTTATTTTCACACCTTTTAAAAAAATATGAATTATTAATGATACTTAAAAAATGGGTGTTTTTGGCCAAAAAGCATGGACTATAGCCCATGGTTTTGAGTAATTTTGGGTCATTTTCACACCTTTTAAAAAAATATGAATTATTAATAATACTTGAAAAATGGGTGTTTTTGGCCAAAAAGCATGGACTATAGCCCATGGTTTTGACTGATTTTGGGTCATTTTCACACCTTTTAAAAAAATATGAATTATTAATAATAATTGAAAAATGGGTGTTTTTGGCCAAAAAGCATGGACTATAGCCCTTGGTTTTGAGTGATTTTGGGTTATTTTCACACCTTTTAAAAAAATACGAATTATTAATGAGACTTAAAAAATGGGTGTTTTTGGCCAAAAAGCATGGACTATAGCTCATGGTTTTGAGTAATTTTGGGTCATTTTCACACCTTTTAAAAAAATATGAATTATTAATAATAATTGAAAAATGGGTGTTTTTGGCCAAAAAGCATGGACTATAGCCCATGGTTTTGACTGATTTTGGGTCATTTTCACACCTTTTAAAAAAATATGAATTATTAATAATAATTGAAAAATGGGTGTTTTTGGCCAAAAAGCATGGACTATAGCCCTTGGTTTTGAGTGATTTTGGGTTATTTTCACACCTTTTAAAAAATATGAATTATTAATGATACTTAAAAAATGGGTGTTTTTGGCCAAAAAGCATGGACTATAGCCCATGGTTTTGAGTAATTTTGGGTCATTTTCACACCTTTTAAAAAAATATGAATTATTAATAATAATTGAAAAATGGGTGTTTTTGGCCAAAAAGCATGGACTATAGCCCTTGGTTTTGAGTGATTTTGGGTTATTTTCACACCTTTTAAAAAAATATGAATTATTAATGAGACTTAAAAAATGGGTGTTTTTGGCCAAAAAGCATGGACTATAGCTCATGGTTTTGAGTAATTTTGGGTCATTTTCACACCTTTTAAAAATATATGATTTATTAATGATACTTGAAAAATGGTGTTTTTGGTCAAAAAGCATGGACTATAGCCCATGGTTTCGACCAATTTTGGGTCATTTTCACACCTTTTGAAAAAATTTGAATTATTAATATTAGTTGAAAAATGGGTGTTTTTGGCCAAAAAGCATGGACTATAGCCCATGGTTTCAACCGATTTTGGGTCATTTTCACACCTTTTAAAAATATATGAATTATTAATGATACTTGAAAAATGGGTGTTTTAGGCCAAAAAGCATGGACTATAGCCCATGGTTTTGAGTGATTTTGGGTCATTTTCACACCTTTTGAAAAAATATGAAATATTAATGAGACTTGAAAAATGGGTGTTTTTGGGGAAAAAGCATGGACTATAGCCCATGGTTTTGAGTGATTTTGGGTCATTTTCAAACCTATTGAAAAAATTTAAATTATTAATGAGACTTGAAAAATGGGTGTTTTTGGCCAATTTGGACTATTTTCACACCTTTTGAAAAAATATCAAATATTAATAAGATTTAAAAATTGTTGGTTTTTGGATAAAAAGCATGGACTATAGCCCATGGTTTTGACCAATTTTGGACCATTTTCACACCTTTTGAAAATATATGGATAATTTAAGAAACATGAAAAATACGTTATTTTTGGCCATTTTATAGCAAAAGGCATTGCCTATAGCCCATGGTTTTAAACCATTTGGACCAAAATAGTTTTAACTGATTTTGGACCAAAATGGGTCAAAACCATGGGTATAGTCCATGCTTTTTGGCCAAAAACACCCAGTTTGCAAGTCTCATTAATAATTCATATTTTTTCAAAAGGTGTGAAAATGGTCCAAAATTGGTGAAAACCATTTGCTATTGCTGATGCTTTTTGCTTAAAAATGGTGAAAAATGACCTAAATTTCTTCGTTGCAAAATTATGCATATGCTTTCAAAAAGAATAATAGATTTTATTAGTTGATGTTAATTTCATTGTTTTATTTGATATTAACAATAAATTCTTGTGTTACAGTTTGTTTAAAATTCCTGTTTCTTTGTAGTTTTATAGAAATCACTGACTTGTCCTGAAATCCCTTATTTCTTACAGTGCATGCTCGAGAAAATAATTACCTCAGTCCCATCTGAAAGTTATAAAAACAAAGGGCCACCAAGAAGAAAATAATAATATCATATTAAACAAATTCAAGATATTATAAAGTTTTTTCATCATTCCTCCAAAAATTCATTGATAATTCAATATCATCAAAATCCTTGTGCTCCTGATAATTTTCTAATCTGTTCGTATGACAACCAAAACGTCAGTGACCAAGGTGCCTATGACAAATAAAAACATCACAAACGTTAGCATGGAAACAAAGATGTAACGGAAACACTGGAGAATTCTCCTTCAAAAGAATATTTCAGCTGATGTTATCGCCTCCTCGGCTCGAGCGTAATGTTTTCCCATTTCAGACCACATGCCATTCCTTTGAGAATAATATTCTTTGTTTGAGTTGTATCCATATTCATGTGTCTTCTCATCTGCAACCGTTAAATGAAGAAATGATACTCTAGGGAATGACATGTGGTCTCAAATGGGAAAACATTACGTCAAAGCCAAGAAGGTCTATTGGATAAAGCGGAGCAAAAGCAAAAAGTCCTGAATGTGTGTTGTAAGTGGCAAGCAATCAGTTATTTGCCCGTGTTGAAGGCTATTTTACTAAAAGGCTTGCTTAAAAGATGTGCAATGGTGGATTGATGAAAGGGAGTGGATTGGCTGGCTAGGCATCCCTCTTTTGAGTTTAAACAGTTTAATAATGAAAGTCATATCTGTCTTTGAAGGAAGCAGCCACAGTCTTAATTATCCAAAAACCAAACAATTATTTTAGTCCCCCCTCCCCCTCCCCCTACTCCTCCCCCCTCCCACACTAAGGTTATGGTTTAAGGCTATACTTGGCATTGGTAGTTCCTTCAGCTAGTAGCTGATGATCCAGGAAGCAGTGCTCCGCAAATGATAGAAAAGTTAAAACAGAAGGTGTGATCTTGTTTTGGGAACAAAATCTCAACAATCACACTCTTGTAAAAACCCAAGTTTTGCAGCTAAAGGAAGGAAAAAACAACAAGAAAACAAGTGTCTGCTCACCATTCTAGTCCATGTCGGTAACCATCCCTTGTAGAGCGAAAAAAATCCTTCTTGTTTTACCTTAAAAATGGGATAATTTTACAATTACTTATGATCTTCTTTGGCTTCATCTATTATCTATGCCTTTGTTTCTACCTTTTTACCATACACTGACGCTAGTTTATGTTAGGATCTTGCTCCCCACGTCCCAGTCCCCTATTCTCTGTTTGCTTTGTATTCTGAGAGTTTACATTTTTCAGAAGTAGAATTTCAAAATTTATTGGTACCCTTAAACAACCTCTGGGCTGATCAAAGTCAGGGCATGGCTAACTCACAGATTGAACCCTGAAACGACCTCTGGGCTGATCTACGTCAAACTCCTAATGATGTTGAGTCTGGGAATCAAACCTGAGACTCCAGAAGTGAGAGACAAAAGGGGTACCAGGGGAGTGAAATGAAAAAAGACAAGGTGGTCATGTTTGATGATATAACAAAATAATTCATTGACAATTCTTTTGTTAAATTCAAAGATGGTGGCGATGACGGCATGTGCAAACAAAGAATCACCTGGTCCACACTAGCAGTGGAATCAGAATCGCAAGAAACATACCCACTCAGTATTGCATTTATCACCTAGGTGTGATAAAATACAAGCACTGTTAACGAGCAGAACACTACTGAGTCTCCTATGTTGCTTCTGATTATGACGCTCATGTAAGCCAGTTTTTAAACGAGACTAGTAAAGCCATGTGACTTACAGCCCGCTGAAAACAGTCGATAGCACCCTTGTATCCTGAAGGGTTATTCATTATTCTTGTCTTGATGACGTCAGCAGGTGTACTGATGGTTGCCGCTACTAGCCCTGAGCATGCACTGTAAAGCCAAGAAAAAGTAAGAACGTTTTGACAGAAGAAAAAGGATAAGAGTGAGAAGATTGTTGTTTTTTTTTACAAGCAAGTGGGAATTATTATTCAAGGAATATAAAATGGGCGTGCATGTATCTGTACTTCGATATAAACATGCTGGGAGCTGTAGAGCACAATAGAGAAGCAAGCTTAGGAACACGAGGTGTAGTCGAGTTATTCTCTTGCTTTTCGAATGCTCTACGGCTTCCAGAGTGTTTATATCACAGAACAGAGACATAGGCAGCCGTTTTATATTGCTTTTATAAATTATTTTTGCGCGAGCATGTCTGTCCTCTGATATATACATGGTAGCCAGCCAATCAACGTGCATAATATATCTCAAATACTTTATAATTCCCAATACAACCACCCCTCGTGCTGAGAATCATTGGTTGGGCAGGCGGTCAGCTGGTTTCAAGAAACTTCGACAAGGCTGTTGTCTTTTTAGTTCTCGGAAACAACTTGCGACACTTCTTGAAAGAAAGTACAAAAAAGAAAAAAGAAAAAAAGAAAGAAGAGTTCCTGTTACCTCGACATGGTGTGTGTTATCCAGTTATCGTGAAGCTTAGTGTGTTTGAGCAGATTGTGTTTCACTGTGTCATACGTTGTTAAATCTAAAAATAAGGAGTAGAAGAAGATGTTTAGAAATGATTACGCAAATATTTGACCCTGAGGAATGGGAACAACACTGAGAACGCATTCATGAGCATGAATATTCAAACACCACACACCTCTTAGTCGAGTCGTAAGAAATTCACCCTGAACAAGAGTGCAATATCGTCATGCAATAATGCAATGTATATCATTATATGCGCATGCAAAACATAGACGTGTCAGTGGTTCGGTGTAAATGACTTCACTGTTTTCAAAAGCCTGCGTCTTCAATTGCCCACACTAATATGATAGGCCTCTGTTTTCAAATATTTCCACTTTGCAAAGCATTTTCAAATGTACAGCTGTATGCGTTTCCAATGAACATATTCAGCGTGCTTAATTGGCACCACAGGGAAGCCATTTTCTCTGCAGATGATGATAACAGTATTGTATTACTTACCTCCCATGTTGACCAAAGCTGCTCTCTGCACATTAGGTAACCATCCTTTCCATAAACCTTTGATACCATAATGTTTGACGATATTACGAAAGGCATGAGCTGTACCATGTACCCTGGGAAAGAATGAAAAAAAGGAAGTTGAGAGTGAATGAATTAAAGGATAGATGAATGAATGAAAGAATAAAAGAATGAATGGATGGATGATTGTATGAATGGATGCATGGATGGATGATTGTATGAATGGATGAATGGATGGATAGATAGATGGAGGGATGGATGAATGAATGGATGGATAGATGGATGAATGGATAGATGGGTGATTGGATAGATGGGTGATTGGATAGATGGGTGGATGGATGGGTGGGTGGGTGGGTGGATGGATGGATGGATGGATGGATGGATTGATACTAGATTAATATACTACATTATACTCTACTGTACCTTGGTTTTCGTTTCTCTATCAGAACTCGTTTTCCTTCCATTTGCATCTGTACTTTGACCAGATCAGCAGGACTAGAGAAGAACTGTCCTATAGCACCAGCAGTCATCCCACTGATAACAGACTTCCTATTCAATAGAAAACAAACCACAACCCTTCAGGACTAGAGAAGAACTGTCCTATAGCACCAGCAGTCATTCCACTTATAACAGACTTCCTATTCAATAGAAAACAAACCACAACCCTTCAGGACTAGAGAAGAACTGTCCTATAGCACCAGCAGTCATCCCACTTATAACAGACTTCCTATTCAATAGAAAACAAACCACAACCCTTCAGGACTAGAGAAGAACTGTCCTATAGCACCAGCAGTCATCCCACTTATAACAGACTTCCTATTCAATAGAAAACAAACCACAACCCTTCAGGACTAGAGAAGAACTGTCCTATAGCACCAGCAGTCATCCCACTTATAACAGACTTCCTATTCAATAGAAAACAAACCACAACCCTTCAGGACTAGAGAAGAACTGTCCTATAGCACCAGCGGTCATCCCACTGATAACAGACTTCCTATTCAATAGAAAACCACAACCCTTCAGGACTAGAGAAGAACTGTCCTATAGCACCAGCAGTCATCCCACTGATAACAGACTTTCTATTCAATAGAAAACAAACCACAACCCTTCAGGACTAGAGAAGAACTGTCCTATAGCACCAGCAGTCATCCCACTGATAACAGACTTTCTATTCAATAGAAAACAAACCACAACCCTTCAGGACTAGAGAAGAACTGTCCTATAGTACCAGCGGCCATCCCACTGATAACAGACTTCCTATTCAATAGAAAACAAACCACAACCCTTCAGGACTAGAGAAGAACTGTCCTATAGCACCAGCAGTCATCCCACTGATAACAGACTTTCTATTCAATACAAAAACGAACCACAACCCTTCAGGACTAGAGAAGAACTGTCCTATAGCACCAGCAGTCATCCCACTTATAACAGACTTCCTATTCAATAGAAAACAAACCACAACCCTTCAGGACTAGAGAAGAACTGTCCTATAGCACCAGCGGCCATCCCACTGATAACAGACTTCCTATTCAATAGAAAACAAACCACAACCCTTCAGGACTAGAGAAGAACTGTCCTACAGCACCAGTGGCCATCCCACTGATAACTGACTTCCTATTCAATACAAAAACGAACCACAACCATGTCATGTCATGAAGCTGACATGAACAGTATATTTACCACTGTTTAAATCACTACTTGCTGATGGAGACAAATATTTTGACAGGTATAATTGGCAGCGAACTACCATCAATCATTAAATCGTAGAAAGAGTACATGTATGGAATCAAACCAGAGTTAATATTAACTCTGATCAAACCATGGAACCCAGAAGTGGGTTAATAACAAGGTAAAGTTTCCTATTTTATTAACCTGCCTGACCAGAGGCAGGTATTGAAACTTTGTTGAAACCTTATTGTACTCACCATATTGGAAAGAGTCCATCTTCATTACGTTTTAAAACTCTATTCCTTAAAAATTCATAAACTGTCATTCGTGATCCTGTGTAGACTATGTGTCTTAGTATTGCAGGAGTTACTCCATTCCACAGTTTAACAACACCCTCTTCATTAACTGTGAAGAAAAGTCAACATACCAAAAGTAAGATGTAGGTCTACCCTGTAGATATGCTTCAATAAATCGTATTATTATGGCATCTTTTTTTCTCTCTGTCATTTCGATTTACAGTAACTAGCAGGACAAGCCTAGGCTTTGTTACGGTGTAGTTCTTTCTAAGGTCGTATTATTATGAATGTCTTAACAATCTCCACGTTCTGACTGGCGTTCCATTTCTGACATCTCTGGATTAGGAACGACATTTCTCTGTCGTTCTAAAAACCGGCCCTAGCTCATCTTTTAGTTTAAAATTATTATTATTATTAAATTATTAATTATTATTATCATTATTATCATTAAGAACTAGGATAGGGATGAAGAGGATGCATGTCCCTTGACATAACATATACAATTAACGATTGAAAAATATATACATGTATATAAACTTTATAATGAATATTTTACCAATTCCAACTGCTGTTTTAACCATTCCTCTGTAGGCCACAGAGCTTCCATTTGTCGAAACCATAGAGGCTCTTTCCCCCTGGATCTGAAGACGTGTTTTGGTGATGTCAAGTGGAAAAGTAACTACAAGACAGAAATGAAATTATAATAACATTATAGAGCTTTCTTACTCAGCAGCCATGTTGACTGGAACAATACCACAATTTGTTAATTTCTCGCAAACTTATTGGCTGATTTTTATCATCGATGAGAGGAAGGACCAATAAGCTGACTTCAAAGAGCGCACACTCTTTCTGGTGGTTGTTGTGATCACTCACTTGCACTCATGGTTCCACTTGAGTTTGGATATATGCTGATGTCATTCCATGTTTGATAAGAGTACAGACGGTATAAAAGGGACCTCGAATTTATTTTTTAATCAATCAATTTAAAAAAGTGTTTTTTTAGATAGAAATGATGCAAAAAAATGTGCTCACATGCTTTGGGCTCTCATATACACACATTCATCAGATAAATGTGAGATTTAAAACAGCCTGTTATTCTAAGTATTTGTTCTGTGTACATTCACCTGGATATAAAAAAATACACATAACATGCATGTTGTTTGGCAAGGTATATCACAAGGATTTTGTGTCAATAACACAATTAAACAATAAAGAAATAGAAAATGTGCAATGCATGTTGCGTGTAGTTATAAAGCATGTGTTGGTTGATAAAACATGACAGAAGTGTTCGGAAAAGCACGACACGTAGCAAATGCATCTTGACACTTCTCTAGTGTTCTGTCAATTCCTTAGTGCTTTAGTACTCCACACAGCACAGCGCAGCAAGCAAGTTTTTGATTTTTTTCATATAATACAAATTACAGTAACCATTATTTTGGATAGGAACGACGCAGCTGAAAGGGCATGCACATGCTGTGTGCTCTCATAAAGCATGTGCTCCCTGACCAATCAGAACACAAGATTTATAACAGTTATTTACAATGTACAATAATATTTTGGAATCAGAGTTTTTCATTTCTGAGTAATTGTTAGCTAAACTTTGTGCTGCCTACATATCAAAAGGAACTTCAAAATTATGCATCGTATAACTACATTTGATTATATAAACTCTTGTGTTTACGTGTAACAGCAGCTCATCTTATTGCCATCAGTTGAGTAAGACAATATTTATAGTTTTTTTTTTTAGTTTTTAAAAATATTCAATAATTAACTAAGGTCTGGAAATCTTATCTGCTTTTGACATATTTACCAAAATAAATCAATGTGGATCATCCAAACCAAATCATGAGCGGCAATTTTTTGAATTCTAAGCTCTGATACAAAATAGCAGGGACTTTTTAGAAGGAAAAATAAGTTGAAAAATGTATCATAAAATTCTGATGGAAAAAAAAACCTTCCATACGCGAATATATAAGGTAAGGTAAGGTAAAAACCTTTTGTTCAACTTCCTACAAGATTAAATTAATAGAAAACTAGAAATTTTTCATTATGACAAACAATATTAAAAAACAATCTAAGCTAAAACAAAAGATAGATTTTCAAACCTAAACTAATTAATTATTCATATTTGCAAAAAATCAAAACAAATATCTTTTGGAACGTGAAAAATAATCTTTTGAACGACATCATTTAGGATTTGAGAATAAGTCTGAAAACAGTGATATTCTTTTAAACTATAGAAAGAATTTCTTAATTTTAAATCCTGGGAAAAATAAGAAAAATAAAATATATTTTGACTTCAAAACGATTACATTTTGACCTTCTTGGCTTGACTTCTCGTACCGTTTACAAGTGGGTCGAACGCGTGCTTATAAACATATATCACTGCCTATAATCAAATTAAAAATACGTTATAATGATGAAGATTCTTTTCCGAGTTTGTAAACTTATAACCTTTGTTACATAAACTTATAAATTTAAGAAACCACGATGACTAGTAAGTAAATTTACGTTGTTACGTTCTACGTGTATCAACAGACCCAAACCACTGGACACAAACAGAGGAAAGGTCGAAGTGTAATCCAAGGATCGGGCAATAAATTATCCACCAAATCTTAAAAATAAAAGATTCTACTATTACCTGACTCTGCAAAAGTAGCAGCTACTGAAGATAGGAAGTATTTTCGGAGAAATTCATGTTTGTTTGAGGTATTCATTGTCAGACCGAATGAGAGATCAATGTGTGATCAGTGTACGTACCGATGTGCCACGGTAGTAAACGCTGAATACCTACACTGTGGGCGCACCTTGGGGCTAGGCAGAGGTTGGGACCACCACAGGATACCCTCGAAAATGGCAATAGTTTTTATTCTTTACTTATGAGACTCAAAAAAAAATATATATATATATATATTTTAAATAGATACAGAGGTCTTATATCAATTTGAACACGTTTGAAGTATTCTTAATGGACCTCCAATCACAAAGTAGGAAATTTGGACACTCTTATGTATAAGCTTATCAGAAATATTTTTTAGCCAATCAGAGCGCACTCTTTAGATAAAGTAGCTGGTACGGAGTTTCACGCCGTTTTGAATACTGTAGTCGTACATTGCACGCTTTTTAATAGGGTTTCCCCATCACTAGGAATTTTTAAGGTTACTGACAACGAAAACGCAACAAAAATGTTTATTAGAGTGTGTAAAATTTAATGGCTTTTACGGAAATAAAGTGTAATCTTGCTAGTATTACGACATTTTACTAGTACACCATGATGACTAGCTTCTTTACGGCTGAAATCGTGGAACCATTGAGGAAGCCCAATACTACAATATCGAATGAACTACAGAAGCATTCTTGTTTATGGTGGAATTAAAAAGTAGTTTCTGTAGTTATTGTAAGTGAGTGAGTAAATGAGAAGTATTACGGTTATTGTAGACGAAAATTCCATAGTGAAGTACTAGTAGAGTAGAGTAGGGCGTTTAGTCAGATTTAATTAGCTCACTAGCTGGTCATTCAAGCCATTCATGTTCGGATTCTAGGCGGAATTTCCTGATCTGGTACCTGCAGCCAGGCGAAACATTGAACGAAGCCAACCAATCACGTAAACAGCCTGATTATTGATCGATATACCATTGGAAATATTATATAAACACATCAAAAACGCCACGATGAAAGACCTATACCTCTGAACAAGGTTTGTGTTAATGATATGATTTATTGTAGCAAGGTAATATATTCAAATCTAATCTGTATTTTTTTTTTCATTATCTAACCTAAACCCAGCATAGCGTTGCTGTATTTTAAAAAGTTGACATCAATGGTACTTTTTTTTATTATCTCAGTTTGATTTATCGTTAGTATGGGATTCCTTTTCACCGGTTCAAAGGTGAGAGCGGTTTAAGTAACCCTTGCTCAGAGAATTGAACTGCCCATAGAGAGTTTTACGTACGTCGGATTCAGTCAAATGTTACATTTTCGACGGGTGATTCGCACACCTGATAACACCAGTATCACAAGCCAAGCATACAGGTGTCGAAAATTCGGAACCAAACGATTTTGATTTACACATCTTTCTTGAACACTAGATTCTGTCTGCATCAGGTGTGCCGCAGGAATTTCTTTGGACTAGAATAAAATGTTTAAACAACTTGGTCCTACTGTAGTACTCTGAACTTGGCCGTAGTCATAAGTCAGTTGGACAGTTGATGACTAGCTTTATCCACAGGAATCCCGTCCAACAAAGATCACGACCCATTTAAGGCACATAGAAAATAGGAACTTCTCTGATTGATTAGAACACATTTTTGATTTTTGAACACATTTCGACATTTGGAATACTTACTCAATTGCTATGCAGACACAGGAAGATCGCGATTCAATAGCATAGCAAATCATGTTGCTAGATACGCACAACGCCTCCACTAAAACGCTCTGAATTCCAAATCAATCTTGGAGTTTAGCATGTCCTGACTAAGATAATAATAATAATAATAATAATAATAATAATAATAATAACTGTATTTAAGTCTCTATCTTCTAGCCGGGCACAAGTACCCTACTAATCGGGGAGACTATAACATAATACTAGAAATGTAAATGATAATATAAACAGTAAATAAAATTTAAATTTAAATATAAATATAAATATAAATGTAAATATAAATATAAATGTAAATATAAATATAAATTTAAATATAAATATATATAAATATATAGGTAGATATAAGTCTACGAAATATAAATATAAATATGATTCCGTTAAAAAAAATATATATATATATATATATATATATATAAATATAGATATAGTTTCGATATTTGATGAACTCACTCAGTTCTCATAGTAAGAGTAAATAGATAGATTAATATGATTGAAGCGAGTGTTACTTTATCAACTTGGTCAGGTCTGAAACTCTTATTCCTTTCTTAAATGCTTGAAGGGATGGCGATGATCTTAACGAAGTACTAAGCTTAGACCATAAGTGTGGTCCAAAATACCTTAGGCTATTTCTCCCATACTTTACAGTGCTATAGCTAGGCAATGAAAAGTCTATGTTCCTTAGATTATATTTATGCGTCGGTGATTTAAATAAGTCAATTAAAGTTCGTGGTAATAACTTATTTTTGATTTTGTACATGAAGATCACAATGTTCTGTAGTCTTCTGTTGTACAATGTGGTGAGCTTTGCTCTCTTCAATAGCTCTTCGTAGGGTGACTCATAGTCGCAGTATACAGCTCTCAGTCCTCTTTCGTTGATTCGCTCTAGTTTATTTTTGTCGCCTGCTTTGCAAAAGTGCCAGACTAGACTGCAGTAATCAAAGTGAGGTAGAATGGCTGACTGTGTAAATCTGCAGTTTCGCGTGGATGGGTATTAATTTACGTAACCGTGTGAGGATTCCTATCTTCTTGCTTGTTGTAGAACAAATAGATGATATATGGTCTGTAAATATCAGTTCCTTGTCCAGGGTCACTCCTAGCAATTTAAATTTATCTTCCTGACTGATGTTAAAATTGCCTATAACAACGTTCCTTGCATCTTGTACGTGTTTGTCTCTGGTCATTACCATGGCTTTATATTTACTGATGTTGCCTTTCAAATAGTTCCGTCTGTACCAATCTGCGGTGTTACTACCATCCTGTTCTATAGAGTTAATAACCTCTTTCATTTCCTTGTGTGATGATCAGCCAAGAGGTTGTGGTTCAGAGCTCGATGAAATTTAATTAGGTTGTATCTTGGTTAGTAGTTTTTACACATTAGATTACAAACATTATAGTACACTCAACAAAATTACTCGACTCTGATTGGTCGAGAGGAGTACAATTATAGCGTTAATTGTACTCCGTAGGAGTACCGAATTAAGTCGCTATGGCAACACGGACAAAACAATGTCAAAACAATTATTTTCTATCATTTTGTACTTAAAAAACATATAAATAAAATTTTAAGCCGTAAGAACTAATATTTTTTATGCATTTCAGTTAAGCGATGAGCTGAAAATCGGCCGCCAAATAGACAAAGATGAACGGCGTCGCTTCGCATTTTTTACTGAAATTTTGTTGATTGTACTATAAACAAAAAATCGCACGATCTTCTCGTACAATTTGGAATTAATAGACACTCGTAATGTTTTGAAAATTCTTTAATTGCACTCGCCTAAAGGCTCGTGCAATTACAAGAACTTTCAAAACATTACTCGTGTCTATTAATTTCCAAATTGTACTCGAGATCGTGCGATTTCCTATACTAATTTCTCTCTTACATTTTGTCTTGTCTGATCACAAAACCTGTTATCAATTGTAATTTCATTCTCATTGGCAGACCTGATCCAAGATGCTGCTTCCGAAAGAGTCTGAGACGAGTTCAACCTACGTCATTGACCAACCATATTAAGAGAGGATTTTTTTGAATACGACGACAACTATGTTCCTGACGACGTATCATCAGATTGGTTCCCATGACGACGAGCTGGAAGATGGTAGCCAATCACAACCCATAGAGGAGAAAGACATAGATCCCAGTAAAGAGAAATTATATATAAAGAAGTGTTGTCAAAAGGTTGAATCATATTTCAGGCAAATCACAGTTGAACCTGTAATATTTTGCTATGCATTTGGAATCATTCTTCACGTTCCTGTGATTCAACAGTACATTCACAAAAGAATCAGTGAAGAGAAAGGACTTATCTACAACTCAACTGAAAGCAGAAGCAGTTGTGAGCCGTTTCCAATGGTAACCAGTGAGGATACAAAACGGATTCAGAGACAGGTCCAATCAGAATCCTCATACATGCAGCTAGGTCTAGTCTTCTCGGCTAGTGCGCCGTCACTGATAGTCGCGCTTATCTTAGGAGCCTGGTCCGACCATGTTGGTCGTAAAAAAGCCATGGGTTTACCCTTATTTGGAAGTGCAATAGAAACTGCTTTGGTATTGGTCGTTATATATTTAAAGCTACCGATTACAACGCTTCTGATTGGTGCTTTCTTTGTTGGATCGTGTGGGTCTTTCCCGACAATGGTTCTGTCAGTCTTTTCATACATCGCTGACATAACAGACGAGTCCGAGCGTGCTTTTCGTCTTGGTGTTCTTGAAGCCATAGCTTTCCTTAGCGGCATGCTAAGTCATCTTACAAGTGGGTACCTGGTTTATAACAGCGGTTTCCGCCCTCCATATTGGGTTATTTTATTTCTTCATACTTTTGCATTCTTCTACGTCGTTTTTATTCTTCCTGAATCGCGCATACCGGTGAACCAAGCCAAAAAATCTGAATTCAAATTCTTTAGCGTAAATCACGTTATAGCCATTGTTCATATATTTTCCAAGCCTCGATCTGGTGGTCATTGGCGCATGGCACTTTTGATGATAATCTCTGGCCTGATGATCATGTGCTCAATTGGATTTGGTAGTATTATTGTATTGTACGCACTGGATCGACCGTTATGCTGTAACGCCATCATGATTGGATACTACTTAGCGCTAAGTTTTTGCGTCCAGGCAATAGGCGCGGTCCTGGGACTGAAATTTCTGGGAAATATCTTATCTGACCATAGGTTGTTGCAAGTAGGAATGACGTCAATAATCTTGTCGTTATCGGTCATGGCGTTCGTTACAAGCAGACAAACGCTATTTGCTAGTAAGTGGTAAATTGAAACATTAAGAACTGACAGACAGACTGACTGACTGACCGACTGACCGACTGACCGACTGACCGACTGACTGACCGACTGACCGACTGACCGACTGACCGACTGACCGACTGACCGACTGACCGACTGACCGACTGACCGACTGACCGACTGACCGACTGACCGACTGACCGACTGACCGACTGACCGACTGACCGACTGACCGACTGACCGACTGACCGACTGACTGCTTTTTTTTTCTAGTTCCATTTGTAGCCTGTCTCGGTGGAATCCCTACGCCAACAATAAGAGCAATGATGTCTAAGATGGTTGACCCAGACGAACAAGGTAAAACATGAACCTCACATTCGAAGTTATCCAAACTGTAATAAAATCAGTGGGGGTGGAGGCGGGGGGATCTTTTAACTTTTCCATGCGTTGTCACTGCGCCGACGAAGGTTTTACTTTAAAAATTGTCTCGAAATCATTGCTACAATCCTTACGAAAAGTAGAAGTCGACTGCTCTACGTCTTTCAGTCATTAAAATAATGCTTCAACAACTAATTTTGATAAACAAATTTTGGATCTCTTCTTTCAAGACATACTGCAAGCATTGCTCATCCTAATGTTACACGTTCCCGACTTTTTCGTCCATGCACGAAAGTTATTATTTTATTTTACGATTATATACTTGCAGTACGTAACGACAGGTCTATCATTTAAAAAATAATAATATCATTAATCCTAATAATAATATTATCTATTATTATTATTTCATTTCTAGGTTCCTTGTTTGCTGCCATCGCTACCCTGGAAACGCTTTGCACGCTGGTCGGTGCACTCATCTTTAACTCAATCTATCCGCTGTTCATACAAGTGGGAATGAAAGGGTTGACGTTTGTCGTTATGGCTGTATTGATGACCATAGCTTTCATCCTGGTCGAGTGAGTACCGTGGTGTAATTTTCGTCATGATCCATTTTGCGCACAGGCCAATCTGTCTTTTCTCCTTTAGTTATCGGTTAGGACTTGGGTTCCCTGTGCTAATCACCGCACAGTGCACCAACAAGCAAAAAGCGAGTTAATAGAATTAGCTGCTCCAATTAAGGTTACGGATAATTCTGTGTTCAGTTGGTATTGCAGTACATCTCTACAATATGGTCTCTATTTCCTTCCCTAAGAAAGCCTCACAATGCAGTGCAATGCAAACTCGATCCAGTTTTTCCTCGACCTTAATGGAACGGCTAGACGCGTACCACACTAGGGGAAATCAGTTCGTCTAGCGACACGAGTGAAAAACGTCTGCGCATGCTCTGAATCCGTATGCAAATTACTCAATACATACGCAAATT
Source organism: Actinia tenebrosa (assembly GCF_029948245.1). Classification (NCBI taxonomy): domain Eukaryota; kingdom Metazoa; phylum Cnidaria; class Anthozoa; order Actiniaria; family Actiniidae; genus Actinia; species Actinia tenebrosa. The sequence goes on along the minus strand of NW_028292573.1, from coordinate 10,418,908 downwards.
TGACTTTCAATGCCTGATAAATTGGACTTCACAAAATGCCAAGACTTAGTGTTCATGCTTGAAACTTAATTAATTCTTTCATATTGTGATTGTTAATACAGTATCTTGGTCTGACAAGGGTATACTTGCGAAATTTTTTGTATACCGGTACTTGGAGAAAACAAACATTTATTTTCTCACACAAACTCTTCAAAATTTTTAGAAAACGTGCTGAAGTGCACGCATGCGCAAATGTTTTTCCCTGGTATCGCATCTAGCAAGGATCGGATCAGTTAAGCGTTGACGACATTCCCTCGTGTGCAATGCCAAATTAAGCTTTAGCACGTTTTTATTGGTTCATTTCTGAGCTGGAAGGGTTAACGGGAAAAAGGGTGCCATAACATAGACCTTTTATGAGATAGGGAACACTTATGGTGCGGAACATTGTAGGGAATATTTTGGTCTAGCTTCGGTAGCAAACATCTTTTCTTCATAATGCCTTATACGGTGTTGTTTGTACTGGGGCTAGACCACAATGCATCCTCTTTATCAAACTCAGAAAAGGCCTATTGCTGGCTTTCACTCAGAGGATAAAAGTTTTTGAACCTCAAACACTGACCAACATGTGCTGTCAGCCAGAAAGAATTCTATTGAAAACTTGCGATTCGAATTAAGCTGATGAACATTCCGCACTAGACGAAATTACGTCACTAGTGCAACTCAGTAATTGAAAATTTGAATAATCTTTCTTTTATATATGATGACACATAAATTCAAACCAGTATGAATTTAAGCAGCTTATAGTGGTTTTGAACTTTTTGGAGGTCCTACTTAAGCAGCTTATAGTGGTTTTGAACTTTTTGGAGGTCCTATACCGATCTCTGTGGCACCCCCTTAATTTATTGCAATTGTGTAGAATCAAGTTCAATTGTTCGTTTTGATGAATGAATATGAGCCCAGAAGTTGTGGTCAAAGGCTCAATGGCATTTTTGACATTACACATATCAGGGACAAAAGAGACAGAATCATTACTCTACTGAATAATGAAAATCCAATTTCCGAACTAGAATATGAATATCACTTGCCTGAAAAAGACATCTTATTTTCCGTATTTATAAATGCTAAGGTATCAAAACAGTAAGTGAGTACTGAAGAACACATTCTCTCGTCAAAGTGTTGTTTTTGCCATATTACTCTTCCTCTCCATAGTTCTTCCGGGGAAGTTCTCTAGCCTTGCTGTGTTGTCATTGATTTCGTTGGCATTTCATTTTGGCTTCGCGTATCAAGATGCATATACAAGACGCCTATACCATATGATATATAGAATTAGCGTATTACAAACGTAGCCTGATAAATTTTTCCTTCCTCTTTCTTTAGATTTGTTAGGAGAAAAGACAGAACATATTCAGCAAAAAAGGAAGTGGAAATTGCTGAAGAAGAGCCTGGATGGTAAGCCCTTAAGCCACTAATCCTGCTTCGACCCTTACAATCAACATCTAACTTGTTTTCATTTCACTTTTGTGATTTTCAAAAAAGGATGCTGATCAAGTTTGAGTGAAATCTGAATTCCGTTAATCTTGTTGTTGAATATCAAAATATAGACACAAAATATATATATTTATCAAGAATTCTCAGTGTCGTTTCAAAATAAAAATTATTTTGTTTTCCACGGGTTTCCATCATTATTGACCACCTTGCCTTTGGTATAGCATATTTGTGTTATGATATTTACCAACCAAGAACATATATAATGTTGGCCAAAAGATGACAGAGTACAATAAAAACCGCCTAGTCATTAAGAAGACAACAGTAGTACCACATAGTAAAGATTGTGACTGACATTTTGAAAAAATAATAAATAAAAACTAATATTCAATGGTTTTGTCACTGTGTTAAAATCGTTGTTTCTTAGTTCTACACACAAGATAGTATTCATTTTTTATTAAAAATTCGCGGTTAATTTTTGAAATATTTAAAAATTATATTTTTTACTATTGTTATCTCTTTATATTATTTCAGAACTTGATCAATCAGGTGCCATTGATAACACAGTTTGAAACTACTTTTCACTGAGTCAAGCAACAGAAAAAATGAGTTACATTTATTGAATTATTAATTTTCTTAATAAAACTATACTTTGTGATGTCCTTTGATTTTGTGAACTGTATCTTAGTAATTCATTAAGAGATTTCAGAGATTATTGGTTATTCAAATTATAAACTGTAGTTTTACGGTTGGCCTTAGTTATTTTCTTTCACTGAAAAAAGAGCGGGAAATGACGCGCGCGCGGCAAGAACCAATCAGAAAGCGCGGAAATATTTATTCCTCTGTTACCTTTCAATGTAACGTTAAGTCTCCATCTCCTTCTTCCGTCCCATTTTTTTGTATTCGTTTCCTTTTCATTTCATTTCATTTTGAATAAGTATTATGTTTTTGGTTTTACAAAAGGGGTCGAGTTCGATCGTTAGGCTAGGGTTCTTAGAACGCCTTACATAATCGCTATAATAAAGCCTTTCTTTGTTTAATACTTCTTTAAGGAAATCAACATCCCTTTTATAAAACTGCTTCCAAGATTAGTCTTTTGAACTGTTCTTTTTTTAGCCAATGGCGGTTCACGAGTTTGATAGAAATCGTTCCCTTTGCAAAAGAACAAGAATTATAAAGAGCGGATAGACTGGATGGACTATAGGAAACGATTTAGCACACCTTTTTCGTTTAGCATACTTACCAGAATTATTATTTTAATATGCTAAAGACATGCTTAGAGTGATCAGCATTTAATATCGAAATGAGGTAATCTTATATATATATATATATAGTATAATGTCCTTTTACTGAACTGATTAAGTTTGTGTAGTAATCTTCAAAATCTGGTGATGAGACGAAAATAAATGACTTAAAGTCTGCCAGTGGTTTAGATAGGCTGAAAAAATGAGTTTCTGTACTAAGAAAGTAACGGAAATAGCGAACAAATGTTTAGACAAAAACCAGTTGATAGTTTAATGAGAATTTATCATCCATTGACTGCAAATCTGACCCGATATCCCAATTGCAAATAAATACGAAGGAAAAAGAGAAAACTATTCAAATTCTAGAATATAACAAGAGAGCCTTAAAATATAATAATTGTATTAATAAACCGTTATTAACGCTAACATAAACCGATTTTTTTAATCGAATGGACGTTTATCATATGCTTATTCCAATAAATAAAAAGAAGTGAGAAATTCTTTTCGGCTTCTTTAATACAGATATAGTACGCTAGTCAGTGCCGAACGTATAGTTAGACGTGACTATATAGCTACTACTTAGTGATAGGAAGACTCTACTGAAGGGCAGATCTATTCGTTTATTTCGTCTTGACTTTTGCATTCATTATATTGCATTCATGATTCTGTCCAGACGTTCTGTTATTCTACATATGTATATTTCACTTACTGAAAAGAATCCAAATGCGCTTTAAACGCTAACTCATGACACGGAGCATTTCTCCTGTTTGAGTTTCTACTGGTGAAGATTGCTCATAACTTAAGGAAAAAATCAACTCTTCTTTTTTTCAAAAAGTTCCATGCATCCCATCACTTAATCCTAGATTTCAGGATTCCTCCTTATTTTAGCATCTAAATGCGTCAGAAAGCAACGATTGAGAGCACTAAACTCCATGCAATTGTACGACTCTAATCCAAAGTTTTAGGTTATTTCCTCGCCTTTGTCTTCCTAATTGGGAAAAGAGTATGTTTAGGAACGGCTAAAAAGCTTTTAAATTCGCTAAAGACATAGCTGAATTGTATGGCACAGCAGAGCACGGGTCAGATTTAGAGTATCTTTACAGTTCTGTGAGTCGAGTAACGACGGTTTCAGTTGCGATACTTAGAGGTAAGTCTTTATTTTTCGAATGATATATCGCCGACTACAAAGCTTGAAAATCACAAAGTATAATAAGCTGAGATAACGGTCAATGTAGCAGTTTAATCTGGACGCTGATAATGCAAAATAAGCAATCAATTTATGACAACCTATATCGTTCAAAATATGATTGTTTTTTTCTTCCGATAAAACGGTGACTATACCTTTTCAATTCAACTAAAAATATGATGATAAGATTGAAAAGCTTAAATTAAGTTTAATATTTTAGCAATTTTTATATATTAAGAATATTTAAAACTCAAACGCTGAATAGCAATTTTTTAGCATAAAATTCGATAATTATTTCGAATAAAAGAAAAATTTTTAAAAAGGACTTATTATTAAGATCATAGTACAAAATCAACGTATGAAGTTGGAGTCTATATGAATGTTAATCTTTTGTATTACTTAAATATCTTGGAGTACATTCAATCCTTCTTTTAAAACTCTATTTTTCATCTTTTCTTTTTCAAATATTTGACCTATTTTTCACTGAAAATTTATTACTGAATCGCCTAATTTTGAAGAATTTTTTTGTGTTTACGAAGTTTTAGATTTCTCGTAGTAAATGTTCAAGCAAAAATAAGATGAAAAAAGTCAAATTGTATAGTTTGCAAATGGGTTGAAAAGTATGTTTTTCGTCTTTTTGATAAAATCATTTCTAGTTTAGGGGTCGGGAAAACATCTTGATTTTAGCTAACAAGAGAGAAATGAGCCAAAGAAAAGCCAGGAAAGTCAATCAAAATGTAAATGTAGATGTCGTATAAAATAAAGCATAAAATAAGAAGAAAATCAGTTACGTTTTTGTAAATCGTGATGAAACCTAACAAATAAACAACAACAACAAAAAACAAAAACAAAAACAAAACAAAACAAAACGAAAAACACAAAAGAAAAAAAAACAACAAAAAACAAAATAACAACAACAACAACAACAAAAAAACAACAACAAACAAGCAAACAAACCAACAACAACAAAAATTCTTAACATTTAGTACGAAGAAGCAAAAACTAATTGCATCATCAATTGAAAAAAAAAAATTAATAATATGAAACGAAGCTCAGAGCCAGGAGCCTATACATAACGCTAACTACTACTCAATCAATATGTACTAATGAATCAATAAAGACGTAAGAGAAAACAAAAAGATTTTACGTGTATTCCATTGCGTGAGTTAAGCGTTTACATACAGCGAGTTGTGAATCTGTGGACGCCACCACGAGAGTCTACGCCCCCGACGAAATGTGACAGGTTGAATACTCGACACGAACAGCTGAAATAACAATTTAGGAATATCGAAGAATAGAAGCCTCGTTAAAACCTTATTTAAGTATATTTAAAGATTTCCCCAGGCGATACATTCTAGTGCAATCTTAGAACTACTGGCTCTTGAAGAGCAGGAAGGGGAACTTGTAGACTGATTGCATGAGCGATGCTGGGGATTTGATGGAAGGCAAGGAAGAAGAGAAAAAGAAGAGGGGAATTCCAGATAAATGGGTAGTTTTCGCTATATTAATTCTATAGCTTATAGAATTTAATCTCAGGAAAAGTTTGTATGAAAAGAAAATATAGGATAAAAATAAAAAATAAATTGGATAATGATAAAAAAAGAAAGAAAAAAAAAAAAAAGAAGAAAAGAAAAGCGAAAGACTATATAAAGGTAACACAAAGAAAGGTATAGTGCCAGTGAATGAATGAAAAAGACAAGGAAAGAAAAATCCTAATCGACATAAAGTAAGAAAACATTATTGAGAACTGAGGAAAAGGAAAAACATTATGAAACAAAATGGACGAATCAAAAGATGACTTGGTTAAAATGATACAGAAAGATTCCTGCTTACAAATACACTTACAAAAGAACCTTACAATATTTTCAACTAACTCACTTTTCTAATCAATGAAGATTCTAACGAATACGGCTCTCCGGTAGGTAGAATGTTTTCTATTAAGAACACAATCAAGAATCAACGAATTCCTGTCGGATATAATTCGGTAATAGTTACATTACTATGATATTGTAATATTTTGATATTGTTTCAAATGTTTTTGTATATTATTATATGGACATCAATTGCTTTAGACTGAGCCGATTCAAGGATAAAACTGCCGACCAAAATCAACAGCCAGTTCGACTTTTTGCAGGAAGAATTACAGCGGAACAAAACGTTAGATTAATTAAGTTTATTCCATGTGTTTTGTAGCATTGAACCATTTTTTAGTGGCTTCAAGGGCACACAAACTGAACGGAAAAGTAAAATACACCTTTTGTTATCAAACACAAAACAAACGACAACGTTTTGCATTTTGTATCGTTTTAAAACAGCGAATTATGTACATATGTACCAATCTTCGAACATTACTGTTTTTAAAAATTACTTCATTAAGTCTTTGAGTAAATATAATCACAATTAAAAAACAATGTAAATAATGAATGTTACAGAAATTCTGGTATCAGCATAATACAACTATAATACATACTTTTTTCTAGATTTTTTTCTACTTTTTAAAGAGAGCCAGTCGAGGCTAAGTCTGACTTCTAAACATGGCGCTGATGAGACCAAACCTTAAATAAGTATGATAGTTTGAGAATTAATCATAAATGCTTACTTCCATTGTCTCTCGTAACAGTATAAAAGAATTGATTAAAGTAAGTTTGGGATATTTCCAGATTGAAAACTAACAATACTGAAAGATTCTAAAGATTTGAATTATGTTTTATCAAGCAAATTTTCTCGGAATTTTTTTTTCCGAAAAAATTTTGCTTGAAAAAAGGAAAAAAAAAATCGTATTTTTAATGACTATCCAAGCACTTGTACTTCCCTTTTAAAACAGCCCACCGTCGAGAATAACAAGCTACCATACTAAATTGCGAAGGCATCTCTATTGAAATTAATGTTTAAGAAATACAAAAAAGCTATTTATTTTAACAACACTTTTACTATAACTGAGCAGCAACAAGAGATAAAAGAGTTTTTTTGGGGGAAAATGGATTAAAGAATATAATTATTGGTTTAAATTAGATAAAAACGAACATCCATCACGATCAATTGACAGCAGGATACGATGTGCGATAAAAGTGTGACACAAAAGCATAGCTGCACCATTTCTTTACTTGAAATCTCAGCTACAGTCTCGTATGATCATCTCGAGCTCGATCTGCGACAGTAATAATCTGTCAACTAATAAACATTTCGAAAAGGTATCCAGAAATGTCTAAAAACGAAGGTCTTTTGCATTGAGATATTGAGCTACATGTACAGGGCTAATTACACTGATCGACGAATAAGGAGTGTAGTTTATAGTATGGTATAGTAAAACAAGGGAAAGTAGGTAGAGCACTGCATAACAAAGATGCATGACAAAGAGGACATGAATAAGGCCTTGATTTGAAGGTTAACGATCAAATAATCTTAATGTTCTAAGTGTCATTACCTCTAAATACGAGCCATGTTTTCTTTTCAGTTTACAAAACTAGACTATATCACCAAAGCCTTAGCTTTGAGGTGTCCATATGTTTTAAATTACTTTATTTACTACAATTGCCTTCACAGCCTTAACCGCATGCACTATCAAAAACACACACTCCTGTCAATATGCCTAATCTCCTATCAATTTGAAAATCGCTTTCTTTCTTACAGATTTCATCATATTATTATAATATATGACTAGGTCCGGACTTCCACTTGTTTCCCCGTGGGGAGGGCCGATCAAACCATTACTATTATTGTTCAATCAAGTTAACAAAGCCTCATGTAGCGCTAGCATTGTCCCCTCTGGCCTTTTCAAGCACCATCTTTTGCCGACCCATTTCCAAACATCTGTAGCACTAAATTGAGCAATTTACTTGATTCACTAGTTACCGACAGCTCTATTAGAACGTGCTGTTTTAATGTGTCTTAAGAGAGGGAGGAAATCATCTTGCGAGCCATTTGTTAATAGCTGAGAAGAGTTAGTCCTGTCGGGGCCACTTTGTGTATCGACCGAATATTGAGTTAGGGAAACTAGAAATTAAGGTATTATAATCCTGTGTTTATCTGCATCTGTTAGCTTGTAGAGAGTACCATTTTTTTTAAGTCGGTTGTATGCGGTTATTATCATGAAAACAAGTCGAAAATGAAAAGGACCGACACTCCATCCGTTACTCGATATGATGTAGGTTTAAGTAAAAAAAAAAAAAGCTAAAGAAATATTGTTGCTTCAATATAACAGGGTGATGGAATAAGTTATGGATGAGAGATTTACCTGAAGGGAAAAATGAAATTTCAATTTTTGCCCATGAAGAAAAACTGTCTGCATGCTAGAACATGACGATCATCACTAAAAGGGCGCAACAAAGAAAGAAACGATAGATGTACAGATTTAATGGCGTATCAGTCTTATCTTAAATGCAAAAAAAAAAACCAAACAAAAAAACAAAAAAAACGACAAAGGACAAAGGACTTAGAGTCAATAAATTCAATTCGACCTTTTCAAGTCATTTGATTCAATTAGCAATAAAAAAGTAAGAAAACCTAGTGCTAGTCTTAAAGATCAGTATGACCGAAAGAAGGAGAAAGGTTGACGAAGTGACAGATAAGCAAAGAACCAAATATAGTTTGATTTGTTCCAGGTTACTTAAAAGGACGATTTTTGTTTGAATAAAAGTGGGTTTGCGAGAGAGAGCGAAAAAGAGAGAGAGAGAGAGAAGGAGAAACCACTTATTATCTTTAGTATCTAAGACTCTTTTGTCCTCTTAAACTGTAACATTATTTAGCAACATCATTTATTATGATCTGATGGCAAGCCCAGATTTTTTTCAGGGGTAATTTTCTAAGCTTTAGGCCTCTTGTTGTGCCAATTGGTCTTAGTAAAGGAAACAGCTCGTCATTTACACCAACATGCTGGTCATTCACCAATGCCTTTGGGCTAAAACATTGTTCAAGGGATTACCAATAGCGTTAGCTCTTTTCCTGTTCTGTCTTAAGGATATTTCGGAATTGAGGTAACGATTAAGTCTTTGGCGGCGTTCAAGTTGAATGGAAGATCGCGATGCTCCAGTCAAAAACAACCCGGCTTTGAGATTTGAAACAAGGGCAAACTACTGTATTTATTTCGAACATCGTGAATTCAATTAAAGTCAATTTGGTGTCATTTAGTTCCATTAACGTCTCATTTACACGAATCATTTGATCTTGCAACACGAAACAAGGATGTTAATAGACATAAAGCTTGATCATAAAATGGCGCCAAAGGTGTGTATTCCAGCCACGCCCTTTTACTAAAAATATATCAGCACGTAAAGATAAGACAAGATGAGTCTTTTAAGATTATCAGCATTACCCGTGGTGCGAAACAAAGGCAATTAAGCCGATGGAACGATTTCGCTTTAGAAATCACGGAAAGATAGCTAATAAATCCGCCAAATTCCTTAGATTGCCAAAAGGGGTCGAAACTCCCTCACTGGGACAGTTGAGTTGAGGGATGTATTTCTTCTGAACGAAAGATCAGAAAGAGATGATTTTTTCTGTGAATATTCCATGGTGTCTTGTCTTTTGTTTGGCCGTTGCTTAGGGGCTTAATGTTTGACAGATCTTGTGATAAACGAGTAGTCAATAAGACCGGGTACTTTGATGCAAGCTGTTGTATCTGGAGTACTCTGAAAAGCGGTGAACAATTGTCCCTCTTGCAGCCTGTGCAGACTGTTTAGTTCTCCTCTCGAGCCATAAATGATGCCTTTGTTTTAGATTCAAACACCTTTTAGTCGTAAAAACCTCAGCTGAAACATTTTGAAAAAACGTTTGAATCGGAAGGGGAGACTGAAGGCGTAATTGGACGCGGTTCTGCAGACGAAGGAACATTGTTGTGTGTGGCTTTTCCACGAAAGGGTGTTAGTGCTAAATTGATTTGAAAATAAAAAAGGTTAAAGCTTTTCAAACTTAAGGCTTAAAGCTCCAATCAAACAATTTATGCTTTGAATGACTAAGTTAAGGGGATTTCTCTGGAAAATACCAGACAAACAATCGATCAAGCGTGTACCAATCTCCTTTTCTTCTTTTCAACATTGTTTTTGTATTCAGTTTGATCTCATCATGATTTGTCTTCTGTCTGCGTATCGCTTTAAAATAAATGCATCCTTTATCGCCTTTTGCGAGTAATTCAAACAGAATCTTTCTACAATGAAACTTTGCTTATTTCAGAACTTAATTCACGTCGTTTATAAGTTTTTTCTTCAGTAATTTTCATCACATTGTCTTTTATTTCGAATTCATTTTTTCTCTCTTAGAAATTCAATTCCATTCAATTCATGAAAAATATAATATACGAAGCAAACTAGTGCCCACCACCTTTAGAGAAGACACCAATTTAATATGTACTGTTTTTAGGTATCTACTACTCTGCCTCTTTGAGGTTCAGTTTTATCGGCACTGCATTAAAAGCATTGGGAATTTCGACCTTAACTCTGTAAAAGATCGTATCCCATGAAAACAGAATCGTCAATGTTGTTGTTTTGAAGAAAGAGGAAAGATCATCTTCCTGTTTGGAATGATGCTGCTGATCCCAACTACACGACTATGACGAACTTGTATCACACGCGAATACGACTTATGCCCAAAAAATGTTGTGAGGTAATTTTTCATGAATTCGACGCGATTTTCTTTGAAAAAAATTTTCTGTTGCTTAAGGCTTCTTCAGAGGCAAATATACATGTGGTAGATCAGTGTAAAAGACTGCTTCGGGAATCAACACCTTTCGATACAAAACATAGTACAACAAATTCAAATGATATTTTTATTAAGTATCTGCTAGTTCCTAAATAGTTTAACTAAGCTGCAGATGCACTAAATTAAGAAATAAATATAATACGCGACAAATGGTCAAAGCTGGCAGAGGATGAGACTGATGCGCCAAACGTTTCATGCGTGATAACGAAAAAAGAATATTGTAAGCAAATCAGCTGAAAATATTTCCTATAACTGTAGCAAAAACACTAATCAAGTGTTATTTTGTTATTTTTATTAAAGTTTTAACACATATAATTTTTCCATAACGGAAATAAAAGTATCAACATTGTTTGAACTAACAGCATACAACGCCATCCAGACTACATCACACATCAACAAATCATTCTCCATTACAAGCGATAATATGACCAATTTGTTTCCTTAGTTTTTGCTGCTTTTAAGCTTTTTTAATTCACTTCCATACGACTACTCATAGCCCACGCATCGGCTGTGACATTGCTCAGAAACTTAAGGAGATATTTAGGTTTATTTATGCAATGGAAAAACGGCTTTTTTAATTGTTCTGTTTTATAGACTCGAATGAAGTTGCAACTTTATCAACGATTACAGTTCATCCAGCTTCATTAATATAATTAGTGTTAGATATATGCTCATTGCCCTCAAACGAAGCAGTTTTTTGGCTATATTTTGTCGATGGAGTATTTTTTACACTAGCTTAGCAAAGTATTGGTCGATAAAATATTTTAAAAATTTTTAATCAAAATTTAAAATGCGACTGTTATTTGTCTGCTAATGGTCGACCATTGTGTTGATGTTTAGAAAAAATGAATAAAAACAAGTTATTCTGATTGCTGGTAAAAAACGCTTTGTAAATGATATAATCTAAACTCATAATGTTTACGAAGGCGTTTTAGGCAAAATAGCAAAATAACCTTCGATAGATTTTTTTGGGGGGTAAATGCGCTTTTGTTGGTGAGAGGATTTTAGGCAAATATATAAAGCTTAAAGAGTGGTAAGTTGTTTTCCTTTCGCTGTAGTACTTGACTGTTTAACCAAGAAGATTAGATAGGGTTATTCGACAGGAAGGACAGAATCTATTTAACGAAGAATTGGAAATAAGAGTGTCAGTTGAAAAACAGAAGTACGAGTGGAAATACTTGATGATATAAGACGGTCAAAATGAAGCTACAATATAACAGCCTCACCATGCGGTATAGCTTCAAGCCAGAAGTACTACTGTTCAATGGTGCCCACCTATATATCATTCTTCTAGAAAGGCCTATATATATATAGATGGTAATACCCTTGAGTATTGGATATATATGACTCTGAAATGTAACTTGAGTGTTTAGGGAAAAATTTTACTAATGTTCAAAATGATGATTTAACAAATAAACGTCATTTACAGATTTCATTTTTGTTACGTTATCAATTTTAATTCCGGAAAATACCGTTTTTGCTGAATTCCGCATTCAATTCTTTAAAAATCAGCTACGTTAACAATGTATCAAAAAAAATGTTACCGAAACAGTGGAATATATTTGTGTAGTTTAACCATGTGAAATGTGGAATAGTCTGCCTTATTCACTGGAGGTTTCACAAAAAAATCAATTGAAAACTTCGCCATCTTGTTTTCTCGAAATTTGGTTCCATTTTGGTTCGATTTGTAATCGAAGGCATAAAATATCTCTCCGTTTCATAAAACAGCAACGACTTTTCATTAAGAACTTTAAAATAAGGTTAAACTATTCAGGGATATGTTTTATTGTTGCACATATTTTTTGAAGCATTTCTCAGCTGTTCGTTATAAAATATCGCGGTTCTAACGTCCCTGTTTTATAACGACAAAAAATCTTTCACGAAAAAAGTTTAATCTTAAATTTCAGCAGTTATTTTTCGCGGCCTTTGGTATAGAATATCGAAGGTCTTATTCCTTAAAGCTAAGAAATGTCTATATAGCGAAACTAAATCTATTAAAACAATGGCATTAATGTTTGCCGCAAGCATATATGGACAACAAATGTTTCGCTTGCTTCGCATAAAATGTCTAAAAATGGCTCTTGTTTTTGGTAGTTAATTTTCTTTCATCACTAGTACTGGACTCACAACAGCTATAAGGTAGATTAGGGGGTGTTTAAAGAACATTTCAATGTATAAAATTCCCAGTTAATCTTAGTGATTCCTATTTCCGCCAGCCTGTCAGACAAGGTGGGCGTGGCCTAAACGTGGTTGACTATCAACGGTTTGTTTTTCAAAGAGCGCACTGCTTTGTTTTAAGCAAAGGGAAAAGCTCCTCAAGTATAACAAAACATGGGTTAGAACGAACTAAGAGGGTTTGCTTTTGAAGTCCACGACACTTATAAACCCTTGATAACTGTATTACCAACTTTCCTATAAGTCGTTCTTAACAATCTTGAGCGAGCAGGAAGTGGAAAAATACTACTATTAGAAAATGAGCTCAACTTAGTACTCGCTGACAGGATAAGTACAAGGTCCAATCATTTAAGAAACACATCGGTAAAAAACAAGAACAAATCAAAGAGGTTGATTTATAGCTCCAATTTGAGATTCGTTATTGTTGAACGTATCCGTTGAGAAAGTTAATCTCCGGTTTGATACGAGCGACATTGAGCATCACATCACTTCATAAACAAATGATATTTTAACCAGAGAAAAAAAACGTTTTGGATATTTATCTCATTAGCGCCTTAATTCATAAAAACACATGAACAATTAACGGAGGTGCTTGATCCGCCCGAACACTGACCCTAAAGCCGACATCTTACTAAGTGACCCGATTGAAAAACAATCAGAAACAATCAAGATATGTTAAAGATGATAAGACCACACCTAGACCCTGGAACAATAGGCGGACGGGGGGAGGTATTATAATCGTTATCATCGCTTTATCTTTTCGCTTCAATTCAATATTGTATCTAATAACTGGGTGGTAAGGAAACCAAGGGAGAGATAACATACCAAAAGTACAGTCCTGCTGTAATTATCGAGTAAGTATCACACGTTGAGTTCAACATTTGTTCTTTATCTATTTTAAAAGCAACCGTAAGTGGAAATCAAATGATTTTAAAGTTCAATGCAGGTAAGGTATTTAGATTAGGAACGCTTTAATGCTAGTTTTTGATGGTGTTTTTTTCTTTGAATGGTCAAAAATGAGAATTGAATGCATACGTGTTGAGAGTTGTTCCTAACAAGATCACCCCATGCACTAAGCAACTAACTGATATCATCTCATATCGTAATCATGTTAGATCTGTATCTAACTATCATGTTACTGTTCGCCGATTGCGATGAACATTGGTAGAACTATAGATAAAAGGACAAGTTTTTAGTACACTCTATTGTACGAGTAGTGCAAAACGTTTTAGAATTCTTAACTGGGACTACAAACATATAATTCCTTGTTCACCGACTTAAAAAAGAAAAAAAGAAGAAGAAGAAGAAAAAAAAAAAAAAAAAAAAAATGGATTGAAGAACGAGTTAGAACAATATACTTTCTCTTTTTGGCCACTAGAATTATTTTCGCATTTTTTTTGCCGACACACTAGTTTAAATTGAAGCTCTTGTTTCGGTGATCCGAAAAGATTTCTATTCCTTTTGAAACTTAATAAAGATGGAAAGTTAAGTTATGAAGTATTTATTCAGTTTCTAGTTTCATTTTATTTAACCCTTGGAAAGATTATTGAAATCTCTAAGGAAACTCAACTGAATAACTTGCGTCAATATTTCTGGAATGTTTTGAGTAGAAATAGAAAGAGCAGTAGCGCTTCCTTTTTCAGTTTGGAGAAGAGTGCATACCATTTATCCCATGAAAAAGTCAACTAACACAATTTTACAAATTAGTGCAAAGTTTTCAATTTTAATTTTTTAGTTTTTAAGTTTTTAACTTGTGAAAAAAATTACAATTTTTACCGAGTTTTTCACGAATATATGTGTAGAGATAGTAAAGAATAAGTTGGTTCGTGATCACTAAACGATCTCTAGGTCAGTTAAGTGTTGTCCTTATCAAAGTATTGTAAAACAAGATACATTTTACACATAAAAACACGAAAAAATAAACTAAAATAACAAGGCAATGATAAAAAAGAAATATGTTGTAAAAATGAACATTGCACTAATCTCAAAGTCAAGTTTTTCGCTTTTTTGATTATCATTTCATCTCAAGTCAAGGTGCGCAGAATGCGAAAACTTCAAGCTCTGTTTCTACGCTGTCATTTTTTATCATCGGCTTTTTTCTTCATTCTGTCGGTTTTTCAAACGGTCGTTTCATCTTAATTTTCTAAGACAAACGAATCTAACTTGTAGTAATAAAATCTAGAAAGAAAACCAAGTTCAATTCAAATATCAGCTGAGATTTTGCTGGCGTTGTCGTTGAAACTAATGATCACCTCGGGGGCACATTACATACAATCATATGATCTTTAACTTATCTTTTTTATGATGATAATGATGACTAGAAATACGAGTAAAAATGAAATACCGCATCTTTTGTGTCGATGTAAAAACCAAAATTGCTGTACAGTATAACTACAAGCGCGTCACAAAAATTTCCCTATGTAGCTTAGTACCATAAAGTTATGTATTGTTTTCTAATGCTGTATTTTATAAAAACATACATTGGCAAATTCTCTAGAGTAAGGAACCAGTTTAGTCTTCGAGTTCTGAGATGAGCAAGTAGAAAATGCGTCTCAAACTGATCGAGAGAACAAACTGCGAGTGACTACTATTCTATTTTGCTTACAATTACCATTATCAATTAAGCAATCTCAATCCGAAAAATCGAGCTGTGTTTTCCTGGTTTGAAATGCGGCATTAACAGTTCACCGACAAGAGCTTCTATTCCTATTGGTTTTTTTATAGGAGCTTAGTGCAGTACACATCTCATATTGACCGAGTGTGAGGTCCCTATTCAAGTTATTGACCGTAAAATAACCAATTGTAGCACATGAAATTACACTTCAGTTCGCCACTCGATAAATATCTCTTGTTAACCGAGTGTGGAGTGCCCACCTAGTTATGGACCGCAATGCAAATTGTTCAATCGTAGCAAGTGTAATTACACTATGCCATATTATACAAATCTCTTATTCACCGAGTGTGAGGTCCGTAAGGTAAGTTATGGACTGCAAATTGACCAATCGTTGCGCGTCTTGCTGAGTGAGTGAGGTGTACTAACTGAGTTAATGTGTTACGTTAGGGTTGCAGTGATGGAAGAAACGACTCAGATAACTAACGAAGTCCTCAACAGAGTTCTGTACGGTAACCAGCTCTACAGTAGTTTCTCCTACGAGGATTACGTCTACAGGAATTGTTCCACTTATTTACCGGTGGTACCCGTACGAGATGGCTATCCGGCTTCTCAAGGTGGGTCTAGGTGGTAACTATGTGTGTACGTGCTAGGATTTCAATCAAGTGTTAGAGGCGAAGGAACATTTTGCTTGATGCGTTGTCAGTTAAAGCTGAGGTCATTCAAACAATGTTTAAAAAAATGTTTCTTGGTATTTTGAAAAAAAAAAGGATAAGAAAAAGACTGGAAGGAAAGGAAAGGAAAGGAAAGGAAAGGAAAGGAAAGGAAAGGAAAGGAAAGGAAAGGAAAGGAAAGTAAAGGAAAGGAAAGAGAGCAGAGCAGAGCAGAGCAGAGCAGAGCAGACAGGAAAGAACAGAACGGGAAAAAAGATAAGAGAATAAAAAAAGAGAGAATAAAAAGAGAGGGAGAATAAAAAAAAGGAGAGAGAGAGAAAAGAACCAATAGTAAGGGGAAATTCGCGAGGTTTTGAATGAGAAAACGCCCAAACGAAAACCGGTTATTCTTCCAGATTCTTTCATTTTTCTTGTTCACTTAGACAACAAAAAGGAAATGGGCTGCACCAAAGGATTAACAGTAAAATTGTTTTGTATTTCGAAGTGTTTTCTCTTCAAGGAAAGCCTGGTAACCCCTACAGCACTCCACCCAACCCCTTCCAACTACAACTTCCAAGTAAACCTCTTCCTAATGGGTTAATGATTGTTGGTGTGTCCCATGGCTGGACGTATCGATATGGAGTCTTTTGCGGCGAAAAAGCAATCAAATCTGGCACTCGTTTCGGTCCGTATAATGGTGTTGTCCTGCGAAAAGATGAACTGAATGAGAGTGAAGATAACGTCTGTATGTGGGAGGTATGTTGCTGACTCATGTACTTTGTATTTATTGATATCTTTGTTTCAAATAAATTGGTAGGCTGCTACCATGGCCTTCCGACTTTTGTCAGCCAATTGCAGTGAGAAAAATAGAGACATGAAGAAACGAGGGAGAGAAAGAGAGAGGAGAGGGGAGGGGAGGGGAGGAGAGGAGAGGAGAGGAGAGGAGAGGAGAGGAGAGGAGAGGAGAGGAGAGGAGAGGAGAGGAGAGGAGAGGAGAGGAGAGGAGAGGAGAGGAGAGGAGAGGAGAGGAGAGGAGAGGTTTGAAATAGCTTTATTGGCATGACCTACAATTTACAGGTATTGCTAAAGCATTGAACATTAACAGGGATTTTTTTGTTTGTTATATTTTACAAACACATCGTACTAAGAAAAATATCTATATATCTATATATATCTATATGTAAAGTAACATATTTAAAAATATAGGTATAAGTATTACAAGAGGAGAGGAGAGGAGAGGAGAGGAGAGGGAAGAAGTTGTCGACGAAACCTACCCCCGTGTAGAAGAAAAGAAGTGTAAAATCTGTGGACTAGAATCTTAACATACTCGAAATGGTCTTACTATTTTTACTTCTCAAGGTTTACCTAGACGACGGTACGTTAAGTCATTACATAGACAGCCTCAGATCGCCGGAAAACTGGATGAAGTTCGTAAGATGTGCTCATCACGCTAACGAACAAAACACAAACCTCGTACAACGAGGAAGTAAATTATACTACGAGACGACACGTGATATCAATGAAGGGGAAGAACTGCTTGTGTGGTATGGAGACGGTTATGAAATGGTGATGGGGCTGCCGCTCAAGCTACGCACAAAGGAACAGAGTCAACAGGATGGATTGACAAGTAAGACATCCACAATGAAAAACCTATCACTTTTTTACTTTCTATTTCCGACTCCGAATTGAAAGCGCGATTTTCTCTGCAACTTTTTTTGCTACGGTGTTGAGACACAAGTTGCATGGAGCATTGCAGCGTGTAACCTACAGCGCAATTTGAAAAAATGTTGCGAGACAAGTTGCAGCAATCGTAATTGCGTCTCCGTTGCACAGTATAAACACTCTTGCGACTTAACTTGTGTCACAACGCTGTTGCGAGACGACTGAGTTGCAGAGAAAATTGCTCCTTGTAATCGCGCCTTAAAAGCTAGAGATTTTTGTGAAAAAATTACTTTACAAAAGACTGTGACAGTAAAAAAACGTAAAAACATATTAAATAAATATATGCATATATATAATATGGACGCGACGTTACGTGTGCTACGTCATTATCAAGCAAAAATAAACAAAAAATGCAAGTATTTTTAAGCTGTTGTTTTTTCTATATAAATTCCTCCTCTCGGACCCAGCTGATCTGCGCGCGCTAATGTTGTGATAGTTCTCTTGATAACAACAGTTTTTCGGGAGTCAAAAAATAGAATATGCACGAAAGCTGGACTTCAGGACGACTTTAAAATATGACATTAACGTATGACATTTCTCTTTTGCACCCAGATAGTCCCAGCTACCCTTGCGAGCGATGCGGTAAGCTCTTTGCCTACGACTATTATCGAGACAAGCACCTCAAGTACACAAGGTGCTTGGACAAAGGTGACCGTCGATTCCCGTGCTCGTTGTGTGACAGATCGTTCGACAAGCGTGACAGACTACGCATTCACGTTCTTCACGTCCACGAAAAGCACAGACCTCACCAGTGCACGGTGTGTGACAAACGCTTCTCGCAGTCTTCCAGTCTCAATAAACACATGCGCGTACACAGTGGAGAGCGACCGTACAGATGTCCTCACTGTGAGAAGGCATTCACGGCGTCTTCTATTCTGCGCACGCATATCCGACAACACAGTGGCGAGAAACCATTTAAGTGCAAGCACTGTGGACGCGCATTTGCGTCACACGCCGCGCATGACAGTCACGTTCGTCGTACTCATCTCAGAGCGAAGACGTGGACTTGCGAGTTTTGCGGGCTCTCTTTCTCCGACGTTAAGCAACTTCATTTTCATCGAACTGTCCACGGACAAGAAGGACCATTCTCGTGTGAATGGTGCCATCGAGAATTCCAATCCAGATTCTTGCGTGATATTCATCAAAACAGTTTTGAGTGTCTTGTTGGAGAGAGAATCCCCACATCTCCAATGGCGTCGTAAATATTGCACTCAGCCCAAATTTTAAGAATTCTTATAGCTTAAATCTTCTCTCTTCCAGTTATTCCAAGCTTCAATATATCTATATTCACAAATTGTATAACCTCAGTCAAATAAATAATACCGACACTTGATAATTCTCGCAGGTCGCCACTTAATAGAGGTTGTACTGTAATATAACTATGATCTTGTAAATACCATAAACAGATATTTATAATAAACTATGAAGTATTAAATGAAGGTTGCAGTTGTGTAACATTTGAGTTCATTCGACGTTTAGCACTTTGGAGCTGGACGACTGAAAAGTCATAACGTCACAAAGAGAATCTCTCTGAAAAATCCAACTAAGATGCTGTGGAATGAAAGGAAGTAAACTTTGGGAATTTTAGGGCTTTTGCTATATCAGAGCTTGGAAGAGCTTCGAGAACGATGTAGGCAAACTATGTAAACAATAATATAGGGGCGCTGTGCATTGTAGTTGACTAGGATTTAAGAAACTTATTCCCGAGAAATTGGAGTATGAAAAACGTAAAGTCATGAAAATAATAACAAAAGTTAAAACTTTCAGAGCCATTTTGGGAACATCCTCAGACAGCAATTCTTACAAATCCTAATGCGTCAGGAATTAGAAATAAGGCGTAAGGCATACTAATATTTAAAAGGTTGGGGTGGGGTGGGGGTAGAGGAAGTGCAGGGGAGGATGAGGAGGAAGGGGAGGGTTAGTAGGATGGGGGAGGGGGAGGGTGAGGAGGAAGGGGAGGGTTAGTAGGATGGGGAAGGGGAAGGGTGAGGAGGAAGGGGAGGGGGAAGGGAGCATAAATGTTCGAAAGATCGAAGCACCAAATTAAATCATTAGATATTTTACATATATATATTTAATTATTTCTCCCTCTCTGGCCACCAGAGACATTTTACTTGACTTTTCATGTTTCGCAGTCAATATGTTAGAAGTGGTCTGGCCAAAGCCGGTTGGACGGTTGGACTTACAGGTGTCCATCTCTCAGGGAGCCAATCAGAATCGTCTATTTAGACATACTTGTCTTAAAAGATATTGACTTGATATTAAGTCACATTTCAGGGTTTTGTACTCTTAGAATAACAGGCACAGATGTACACGGGATCATCCCTACTTCTGTGATTACCATGGAAATGAAGTCAGGAGGCGTGACGTCATAGATTAGATTGAGGAGGTGTAGGGTGTTGATTTCTCTCCATCCTGCAAGGTTATGCTTTTCATGATGTTTTGGAAGGGCTACAAGATCATCTGGATCACCTGATTTTCAAAAAAAAAAAAAAAAAAGATTAAAAAATAACTCTCTTGGAACATTAAACTTAGCAAATGACAGCGTGGGTCAGTGTTTTCCCTTCACTAAATGCAGCAGCGTGCGTGTGATTCATTCAGCTGATTGATACCAAGCAATAAAGCACTTTTTGTTCGATAGCACATGACGGACAGTACTTGCTCTTCACTGAATACTATAGAAGTGTAATACAAGTGATTCATTCAGCTGATTGATACCAAGCAATAAAGCACTCTTTGTTCGATAGTACGTGACGGACAGTACTTGCCCTTCACTGTATACTAGAAGTGTGATACATGTGATTCATTCAGCTGATTGATACCAAGCAATAAAGCACTCTTTGTTCGATAGCACATGACGGACAGTACTTGCTCTTCACTGAGTACTATAGAAGTGTGATACATGTGATTCATTCGGCTGATTGATACCAAGCAATAAAGCACTCTTTGTTCGATAGTTCATGACGGACAGTACTTGCCCTTCACTGTATACTAGAAGTGTGATACATGTGATGCATTCAGCTGATTGATACCAAGCAATATCCCTGATAGGGCCTTAGTTCTATCGCTTACCAAGTTCATTCGAAACAAAGGAATCTGTTTGTACTCTGTCACTAAACTTGTATGTCTCGCAGCAGACAAGTACTGGTACATTGTACGCGTTTGCCATCAGCGCGATCATTGATGTACCAACACGTGACTTGACGTAACCATTGGCTAATAGCGCATGCGCACCAAGAAATACCTTGGAGACCTGAAATACAAAAGGTCATATTACATTCGTTCTTTCTAAGGTTATAAATCATGCATTTGAATTAAAGCCATATCATGCAAACCCCTCCCCCCCTCCACTCTCCTTAGGAAATAACCTTTCTGCATTCCCTGGTTTTACTCCCTTCAAACAAGTCACACTCCAATTCCAATTCGAATGAGGGAAGAGGGCCACAGGCTTGCTATAAGCGTAACTCTCACAAAACAAGGACTTACAACTTTACGGACAAGTCATCACCGGCCCCTTTGACTACATATCAAAACTTCTGGAGTAGGGGGGTTGGGGGTAGAGTTTGGTGTAAAAAACGACGCTTCAATGATACCTCTTTAATGACATAAGACATTGCAGTGATTTGAACATAAGAACATCTGATACCATGATTGACAAGCCGACGCAGACACTCACGACCTGAAAGAAAGAAAACATTATTGATTATTGACGGCCCATTGTATAATTGGTTATTAGAGTATAATTATTGGTTATTAGAGTATAATTATTGGTTATTAGAGTATAATTATTGGTTATTAGAGTATAATTATTGGTTATTAGAGTATAATTATTGGTTATTAGAGTATAATTATTGGTTATTAGAGTATAATTCACATAACAATGACAATTCACTGTCAGTAGTATATATATTTTGTTACCTTCAAGTTTTGGTCTGGAGTCTACGACGATTACAGTAAACTTCTTCCCCGCATCGTGAGCATCTTTGAGGATCTTGTCAACCAGAGATGAACTGAACAATAAGAAAATGTTCTAAGCGTTTTCAAGAATACGGTAAATCCAATAGACCCCTTGCATGTAACGTTAAAGCAGCTTGATCTGGGGGACAAAACAAAAGAAGTCCAATCTCCTGACAATTGGAACCCATCGTTTTGTCCCCCAGTTCCCAAAGTGCTGCAAGGGGTCTTTTGTACGGTAGCAGTACAACACTGTGATTGGATGAATTGTCTGGACGAAACAATGGGAAGCCATTTCAGTGTTACGTACTGATGCAACTCTGTCATACTAGATGTTGTATACGATCTGTGCTCATAGACGGCAAGATGGACTTTGTGGATGTTACAGACATGTGGACCATTCATGTACGCATGTCTACGTGTGCGGGAAGTAGCCAGCAATGTTTTCACTCACATTAATGATGAGCATTCACGTGGTGCGTACGTGCTGTAAGTCGGTTTCCCACTCACATGATAACCATTCTAATGGAAAGCCATTTCAATGCTACGGCATGTTGTACCGCATACATCTCCCTTAAGGATAGTGTATGTAACACGGTATACAAGGGCTGAAATACACTCACCATGCGTAGGTGAGTATGACATCACCATCGTGTATCTTGGTTATTGCATATGTCTTAGAGATGGCTTCGTCTGCCAATATGATTCGTTCGCGAATAAACCTATTTATTTTGTCAAGAAGACTTTTCTTGGCCTGCAGAATAAAGATAATAATGAAAAATCTTTACGAGAGGGCGAAAAATGATATGGCACATTCGTAGTCGTACCCAGAGGCGTATCCAGAATTTTGCCTTGGGGGGAGGGGGAGGGGGCCAAAATCCATTCTCAGAACATCGGTATGTCAAACTTATCACGTGACTACATAATTACATTGACAAGGACCGAAAATCAAAATGGTTTGCAATACACACCTCTTCTTCTGGCATATCAGGAGGTATCTTTGTGATGTTGAACTTGATGTACTTGATAGCATTACCCATACTGACTGATAGAGGTCTACACTGGGTTAAGAAACTAAAAAAAAAAAATAAATAAATAAAATAAAATAAAAAAGTAATGGGAATAATAATAATAATAATAATAATAATAATAATAATAATAATAATAATAATAAAATAACAAATAAATATGATTTAGCAGTGGCATTTCCACATAATGGTTCTTCATCTACTGAATTCCAGTTGGAATTTATTTAGAAGTTGATTTTCACATGAGGGAGGAAACCCAGAGGAGGAAAACTTTTGAAGAAGAGACTGAACTCACAAGCAACTCTAGTCACATACGACACTGAGTCTGGAAATATTATAATACAATTCAATAATGCGTATTCATTTCTCTACCTTACTTTGCTAGTTCTCTAGATTAAACAGTACTTGGAAATACCTGATATTGGGTTTGATTTTAGCTTCTAAATCTCTAGAAAGTTCTTTCTGTTCTGGGGTACTGTAGTCTGCGATGACCTGGTAATGGGAATTACATGAATGAAAAATGGAATGGAATTGAAAGGAATAGGAATGGGATTGTCCCAGAAAAACCAATCATCCAATCAAAATGTCTGGACACAGCACTTTCATGTAACAGTACTGCATATCTTGGAATCAAGGGTGGCAGAGACTCAGTACACTCCCCTCTGGAGTCTTGGGTTCAATGCCTGAGTAGAACTCTGCCATTGATTCTAGAGTTTTTCTGGGTTCTCCGACCTCCCTCCTTCCTGCAAAACACAACACACTTAAATTCCAATTTTATCTGTGAATTGTCATTAGATTACTTCAGAGACTGTTTTAGGGTTCAATCACAATACTGATGTTTTTTTTGTGTACACCTGTACCTTTTTCAGAGTCATCAAAAGAGCCACGCATCTGGCATTAGAACCACATATGATCCCTTTAGCATACTGTACTCCAAGTTTAATGATAGCTGGATGAATACTTCCAGCAGTACCTAGACTGTACATTAAATATAAAACAGTTTTTATTAGTGTTGTTAATTGATCCACTAGGAGTCTGTGACATCATCTACTCAACACTAAACATTGCTCAATACATTTCTTTTAGTCTTAGATGAATTAAGATTTGAACGGGCACATGGAGTGGGCGCATTCAGTGGGAGCGTGGGGTGGGTGCATTGAGTGGGCGGGGTGGGGGACTTAGAGGGGGTATAGCTTCACCACTTTTTAGGTATGACTAAATTTTAAGCCTCAGCTCCCCCTTCTACACACACACAGTCTTCAACATACCAACATACTAGTCTTATATATTATAAAAAAAGGCAAAGGTAATTTGTTTTACTTCGATAATGCAGGTAGTGGTTGCCCAAATCTCCTGATCCAGGGGCTCATGTTTAATGCGCTCGAAGGTTCGCCCTCTACCCCCTCTTACTATCAGTGCTCCTTTTTACGGGTATTTAAAGCTAATTAAAGCTACACAGAACCAAGAGAAGTTGAAACAGACATGGAGTTCCTGAGGATCCAATTATGGACCTCTAGTTCTGACTAGGCTGCGCACTAACCAACTGAGCCTGCTCCTATATTATCTATAAAATAAGCACCTTCCATTTTTAGGGTGCTCCACGATCTTTAGTCGTACCAGAGTTTTACCTTAATTCCTGTGTTAGAGAAACATCTTTCTCATACTGATGCAAGTGTGAAAACAACCCAACCTTCTTTTGTGATAGTGTCCTCACTGGGACCTGTATGATAAAGGGATATGTACATCAATCAACAATAATTCACTGAGTGTACAGAGTTCTAGTTGTAGCAGCCTTCTATACAGGAAAACTATAGGGGAGAACTGACAACAGTGCTGAAAAACAAACACATGCTAAAAGTCCAACTCGATTGGGGAGTTAGCTGTGCTCTGACTTAGATCAGCCCAGAGGTAAATGTTTCAGGGTTTGATCTGTGAGTTAGACTTACTCTAACTTTGATTGGCCCAGAGGTTGTTTGAAGGTTCTCTTCGTGAGTTAGCAGTGCCATACTTAGATCAGCCCAGAGGACTGTTGTTTCAGGGTTCCATCTGGGAGTAATAGTAACATTCCAGAGCTGCTTATCAGACTCATGCAAAAGATCTTGTACTGAGGTAACAAATGTTTAAAAACCAACCACAAAGTTAGCCTATTTTTAATATGCACTTTACCTGTTCTTTTGCTAATTTTTTTGCCACTTTTTTCTGTACTTTAGCATCATCCACTTGTAGACTTGTTGCTACTTTTACCGGTCTGTAAGCTACAGGCAGAAGTTATCATTAAAATGTCAAATTCCCATTTAAAAATCAATAGATAACTAAAGAGCATTAGATTCTTAATATTGTCAACCTCATCAGTTAAAGGATGATTATTTCTTTATGATCTATTTTCTTCTTTGTTTTTGGACAATACAGCTTGTAGCTAGCCAGGGCTTAATATTCTTGGATAAATATTCTTCAGATTGTTGGAAAAAATAATATAAAAATATCCATATCATACCTTCAGGTTTTGGTTTTCCTCCCCCTTCTGCTTTAGCAGCCTTTGCAGCTCTTTGTGCTTCCTACATACAACATTAACACACTCTTATTTTACCAACAATGTAGAATGTGTTGGCTCATGATGTATTCATGAGGAATTGCTTTGAACAAACGCTAGAAGTCTACCTTTTTTAAGTAAAAATTCGACCTAAAATCCATATAATCTAACTCAGTTGCTTGTGTCTCCTGCATAATGTGTAGTTCCAGAAATTATCCATACCCACCCCACAGAGGAATTTGGAATTCCCGAAGGGTGGGGGAGTCAGAGTAAGAACAAAAATTACAGAGTTAATATGGAAGAAAATTGGAATTTCTGGGGGTAGGGAGAGGGGGGTGTCTTTACAAAATTCCTATAAAAATTCCAAAATTCCAAAATAATATTCTTGATATTCTCCTAAATTCAAAATGGTGGACACTTCAAAGCTGCAAGCATGACATCATGCTGATAAACAAAGAGAGTAGCGTGGGGATGACGCTGGTATAAGAGGTGTATTGTATGACACTGGGGATATAAGGTGTAATGATATTCACAAGCGGTATTAAAGTAAGGCTGAAACAAATGTTGAACTTTACATAAACCAAACCAAATGAAATAAAACAAGATTCTTCATTCTCCATTGTTAATGTGCATATGGCTCATGTGAAGTTCAACATTTGAGCCTTTCAGTAGAGAAAAGAAAACACTAAACCCGGTGGGGGGGTCGTTGTATCTCTTAGGGGTAAAAATTCACAATTTGGCATCTTTTAGGGCGTTGGAAAAGGAGAGAAGCGCACATCGGTATGGCTTATCTTAGGCGCTTTTTATGGGCCAGATGCCTAGTGTAATTTGTTGTGGTATCTCTTAGGGGTTAAAAATCATTCAGCCACGTCCCTTTCTTAAAGACTTCCGGTATCTTTTAGGTGTCTTTTTAAAAATGTCCGACGAGCATCCCCGGTACTTTTTTCCCCGGAGTCCCCCCCCTGGGACACTAAACCAGAACCTCTTAAGTTTGTGAGCCTTCAATGAACACAATGATGCTCATCCTGTCTGATAGGTTTAATCTAGAATACTGAACCTGTTTAGCTCTTCTCTCAGCTTTCAACTCAGCTTTACTCTTCTGAGGTTGTTCTTTCGTTTGGTTATTGCTTCCTTCGTTACCACTAGCATCTACTGCTGCTGCTTCTGGTTGTACTGCAGGTTTGGTCTTACTTCCTGACCCTCCTGTCGCTGCTGCTGCTGGAGCTGCAGATAATGATGACTGTCTTTCTACCTTTCCTTTTTCTCCTTTTTGATCAGGTTTATCCTGTAGTTTTTCATCTTTACTCTTTTTTTCTTTCTGTTTATTTCTTTTTTGTTTCTGTTTTCCTTTTTTCTGACCTGAAGCCTGTGTGAATGTGTGTTCAAAATATGATCACTGATGGTGATATTCCGACTAACATAAATGATATTGCATGACATGGTGATGATACATGATGTTGATGATACGATGATACATGATGATGATGAATGATGATGATGACATGATGATGATGATACATGATGACGATGATACATGATGATGATGACATGATGATGATCAATACATGTCAATACATGTTGATGATATGATGATGATGATACATGATGATGATGACATAATGACAACATAATGATTATTGCAATACATCTCAGCAGTATTTTTTTCTCAGCAATTTTCAGGGACTTCAAATGATGACGTTGCTTTTGATTCCTGATGATGATGATGACGATCAATAGTATATGTACCTGCTGGAGATGATGATGCATGATGATAACAACATAATAAATACTTTCTACCAATTGTCATCATCTGATAAAGTTAACAATTATCCAAGTGTACAATCAAACATTAAAAAAATCACCTCAATTTATTACACTCATTGCATCAGACTCCTCTGGCTCTGATCAGCGAAAAACAAATCCTTAATAATTTTTATTCTCTTTGTGGTAAAATACTTAAAATTGTTTTTCTCTCTCTTTAAATTAAAGACAAACACGATTTTCATTTAATTAAGCTTCAACTCTCCACATGTAACAGTAATCGCACAGTTAAGAACAGCGACGATCACTTACCGACTCTTGTCGATCCATCTTTTTTCCTGAAGACAAAAAATACCAATATTATTTATTGAGGAATGAAACATTAAGTAATGAAGGGTTTCTAAACACAAACCTTTTTGTTGTATGGATTCCTGTTTTCTCTTTGAGGCCAATGCTGTTGTCTTCAGTCGGGTTTTTCGTCTCTTCGACGCCCGCCATTTTGAATTTCTCTCATAGGGTATGCCGCTGTAAATTTGCTGGCTCAACTCTGCAGGCACGCAAAATTTTGTCCGATCCCATCTCTGGTCCCATCCAAAATACTTGAACCCAGTCTAGCTTCAGATCGTTAGAAAATCAGAAACTTTTACTATACTATCATGCGACTTGTACCTAATCATGCGGTTGTCATCAAAAAAAAAAAAAAAAAAAAAAAAAAAAAAAAAAAAAAAAAAAAAAAGAAAAATCACCGCGTGGGATTTCTTGGTTGAGTAAAACACTCTTGAGTCCACAACATTTTGACGGCTAGATGACAAAAATCGCGGTAACTGAATAAGAGGACTGCCACGGAAAACTGGCTAGTGTGAACGGGCAAATTAGAAGGACTCTCGTCGTACTTAGAAAAATCGTCCACGATCATACACAGCTGGGGAGATAAAGTATGCCC
The DNA here is from genome assembly GCF_029948245.1 of Actinia tenebrosa. Classification (NCBI taxonomy): domain Eukaryota; kingdom Metazoa; phylum Cnidaria; class Anthozoa; order Actiniaria; family Actiniidae; genus Actinia; species Actinia tenebrosa. Next base: position 10,390,944 of record NW_028292573.1, on the reverse strand, counting down.
GACACATTTTTAAATTTTCTACCGGATTTCCCAACAACTTCAAATAATTATAATCGACTTCGAAAAAAATCTTACAAAAAAAAAAATTAAGTATATGAGGCCTTAGTTCGAAGTCACCCAGCCTGGCAATAACTAGTCTAGCCGCCTTAGTCTCTCCCCTGATGCTTGGACCGGGTTAGCTAGGACATTTCTTACGTACGTAATTCGTACACCCAAGGGCAGAAGGATTTAATCTCCGTTAGATAGGTCCGAAGTCCATACGCCGCCTCAGCTCTGCGGATGTCTCGAGGGTATGGCTGTCGACTCGAAAGTTTTTACTATGTCAACAACCACGCACACTCAAACATGATTGTTATTATTTGATTGGTTTATTATAATTCAGTTGTATATTTGTATCTCTTTCCTATATATTTCAATATTGTAAATAAGTGTGTGAATGAATAAAAAGTCTATAATGGAATCGATTATTTTTTTAATTTCTGGTGTTGGGTTCGAATCCCACCCTATCCAGATAAGATGCTCTATTTTCTTAAAAGCATATTATCTTGAATTTAGAGCTGCTATATTCCTTCGGCTCTCAGCTGCAGTATCAGCCCGCATTAACAGCTGCTTATTGCATGGTAAGGTATCTCGATTGGTAAAATCAAGTGTACAGTATGTATTCTTCTGAATTGAAATGCTGCATGGGAGCTGTTTACAATAAATCAATTAAATTATGAAATTTAAACGCAATGGAAAGTGCATGAAGATTAGAATAATCATCATGAATACATAATACTGTATTTCCTTCTCTTGCGCATGCGTTGATCAAAACGAGAAATAGGTCCTTTTACTGGATGTGCAATATAGTCATGGTCTAATGGAATTCACATCCAGTGAATGGACCTTTGAAACTTATAACCAAGTTCTAAACTATTTTTGTCCCTGAATTTTATTCATTTATTTTTTCGTTTTTCTTTGACCAAAACGTATAAATCTTTGATTATGAAAAAGGTCCTTTCAATGGATGTGAAATAGTCATGGTCTAATGGAGTTCACATCCAGCGAAAGGACCTTTTCGATTATGAAAAATTACTTGAGTACCTCATGGTCTCACATGTAGTGACATCCAGAGAAAGGACATTTGCAGGCTTCGTCTAACATTTATTAAAAAAATGTATTTCATGTAATTTTTTATGTTTAGCGTTGATCAAAACGTATAAGTTTTCGTTTATGAAAAAGGTCCTTTCACTGGATGTAAAAAAGTCATGGTTTAACGTAGTTCACATCCAGTGAAAGGACCTTTTCAACCATGAAAAAGGTCCTTTCGATGTCCTTTCATATACTCAGTTTCAATGGATGTGAAATAGTTATCATCGTGGTCTAATAGAGTTCACATCGAGTGAACGAAAGGACCTTTTCGATTATGAAAAAGTCCTTTTACTGGATATGAAAAAGTTACTACCTTTTTAAGCCTTTCCGCCCATTTATTTTAAGTTTTCTGTTAAATACTTTTCAGGGCGTGACCTGTTTTGTTTGACAACTTACGTCATAAATTCTTCGGACTGACGCATTCCATTGATATTATTAGATTCAGAATTTGCATTTAAAAAGATTAAGAAAGGACAAGGGAAATACCGGGGCCAACCCTTAAGATAAAAATACTCTCATAAGTACTTGTTTGTAGAACTTTTGGAAGATCAAAGACACGTGTCGTATCGACGGGAAAATATTTTAACCAGAAATATTTTTGCGTTACTCAGGCTAGTATGGGTAGCATCCGGAATTTTCGGCGTTAAGTATGACGAATTTTACGAAAAAAATTCCGGATTCAACGCAGGCTATACTCAGGCCTGTTGACCGTGTTCTTGACGCTTCACTAGTCCGGTCTACATTTATCATGTGTGCATAAGACTAACATATCTATAATATCGAAATTAAGCGCATTTTATTAGTTTTAAAACGAGAGATCTATAATTATAAGTGATATTTTCATGGGAAATAATGGATATTTAACTATTATTTATTAATAATATCAATTTTATAGATTTAATTTATTAGTAGGGAAAAATTGCTCCAAGGGGGTCACGGCCTCTCAAACGATCAGAATAGCCATATTCGGGTTGGGCGTAAAGTTTCCATTTATTTCATTTTGTTACTTTACTTTCAGCGCGCGAAGGTATTCTCTTCTTTGGCCCAATCATCTACTGTATACTAAAACAGCCAAGCCAAAACTGAAGCTTGCCGCGAATAGTGAATTATCTTGAAGCCTTCAAAGACGGGTTGGATTCAATTATTACTGGGTTCTTCTGACACATCATAATATGGTCTTCCCGCAGCCGATAATCATCATCGGCGTTCAGTTTTGGTTTCGGAATTCCATCTAACTATAGGGTTAGTTTTAGTGTTAACCCTTAAACCCCAAGGGCTATGCTTTGGCTTCCATAGACACTTGCGGCAGTATATAGACGGTAGCGGATATGAATGACATATTTTCACCACAGACCGACTGAGACGGGCCTGTACTAACAGAGCCGACAGCGAGCATGGTGGCCTGCATTTGGTCTGTGGAAATTTTTCCTTTTCGACCTTGTTCTCCGTGCATGCGTTCAAGTAGTTTTTCATAGTATGTATGACGTCAAATAGCGGCAATTTGGAAGATTTAAATAACAAAATGTTCTTTTATGCTAAACCAACCAACATATTTGCACTATCCTCTATGCACTATGGATTCAGGACTTGACCGAATTTATCGAAAGCAATAAGCTACTCTCCAGCCTGGACAATTAACAAACAGTGCGAGCACTTCAGATTTAGAAAATACTTTAGTTGGTCTCGGCTCAATATTATCAGTACTAATCAATCTAGAAACCTTCATAAATTCAAGTATTGTATCAATATCGATCTAGTTATTCTTTTTGTGTTTGAGCCGCAAAACCTCAGTCAGAGTTCGTGCCAGTGCAATGAAGCCCACTTACATTGAAGTTCAAGCTCTTTTTGTTTTTAGGTTCTCAACTCTGGAGTTTGCGCTCTTTTTGTCGGAGTTTCGGTGTCACGGTGTCAACACTAGCTGCTGATTAAAACGAAAGATTGACTCTAAAACCATGCATAGGAATGATTGGCAAGTGCGGTCACACCTACTGAATCGGAAAATTGAGTCGTAATGTCCTTGTTCAATTTTTTTAGTACAACTCATGTTAAATCCTAGTGTACTGATGGCAAACACGAGTCACGCAGTTTTCAAATTGACGGAGAAAAGTTCCAAACATTTGATTTTTCCCCCCAAACCTATTTTTTGGTGCAACCGCATGCAATGCATTGCCCTCTGTTGCTCAGAGGCGGATTTTGATAGTGATAGTTTGACACGGCTGCAGGTTTGTCAACGCTTGACGGGAAATAAAGTATTGAATGATTCGTATAGGATGTACTGTGTACTGTACGGATTTATCAGTTGGATCATTAGCTTACAGTGTTCTTTATCCGAGGTGTAGAGTTTCTTATAGCTCCAGTCAGGTCATGTCCCAAAACGATAACTTAGAACCGCTGTAGCTTTGGGTGATAAGCAGTTGACCTAAAACTATCCCTTTTATTTGTGGATCGTGTCTTTCATCATCACGCCAACGTTTTGATAACAATCGTTTTTTCATAAACTATCAGATAAAAGACTTTGAGGCTGATTTTCATTGCTTCCGTAGTCGGTAACTTTAGCTATTGCGAAAAATTTGGAATGCATGCAAGACCTCACACTGACTATGGAATCCCAAACTACTTAGATACTTCCGGCTATGCTTCACATAATATTTATAAATAGAGATTTCAAAATCTTATTTGAAATAGTTATATTTACAATCGATACAAATATTTGCATATTTCTATCTTTTTTTATATGGAATTTAACTTCGATGAGTCGAGAAAATAACATTACAAAGATCATTCTTAGTTTAAGTGCATCACAGCGTATTGAACTGCGGATCAGTAATAGTCCGTAATTTTCCAGTTGAAAAATCCTCATTCGACGACTTGGATTAAACTTTTGTCAACACATTAGCACTCGACTATACATTCTTTAATTTTTGTTTGATAAAAAAAGCTCCAAAAATATTCTATTATTGCGTTAGAAGCATTAGAAATTCCGAGAAAACAGCTTGTCGTCATATATATACAGCATTCGTCATCCCCGCTTTTCCTTCCTTGGCGTTTTCACCGGATTTGACTCTTTTCCGCGTTCCTTAATATTCATAGCTGTCATAAAAACGTATTATTTTAAAGTAATAATTGAAGCTTCACTTTACTAAACCATAAAACGTGCACCACTAAACAGATCCTTAATACACTCCAAAAGGAAAATTTTGAACTTTATTACACATATTTTATTAATATCATTCTATTGTATTTCTATTATATATATACATATATACTTTATATCCTTCCAGCTGTCGAGCATAAGTTAATGAATATAAAATTATGTCAGCACTCTTTCGAAAGATAAGAAAAAGAAAGTGTCCTTTTTCTTTCGATGGGCGGCTTGAGTAAAAGCACCGAGCACTCAACGACTTCACTAATTACAAACTAAATAATCTATTAATTTCAAAAATACCAGGATCAGCAAAAAAGCGAAAAAAAACAGGTTTTAAATTCGTCGAAATAAATTATTCAAACGGTTGGCCAAGTTTAGTACATACTGACATTTGTTTTAAATATATTATTTGAATATTTTTGCTCTATTAACTGAAAACGTGTCGACACAAACCACTTAGCAATTTAGCACTTATATTAAAATCGTCTTAGATCCTCACTTTTAGTTTTATATTTCAGAAAAGTTAATATAACTGTCTCTCCATTTAGCATTTTCCCACATAGAAAAAGCTTTGAGTTTTCGTTTGCTCATCGCTGGTAAACCTTGGCTGTTTTTGTTCGTGACATTATTATTTGCTAGTCTGAGAGGCACGATTCGATCAAGGTCTCCACTGCTGCCGAAGGCTGCTCGACTTCTAAGATGAGGAGCGGTTTTGATGGATTTACTTGTGAGCGCTTCACAGGAGACTGATCGAGGCATCGGGGCTGCTGCTAAACCAAGAAGTTCTTCATCAGTAGCACCATCACGAACTGCCATCATATACGACGCAACAGCAGTCAAAATAGCTGTCATCCACGAGTTTCTTTCCTCCTCGGAGAAGCAAAAGAGGCAGTAGTTTTTCCCCTCGGCTTGTATCTTTAAGCAATATTTCCTCTTTTTATCGCCAACCTCGTCAATATGCATTGAAATGTCTCTGAAAGTCAATCCTCCCAACGGTCGACCAGTACAAATATCACTTTTCTTTTTAAAGTAAATAAGTCCATTATTCTGTAGTACGAAATACCTTGCCTTCCAAAGCTTCCATACATGTCTGCTTTGCTTAAAAAGATATCCTTCTTTCAGGATATTCTTGTCAGTGTTCAGTATTGCCATAATTAGCGCCTCAATCTTGGCAACTGCAACGTGTTGTGCTGCACACTCGATAATAAATAAAGTATAGGTAAACGGACTTTTTTGTTCTGAAACGGACGTGAGTGGTTTCGTAGCGCTGATCCGTCGATTGCCTCACTTCTTCGATACCGGTTTCCAAGCGACGCTTGTCTAGTTTTCTTTGTCTAGGATTATCAACCGTGAACTTGTATTTACCTCAGCGATCCAAACCTAAAAGTTACGAAAGCTCTGCATTGAGAGCGTGTATACGAGAACAATAATGACAAAAGAATGGAAGGGCTACCGTTTTAATATTGCTATCGATTTCCGTTACGTCATGCAAACACAGGACAAAAGGTCACTTCCGGTCAATGGTTACACATCGGTCAGACACTTCATATGACGAAAGGCAGCCACTCGTGCATGTCGTTGAAGATTACTTAATCGAGAGAGAATGTCTATCAAACCATTCACTTTTAACTTGCAGAGTCTAGAACCTCTTCGGTAGCTTGGTCACTTGGACTATAGCTAGGGTTTTTGTTCGATAAGTCTCATTTTAGTACTTCTCGGCACGACATTCGAGTTTGGGCTACCTGTGGTAAGACTTTCTATGGCCCAAAATTTGAAATTTTGAGATAGCCCATCCCTTTCCGAATACTGTCATACCACAGCAACATAAAGTATTAAAGGAACCAATGGAGATAAACTAACCCCAGAGTTAGGATTCGAGTTAGGATTCGAGTTAGGATTCGAGTTAGGATTCGAGTTAGGATTCGAATATTGGAACAAATATCATTGGATAAATTCTTGGTTATTGCCAATAATTTGTTTAGAATCACCATGCAGTTCTTTTGACTAAAACATTCACAGCATACAGCAGTTTGTTGTATACGTAATACATATTGAAATCATTCCATGCACTTGTGGGCTACTCGAATTATACAAACCTCAACAAATTATAATTTTAGGTCAAATTCCTATTATATCATCCATCTTAGATTTACTTGTACGTAGTAATGCTGTGAATTATTTACTTCAATTTGTTTTTAAACAAAGCTGAAAAAATATTTTCCCCAGCTTTAAAGGGTCAATAATTTGTGTTAGATTCCAAAACGCGAAACATTTACTATTGTAGTCAGATATCGATGACGGTAGTCATTGCAACAGTGATATTTTAACATGTGACGGATATGATATCTTCACTGTGCAGAATGTACGTTTTAAACATTAAAGAAGTAGTCCTTTTTAACTCGTAGAAACGAGTTATTGTGAGGGGTCTGAATGTCACTCACACACTCAATATGGCGTTGCAGATCGATATTTAATGGTATGTACATCTTGAGTTGAGCATCTGCCGAACCCTATACGAATTGTCATGAAAGCGAAAGCTAGCTCATCTACGGCATAAGGTCAATTAAATCCGCTATATTTTATAGTCATTTATTTAATAAAATCTCTGGGCTCAGTGCATAAGTATCCACGAGATGGCCATATGGTGCGTTTGATAGTTCGTCGCTTCGCTCACTCGTGAAAATCCTTTCAACACTCGAATATAAAATTTGTATCTTCGCGCGCCGCCCATGTAACTCCTCTATATATCCTCTATATATCCTATAAATTCATGGGCGATTAGTGAATAAATAAGTAAGAAATATGAATGAATGGTTGCATGAATGAATGAATAAACGAACATAATCAATTCAATCATATTGCATAAACAAGATCATAAATATATTTACATTATTTATACATCATTATCGTTTACAGAAAACACGGAGTATAACGCAATTATAACATCGCCCATTCAACGAGAGAGTTCAGTTGTTGAACTCTACACTAAAGAACTGCATGCTTGAGGCTAAACGAATATCCAAATTGATAATCCAGACGTGTCTAATAAAATTTGCAATATTTAATGATGTCAGTTATTTTATTATACCTCGTACTCTAGTTGAGGCTAGTTGATGAGCCGGTGAGCGACAACGTTGAACCAAAAGAAACACAACAAGATACAATATAGCTGTAGGTGCTATTAAAGCACAGTGTCCATAACGCACGAACAAAACAAAATCAAATTGGGGGGAAAATAGTAAGAGGGTTGTCTGGTATACTACCTTTTCATCATTACTGGTATACTATACTTTGTTTCCGGTGCCAACGAAACATGTGATCAAACGGCGGCATCGGAACAGCACGTGTTTGGTGTTTGGTGCTTAACGTGACTAAGGTCAGCTTTACCCTATTAAGCGACCACCATTTATGAAGCGGCTACTATCAAAAGTCCAAAAGTATTTGCCACTAAATTACTGTAGTGATACGGTACCTTTGTTAAGCGGCCGCGGCCACCTTGAGGCTGTCCCAGCGTTTGAGCAGCGTTTGTTTTATATCATGACTATCAAATGATTATCGGTTATCATTTTTAAATGCAAAAAAGAAGCGTTAATAGTAAGTACAGAGATTTCAGGAAACGTTTTATAATTGTTATTGATTTATGCTCAGCCCCATTTATCGGCCTCTTATTTAATTTACTTTTCCGAATCCTAACTCGAATCCTAACTCGAATCCCAACTCGAATCCTAACTCGAATCCTAACTCGAATCCTAACTCGAATCCTAACTCGGAAGATAGATACCCTCGAACCAACGCACTGAGTTGGGTGTAACAAAACAAAGTACACATGGAGTGGAGTACAGTAATGGTAACAATATCCAAGTGAACTATTGCATACATAGACAACGTGACATCCTCGAGGTTCTAAGCCGTCGCGTGATAGGTGTAATAAATACGATGATTGAGATGTGCCCAGGCAAGGCGTGTGACGTCATTACTAGACATAAGTAGGACTATGGGGGGACTACAGTATATAGACCCCTTGCATCACAACGTATTCCAACTGGGAGGTCAAATAAAAAAAAGAAAGAAATGAGGCACTTCAAAAAGCTTCCAGTTGTCAAGCAAATCAATTTTTTGGACCCCATGATAGAGATTAATGTTGTAGGAAAATATTGAGGTGTACTGGAGAAAAATGATGTGAAGCGTTTAATGGAAAATGATGTGGTTTGGTGTTTTCGTATTGTAATGAATGTCATGTAGTGTAATGTAGTATGGCGAGATGCACCTTAGCATACTATGGTTTTATGATGCTTGTTTGTGGGTTCCCTGTGGTATCCGAGGGAGACTCCTGTCATAGCCTGCGTAGCGGCCCTCTGGTAGGGAATTTTTGGGCGAGAGGAGAAATGAGAGGGGACTTTTCCCCTCCCCCTCTCCCTTCTCCTCTCGCCCAAAAATTCCCTACCAGAGGGCCGCTACGCAGGCCACTCCTGCCACAATAGACCCCTTGCATGTGACGTCAAATCAGCTCAATTTGGAGGACAAAACAAAAGAATTTCAATCTCCTGAGAATTGGATTCCTATTGTTATGTCCTCCAAATTGTGATGTATTACGATCTACCGCAAAGGGGGTCTATAGACACAACAGTTGGGATGTTCGTGGCGCCAGTGGTGAGACTTTCAGACTCCTAGTTTGATTCCTGTTATGGTACCATTACCACAATAGGCCTTTTCCTTGCATAACCAATATACCCTTCTGGTCTAGCTTCGATACGAACAACGCCATATAAGGCATGATGAATAAAAGATGTTTGTACCGAAGCTAGACCACAATGCATCATGTTCGCCGTCAAAAAAGGTCCATCGCGCCGGGATTCCTGTGGCAGAATATCAGGTTCCTCAGATTTCCAGTTCGAGTTCCTATTATTGGGCTTCGAGGATTCCTGTTTTGCTGTAAATGTGGGATTCCTGTGGCAAATGCTGAAAGAAGCGCACTTTCGGAACTTAAGTATCGCCGGATGAAGACCGGATAAGGTGAAAAACTCAAACACCAGTCTTAACCTTATTCTAAGACGTACTGACAAGATGGTAAAACAAGCCCGGACACAATGTGCGGACACACGTCTGCGCGCCACGTTGCACGTAACAAATTCACGTTGCACGTAACAAGCCTACGTACAGCCCGACTTCAAATTTGCAATGGCTTGACCTTTTTTTTTCTTGACCTATTTTTCAGCTACTAGGGAGAGTTTTTAGCGTACCACTGACCAGAATTATGAGATAAATAGTTAGCTTCTTTAATTTATAGTCTTGTTACACGAAAAAAGATGCTACGTGCGACATCCCTCGAAAAATAAACTCTGTCGCGGCCAACGTTGCACTGTCAGTCTAGACCTTTTTAAAGGTTTAAACTTCTGCCGTGCGAACAAACCAAAAGTTTTGGGATCCCTGTGGCAGAATGAAACACTGCCACCTATAAATCTCAGAAGTAAAAGCAAAATTTAATTCACCACATTCAATTGAAACAATTTCTTGTGTCAAACGAACTAACTAGGTACTTTTTCCAGCAAAGCGGGCATGAGCTGCTTCGAAAGCCTTCAGGACTTGATCGGTGACTAGATTGGGAGGCTTGGAAGCGTCTATCTTGTAGTGGATGCCACGCCTAGTGTAATAGTCTACGAGAGGCGCAGTCTGTGCATGATACGCCTGGAGACGTTTGACAAGAGTTGTCTCGTTATCATCTGAACGTCGTTCTAGAGGCTCACCAGTCAACTGAATGAAAGAGAAGTAAAGGAATAAATGAACAAAGTAGGAAAATGCATAGGAATAATGGTACACACCAAATCAAAAGGTGGCGAGCAATTAGAATAACTATTGTTGTGCACTGACAAGCGACTGACTAGCCTCTCATACATGTGAAAACGTTTTTATGTTTCCATGTGAACACGAGGCTAGACAATCGATTGTCAGCCAATGGCTATTCAACTTGCTCAGCATATTCCAATTGCTGTTTTTACAGTTGAGCCCTCAATGAAAAATTCTTTTGTTTTAAGAATCATACAAGTGATGTGCATGCATCCATAATAACTGCTGGTGCATAGAGCCTTTTTTCTAAAAAGGTTGGTAAAGGTTTTGTTGCATGTTAGACACCAAGCTCGAAATGCACTTTGGCCGTGCGTGTTTGATTACCAAAAGCTCACAACAATATGGAATTTTCCTAATCTTCATTTGCACATTTTTCTGGCATAATTTGTTCTGTGCTGACATTATTTACATAAATATGATACACTTCAAGCGCGGTAAGCAACATGCAACATGCAAAATTCAAATGAATAAGATGCAATGCAATGAAAGCAGTTGTAAGTTAGGACTTGTGTTACAGACCAGGTTTGTCAACAACAAATTCCCTTTCTACCATCTTGAAAATCCCTATGATAAGGTTATATTACCATTCTATAGAGCAGGTGCATGTTACATCATAGCCACCATGTTGGTTGACAATAACAAAGCATTCCTCATTAGCCTGTCTTGTTATATCAACCAAGATAACCACTGTTTCATTGTTATTTATACTGTATCTCAAGGGATTTTGAGTTACATGGTTGCACACACCCTATACTATATTTGTCTATTGCTCTACCAATGCCAAAACTTACATCATCCTTCATATGAACTTTTGGAGGGTGAAACTCATCATGGTATGTCCTGCCACTAGGCTTGTGTAGAAGTCTAATAATATTAAATAATGATAGGTATTTCCAAGTATCATTACCCAGGTGATTATAGAAAATTGAGTGAACTGATTGGTTGGGAAATTCAACCTGTTTCTCTAATCACCTACATGTGAAAAAAGAATTAAACCCTTGCCTTTTGTTGATATGTGCCGCTCTTAAAAATATACGAATTGAATATGAATTTAAGCTTTTGATACCAGAATGAATTTGAATTTAGAATATAATTTTTGTACAAAACCTCAATAAGTGACGTTATTTTTGACGTCATCCATACACTATACAAGTTGTAGCACATATGCATGTCTTGCTACTGGTATAAAAGATATAATAGTCATGACTTTCAATAGAAAAGGTTTAAATATCATAACATAAAGAGTCTCTGTAAAACTGTATATCTTATGTTAAAAAAAAGGAAAATGAGTTGTGAAGGGGGGCGGGTGAGGGTGGGGTCCAGTCCCCTGGATCTCTCAGTAACTAAATACAATGTTGTTCAATCTCAAATGAACATACCTTCCTGTGATTCTTTTAACAAGTAAAGAATCCTCGATGGAAAATTCCACTACTGCATCAAGTAGACTCTTCCTCTTTTCAAGGAGCCCATCAAGCTATAATTACATGAAATAGTTCATTCAATATTTAATGGTTTTATTGACTTTGTTGGTTTTTGGTTGATCAAGAGGCTATTGATATCAATGAGATGGGGTTCCTGTGGTTTGGCCTATCTTATATGAAAGTGAGTATGGTGGCTTGTATAAGATTTCTAACAAGTTTAATAATATGGTAATGGGAATTGAACAGTGGTTCGAAAGACTGGGTCTTCTTTCACCAATTTAATTGGAAGTTGATTCTTGCAAGGGTGAGGTGGGGTGGGGGGGACTCACCTTCTCAGCCTGAGTGACAGTCCTTGGGAAACCATCCAGGAGCCAGCCGTTTTGACATTCTGGTTTGTTGAGGTTGTCATCAATTAGCTCCACAACTAGGTCATCACTGACAAGCTAGAACAACAAACAAGCAAATCAGAACAAACAAACAAACAAATTATAGGAGTTGTGAACGGCATGAAAAATATCTAACAATAATTGTTGAGTGTGGTGGTCCTCTTATTAGATAAAAGGACAAACCTTGCTTAACCATCAGAGGGGGGAGTTGTAGAAATTTATGTTTTGCTAACATTCATAAAAGGTTTGTGTCTGAGCTCCCATTTTCTGGCTTATAAATACTAGCCTGTGAACACCTTTTTTGGCTATTAACATTGGAATTCAAAAAAAAAAGTTATTTCAGCTGATTTCAGTTGCCTCCCAGCCCAGCATGAATTCTATCACTCTTTAGTGGGGTTTGTTGTCTGTTGGCTTTTCCAATAACTTTAAACTGAAGCATGCTCTATTCTATGGTTGTCTATTATATTCGTATATTTTTAGGTTGATAGGTTACCGCTCCTGAGTCCATGACTGCTTTAACTTTCTTTCCAAGAGCTGAACCAGAAGCAACGACAGCCCTCAACATGTCACCTAAAGTACAAAAGAGAAAAAATGCCCCAAATTCAAAGCGTAAACATATTTGAATGAACCCCAGGGGGGGGGTACTCCCCTATATTTGCTATATAGGTACGTGCCGCCAAACAGGGTATGGTTTTCAGTGATTCTACTCTGGAACAGGGTATATAAAATCACACTCGCTCTAGAACATGGTATATGAAATCACACTCTCTCCTCTCTGGAACAGGGTTTTCAGCGATTTTTACTCTGGAACAGGGTCAGGGTTCAGAGAGCTCAGCGGCACATCCCTACCCTAAACAGGCAAGAGTACCCCCCCTGGGGAATGAACCAATTAAAGAGCTCATCAAGTCAGGCCAAGTTAGTTATAGAGAAGATTCCATGACTTTTTATCAAACAGCATTGAAAATATACTGTAGCCAATCAGAATGCAGGAAAGCTGTCGCATATGCAGCAGTATAATTTCAGTGTTTTTCATATCAGGTATTGCAGTCCTAGGTGTATTTCAAATGTCATAGGATAAATATTTATGCAATGATTTCTCATGGCACTGCATGGAATATCTCATTTGTCACTACTTGTATTTTCTTGGAAAACTGTGCCTTATGGGATGTCATTTCTTTATATGAAATGTTTATCAGCTGAATCGCAAGTTTTCAATAGAACTGCATGACGGCAAATGGTGGCCAGTGTCTGACCACCATTTGGGGCAGAGGGAGAGCAGAGGATGAGATTCAAAGCCTTTTATCAGTGATTGAAACCCAGCAATTTGATGTTGGCTTTCATGAGCAGACAAGTATAAAATCAGCCGATGCACCCTTGTACCAACAAATCAAACTGCACTTTAAAGTGCTACTACGACGAAAACCGCTCAAACTTGGATTCAGCTGAAACTTCCTAAGAACACTCTTTAAAGGTCCAATAATCACTGTATGAAGTGTTTTCTCGATATTCAGGACGAAAGTATGATATTTTTACGATTATTTTTTGGAGTCTGTGACGTCATACACTCAACATCGAACATCGCTCCATACATTTCTTTGTAGTTTATGATCAAAATATCAGTAGTAAAGGGAGAAAGAAATACCCAAACACCCCAAAATATAAATTATAGTCACAAGTAATGTGAAATAAGCACATTAGCCACCCTTTGGGCTTCATAGGAATAAAATAAATTAAGGATTTATATACAAAGAAATATATGTAGCAATGTTTGATGTTGAGTGTATGACGTCACAGACCCCAAAAAATAATCGTAAAAATATCATACTTTCGTACTGAATATCGAGAAAACACTTCATACGGTGATTATTGGACCTTTAAAGAGTATTTTTAGGAAGTTTCAGCTGAATCCAAGTTTGAGCGATTTTCGTCGTAGTAGCACTTTAAATCACAGCTATATCCTACAACAGAATGAGGATATCCTGAGGGGGAGGGGGTGTGAAAGATTGGTTGCCTGACATTCCTGAAACTCTACTAGATGTTGTACAGGCACAACTGCATGTCGCTGAGTTGTTCTGTAACTTATTACTTTGATTGATGCTCACAATGCAAATACAATTGTTCTCTCCTATGCATTAGCATAAGCAGTTTACAACTGACAAACTTATTTTACAGGAAGCCAAGTTAACTCACAGCTGAATCACTCTCTCTTATAGCTTTCTATCCTGCATACCCAAAATTTCTAAACATTAATTCCCCACGATTCTCTTTTAAACAGTTGTATTTACTTTACCTGTAGCCAGATGACAAACACAGTATCTCTCGGCAAGTTTCGGTGCCTGTAAGGTGCAAAATAAGAAACAGATCGAGTTCATATTTTCGTGGAAAACAATATGAAAAGGTTTGACTCTGAGTCCACAAAATCGAGCAAAGGTCAATTATTTTGTAAAGACATGAAAAAATATGTTTACGAAAGCTGGGGTTTGAATAACTGAATAAAACAGGATCAAACACAAGGTTTATGGTTTAAAGAAAGAGTAGGTGACAGGAGAACGGTTATAAGAAAGGTTTTATTTATATTTTGAGATATCTACCTGTGTTCCTTTGCCTGACCCAGGAGGCCCTAACAAGATAGCACGAACACCTCGCTCACAAGATTCGGCTTTTTTAACCATTTCTTCCAACTCTGCCTTTCCTTTAGCATCGGATCCTGGATCTGTTTTGAATACTGTACCACGCTGAGGGATCGGTGGAGCCATTTTTAAGCGAGGATTTGGTGAAAGAATCCTTAAAAACTCACTCAGACACCGGGATCAGACACGATCAAGACTACCGGCCGCTGAGTATTGAATGAATCCACGTTCGTGGAAGCACTGCGCATGCGTGGAAAATCTGGAATGGAATCAAGAAATGCTGGATTATTTGGAGCAGCTTACTTAGAAAAACGAAAAATCCATCGATTTTTGACAAGTCAAAAGATATGTCACGAAAGAAATTTTCTTAAATTTTAATATGACTTCCACCGTATATCTATTTATCTTTTTTTAAAAGAACAAAGTGGGCTTACGAATGATTGCTAAAACCGTGAAGTCGCAAAAAAAAACAAAAAAAAAAAAAAAAACAACAAAAACAAAACAAAACAAAATAAAACAAAACAAAACAAAACAAAACAAAACAAAACAAAACAAAACAAAACAAAACAAAAACGGTAGTGTTCCGAAAATATGAATGCGCAGATATGTCACCACACATAAAGGCTTTTAGTTTAATAGAGCCGTTTAATTATATCTCTAGACACTACTTTACTCAATCTCTTCGTCTTCCTCTTCATCAGCAGAGTCCTGTGATGCCGATTTATTTACAAAGTCCTGTACAAATTTCCTCGACAATTTCGCTTGTACAGTCGCGTCAAATTTTCCATTCACAGGTTCTGTATAATTTAGTTTAACCAATGGCTTGAACTTGTCTAAACTGGAAGTTTTTAATATCTGTTTTTTCCTCTTGCTTTTAATCACAGCGAAGGTACTTTTGAAATAGGTATTGATTTACGAAAGAAATCGCTAAAATTAAGTAACTCGGGTTCAGTTTTCCGATACGAAATCGACAAAAAATAAAGTGTCGCGAAAAAAGTGGAATTAATAAGGTATATATAAGGGCTTTTCACTCATATTTTTTGTGGTGTTGGGGCCGAAATCTCCAACGTAGCTGTAAGTCTACACGATGATTCAGCATTCGATGTCTGGAAGTATGGTCCTGATTAAGACAACAATTAAAAAAAACAAAAGAAAAGAAAAGAAAAAAAAAAAAAAAAAAAAAAAAGAGAGAGAGAGAGAGAGAGAGAGAGAAAGGAAAAAAGAAAAAACGAAGACTAAAAAACCATATCGGAAAACCAGGGTTCGATAACACGAGGTATCTCAAACACGAGGTAACGCATGCGCGTTTGATTAACGTGCAGTGGCTTCCTGACATGCTAATGTTTGACTACAATCAAAGCTTGCAATGATGTACAGCGTTTTTCAAATTTATGTTTGAAGTTGTCTTCGTTTAAGATACGGAAAGCAAAGATACTTGCATTGGGGTTCCTGTGTGGGGCGTGGTTCCAACAGGTGCATCAAGCAGGTTAATAGGGTTTTGCGCGTTGTTTTTGCTTCTTTTCTTGCTTGCTGTTTACTTTAAGGCGCACGTACGCGTTGTCCACCAACTGTGTTGACCAAAACAATTGGCAGGTCCAACAATTTTCATTCACAGTCATGTTTAGTCTGTCTGTGGTGAGCTAATCCAAAAATCATTCTCGATGACAGATGTTGGAAATCTTGTCAAACTGTTTTATGTGGTCACTGTCCATTGTGACAAAATCTTAATGCAATGTAAAGAAACGTACGAGTCAAGCGGAAGATCTTCTGATAGGCTACTTAGGACTGGCTCAACAGAGTGATTTGCACTCAAATCTTGTTTAATAAACATAATATTTACCGCACCACGTCCATCAAGGTTTTGATTACGTTGATTAAATACGAGATTCCTCTTACCTATGCATTACTGAAGTATTTGAAAATAACTTATGGACGAAAACGAAGTTTAGGGGAATTGAGTAGTTGATCAATAATCCAGATAACAAGATGCTATCAACACGAATGCCCGTATTGATGGTCTTGGCCTATCACGGGTCGTCAAAATATTTGTATACTCAAAGTTTGTATGTAAATCTCTTGATCCTTTGATTCAATTCAAACCAGCATATTCTTGTGCCTTGTGCTCGCCTCCATACCGAATTATTCATCGGAACTGCTTAGCCGGGAAAATCCCAAGCTTAGCATAGAAAAATCGATCCAAGATTCTCAGTCAGCTCTCATATAGTGGTCGAGTTAGGGTCGACTTTCGTTTTGGAGAATATATATATATAGTCATTAAGGTGCCAGATCCTTGGTGTTATTTACAGGCATATAGTAAAATGAACGGCGTAGGGCTTGTAAAGAGACATTCGTTCCCACTACAAACCTTCACTTGGAATGGAGTAAGGAGAAATCCAGTCAGACTGAACAATGATGATATAATAAACCAATACAAAGTCAAAAATGCACCGGTCATAAACTCTGAGGGGACGACTGAAGAACGAGAGGCCAGGCTGGAATCTGCTCTTGTTTGGATACGAAAAGAACTGGTAAGAGATTGAAAAACGAGGAAAAACGTGTAGGGGAATTACTTTAGGTAGAGCTACTGTTGAGCCTTGTTCTACACACTAAAAATATAAAATTCAGGTTCATAGTAACGTTTTCCATAGTTACTATAGCTATAGTTTTAATAGTTTTCTCGTTTAAAGAGAACGCTGTAATGATAAATTCATTTTTTCGAATACTTCTTCGCTTTCATTCATATTTATGACCTCGTGTATAGAGGCAGTGAACATGCTGGCAAACGTTTTTGTGACAAACAAACCATTCCCTGTAGGACCTTCCTGGATGTATACGAATTTTATTTACCTCAAACACGATTTTCCGAGAAGACTGAATTTAAAATTTAATTCGGCGTCAGGCTAGAACTGTTTGTTTTTATTTGAAAAGAATATTTTCAATGAACTGACAGCTGGCTACTCATAACAGAGCGCTCTTTCTATAGCAATATGGTTTCTGCTTTTGGTTTTAGTGAAAAACGAATTCTTTTTCAATCCGAATGAATCTAATTTCAAAATTAAAAGCATTAACCGAGTCACAGGAACACAATGAATTTTGAAAAAAATTGAAAGACTGGACGATTTCTAATTCACGTTTCATATTTTCGTGTTTCTATCACTACAGACGATAATATAGTGTGCAAAGCTTAATTACTTTGGAGAGAAATTGTACTTAAAATCGTCTGTGCATTTTGTCAACAAGTTTATCTCGGTTATCTCAAAATATTACAGGATTACATGCTGCTTTTTCTTAAGACGAGGTGCAAATTTTGAAAAATGAAAGATCGAGGCGAGGAATAAAGGAAAACCATTGATTTACAAGTCTCTGCCTTTGAGGTTCCACCGGTATGGTTTTCAATTGAAAACCATTGGCAATTATTCATGTTATCGATCCCATAACTACTGTATAAAACAGGTTTTTTTCAAAGCATTTCTTTCTGAATTTCCGCCCCCGACTCAGGAGAATTAAAGTTCAATGTAAATAGATTAATAAGATTTCTATATTGAATACTCTGATGTTCGTGTTTTGAATGCTGAAGCCATCGAACGCGTAGGGCAGTATTGTAAAAACTGTCAACGCGTTTGAAGGAAAATTAGAGCGGAGATATGTTTTTTTTTTGGCGGAATTCATTACATTGTGTTGGCTAATTGAAGAGCCTACGTTGAAATACTCTACCAAACTACAATATTTGAATAGAGAAGCCTTTAAAGGTCTAGACATAATATAATATTTTTAACAATAATAGTAAAAGTATCGCTTAAGGCAAGTCATGCAATGCAAAGCCGTCTTAGCTAGCGCTAATGTGCTTGATAAATCGTTGTATGGCAACAGGAATATTGTAACCACTCAATCGACCAATATCTTCTTTGACAGACTCCACAATGACACAAGCTTTGTGTGTTTGCTCAAATCTGAAGCACCTAGACAGAAGTATTTTTTGACCTCAAAAAAGATGAATTGGTTGAACGTCATCCGCTCAGCTCGTCAGGCAAAGGATTGTTCTGCTGTCAAAAATGCTCTTTTCTAATGTCGCTCGCTTTTTAAAGTTTAAACTGCTGTGATTAAAAAGGGCTTAACAAGGCTTTAGCGCAGTTAAGTCTTTATTAAATGTAGCTCATGTAAAGAAATAAACTCACATTATTATAGTAGACAATTGCGCGGGGAAAAAGGTAGCCGTTTATAAATAAGGCGTGATCGCCCAACTGATGGTGATCGATAGTTTTGTAGGACCAGCGTCTACTAGCGCCGAGGACTAAAATTTGAAAGATAAGAATTGTACCAATTACACTGCTTTCTTTAGTCCATTTTCTGTTGTTCTTTTTCGAAGTATCCCATCATTTTTTGAAGTACAAACTTCTTGCCATAAAAATGTATTTTTTGTATATCATTACTGCAAGCTGTTTTTGAGGAATGAATATGGAGACTTCTAAAATGCGAGTGTACAGTCTTTGAAATCTCTGTTTCAAATTTATTTCCATATTTGGCTATGTAAGCTCACTAAATATGAGATTGGAAATGACGTCTCTATTTCGAGAGGATGACACTTGACAGTCACTACAATAAATATCGATACCTTTGCATGCGGCGCATCTCTGTTCTAATTGAGTATGGCTGTCATTTTTTGCGGTCTCATAAGATACGAGTCCTTTGAATAAAGTTGATTTAGTAAAAGAGTGGGGGAAAACATTCGTCGGGCTTAAGCTTGGATACCATATGATGTCATAGAAATGTTTTCAGGAGGTGGGGTGGGAGACCCTAGAAAGCCAATTTTCTCTTTATATTTTGTAATATTCTTCCTTTTGTTGTTAAGACTCAAAAGAAGAAAGGCTAGCGACCCAATCCACCCCATTGGGTCACAAAGTATCTTAATGTTTAGGGAATGACACGTGGTCTAAAATGAAAAAAACAAAAAACAAAAAACAAAAAAACAAAACAAAACAAAACAAAACAAAAAAACGCCACCATCGACAAGCTAAATGCAGGGAACGTCCCACTCAAGTTTTACAATTTTTTCCTCTTTTTTTTATTTTTAGACCGACATGCGTCATCAAGACAAATTTCTTACACGTCAATTTATTCAGCTAAGGACGACGATACAACGCATCAAAGACGAAAATACCGCAATGCTAGAAGAAATGGAACAAAACGGAGGAGACGTTGCAGCTAACTTAAGCGATTTATCACCTAGAAAAATAGTACCGAGGGCAAGAGACGGGAGACCGTTGATACGAAAGAGTTACTCTATGGTGGTCTAGAAACATATTGTATTTATAATCCAAAACTCATAATCGCAGGAGCTTTCAAGATAATTTGCTTTGTGCGGAGAGAAATGATGAATTTTTGGTAATTTAAAGAATGTTCGATTGAACAAATTTGTTAGCATTTTAATACACTATCTCCGACTTTTTTGAATGCTGTGCAGCTGTTTTTCATTACATAAATCATTTTCAAATTCAGGAACGTACTTTGAGCCCACATTCCTTTTGGTATCCGCCATGAAAAAGTTGATAACGCTTCTTGTCAATCAAACTACCGGCTACTGTTTTCTGATTGGCTAAAATAACGATTGAAAGTTACCAAAAGGATTTCACCGCAACCAAAAAAGGTAGTTACGCCGGGTTTCTTCGACGGAGACCAAAAGGAACGAGGACTCAAGCAGCTCGCCAAGAGCAAAGTCACGTGTCCTTTTCAACACTTGATGGAGCTGTATTTGTACAGACATTATTCAAAACAGTTTTTCTATATGCATTGACGTATTATCCTCGCAAGCGTTGATTTTCTAGGCAAATTCTATTTCTTAATATCTTTGGAAATGCTAAAAATTAAAGCCAACAGCATTGGCAATGATCCTATGCTTAGGAAACTCAAGACTCTAACACTTCAATCAATTAAGTTAGCCATTGGTATGATTGGTAGACTGTCTGTCTTATTATCCTGAGGCAAACATGAAAAAAATTAATCTAATTTTGTCACGAAACGAGATCAAAACAAATATTCAACAAAATACAAGGAAAACCAGAGCCATATATGTAAAGGAAAACAAAGTATGTAAGCCTAAACATTCATATATATGAACAAAATAGTGTACGATATAAACAAGTGAAAATATTTCAGATCTAGTTTGAAAGAAATGTCAGTCGGAAATGACGTGAGTATATTGAATTTTGCGCTATTTGTTTTTTTATTTAGAATTAACAATTATGACTTCCCCGAGAAAAAAATCTTCCTGACAAAGGAAATCTCATTAGGAATATTATTACATCAATAAAGGACCTGACGCGCAACGCGGCATTAAGTTAAAAATGGTATTAATTTTGTGGTTATTGAGAAAAGATTCGTTGTTAATCATGGTACTAAAATGCACCTTCCCTGTGATTTGACTTTCTATTATTCTACCAAGGCTTGAGTATTTAAAAAAATAACCACGCGCTTCATTCTGTGCAACATGGTAGCGTTGTACACAGTATGATGGTGAAAACTTCACTGCACGAACACAGTCATACGAAAACTACTCAATAACCATCCAGACAGCAAGAAAATATCGATGAACAAGATGAGTCAAGTTGCGTGCGGTTTTCTCGGGCTTTGCCAAGCAGTCCTTCACTGACCAATAAAAAATAAAGGAAAAAAAAAAAACAAAACAAAAAACAAACCAACAAACAAACAAAAACAAAAAACAAAAAACAAAAAACAAAAAAAAAAAAAACAACAAAAAAACAAAAACAAAAAACAAAAAAAAAACAAACAAAAAAAAAAAAAAAAACAACAACAAAAAAAAACTTAACGAATAACTAAATACAAACAGTCGTCGATGCAGGCATAAAAGCTAAACATTTTTATTTTGCAGATATAATTTTATAATCATATTCAATTATACGAAAATATTTTCTTTATATTTCATAGTATATTCTCCTTTGTTACTTATTAAATATAATATCATTTCATAAAATAATTTCAATATATCAATATATTTTCAATATATTAATAATAATAAAATATTTTAACCGTAACCGTCCGTATAAACTGGTTGCGAATCAAAATTACCGCTGTGTTTCTTTATCACAGACTCATATACACAGGGTTAGCCTCGGCTTTGTGCAGAATATTCACGTATTCCAGTCAAGGTCCATCGAGTTTCAAAGTGTTTGTATTGTTGAAGTTGTGCATTCTTTAATTTACCGTTGTTATTTGTGAAAATGAAAGACTGATACGAGGCTAACCCTGTGTAAATGAGTCTGTAATCAAGAAACACAGCGGTAATTTTGGATTCGAAACTGGACTATTGTTATTAAGATTATTGGTATTAAGTCTCTCGTTTAACCAGGAATACTTTACTTAACTGTGAAATACTCTTTGTCTAAAATTCATGATCGGTTCATTTAAATTCCAAAGCGCAAATTATCTTCCATGCCTAACCTCTGTTGCTGGTAGTGAGGGGGCTGGAAGGAAGAAGTCATTTGGCGGGCCCCGCCCCTTCTCCTCTATCAGGTACGGAGAAAGGGACGCCCGGCCTTCGACGGATTCAGAAACTGAACTCCAGTCTATGCACGTCCTTCTTCTTTCTTTTAATAAACCGCAGATTTCGCGCTCCAAACCACAACCATCCATACCATGTTTAAAAAACACAGAAATGATCTTAGGCACCAAGTCTCTTCATAGGTACTAAAAAACTCAGCTTTCAAAACAATTGAAATCAAGGTGAAGATAAATTCACTATGAAACCTTAACTGTTTCTTCAAGAAGTTTCTTTAAGAAGTATTTTAGTTTGACCTCGTTTCATCTTGTCCAAAAAAGACACTACCTCGGTTCCAGCGTCTCTCACTTTCCGTTTATTGCTGGTCTCAGAGTGAGTAGGAGGAACTGGGAAACAGTTTTGCGTTCGGTCAATCAATATCATTCATTTTTTTACGTCGTTTTATCTTGTACAAGAACAAGATATAGACAGTTTTGCGTTAGCCATGAATGAAGCAAAGACACTACCTCGGTCTCAGGCTCTCAGAAATCCTGCCTGTCACTTGCCTCAAAGTTAGAGAACGAAAAGGGAAACATTTTCATTAAAAAGCTATGACAAGATACTATCTCGGTTCCAGGCTCTCGCGCATTCTGTTTTTCTGTTGGCTCAAGGTGAAGCGAAGGAACTAGGTACCAGTTATAAAACACCAATATCAGCTCTTTGACTTTAGGAAAGTCGATATAGTTTGAGATCCAGTAACATCTAGTCTTTGTCGTTTTGTTCTCAGACGTTGTAGTAGTTTTCTAGTGACTTTCTTGTGACAAGGTACGCACAGTGTTCGAAAGTTCTCCATGCCACATTCCCCTCCTCCCTCCACTACGGCAACGATGTGGTCAGCTTCCCAAAACTATAGCCGAAGAATAGACATGCTTTGAGGATGCAGTTTCATTAAAGAAAGAAAGAAAGAACAAAAAAAAAAAACAAACAAAAAAAAAAGACAAAAAAAAAAAAAAAAAAAAAAAAAAAAGAAAGAAAGAAAGAAAGAAGAAAGGCATCACATATTTCACATGCCCTGAACACCTCACCATGTCACATGACATTACTCAATCACATTATACCACAGGCGTGTCCAGGAATTTTCTCAGTATCATCACTTGTCAACAGTTGTAATTAGACCATAGAAAACATTGTATCGCAAAGCATTGCATATCCCATTACTGCAACACACCGTATCTAACGAAACCCACATAGAATCAAGAATAGAACTAGAATCAAATAATCATTAAAGGTCTTACCATTCCCTCCTTTGGATCAACGATCATACGATTCAGCAACTGTGGGGGGAGGTCAGAGTAGACACTTTTCTCCAGGAACGCGCGCCGATCCTTCTTCGGAAGCGACTTAACGCCTTGAAAACACACATGAGCATTAAAGTGACACAGCTGACACACTCCTTGCTCTGCTTCAAAGAGAGTGCGCCTGACTGCAGTTCCACTGATACGAATCTGAAAAACAGAGATAGCAGGGCTTTGGTTACTCGAAATGCCTCCACAGAGGTTCGCAAGGTTAAATTTTATTTTCCACTGACCGAAAGAAACATTAATCTTTACAAAACCAGACGTATTTTATGACTGGGCTGCCACAGGCAACCCAGTAATAAATAAGAATTACATTAATAGAGGTTTTGCATCATCACGTGACGGCAGCCATGTTAAGGCCGGTTTAGACGGTACGATTTTCGCCTACAACTATTGTATACAACACGCTCGCGCCATCCTACAACTCGAGTCGTAGCGTGTAAATCAAGTCTACAACTCGCCTACGACAGATGCGAGCGTGTTGTATACGATAGTTGTAGGCGAAAATCGTACCGTCTAAACCGGCCTTTAGATGGCAGGAAGAATACAATCGTCTGTTTTGCATGCGAAAGAATTCAATTCCTGAGAGCAATGGGATTTTATTGTTCTGCCATCTAAAGACAGGAAGCCCAAGCTGTATTATGGGCGTGGGCACGTGATGGTGCAAAACCTCTATAAAATGAATTGTTTGAGCCGTGGAGAAAAAGAGAAGAGAATATTCAATTTATTGTGGAAGTCTCCGAAAGTAGCAAAAGCTCTCACTACACATATTTTGACTCCCTGCTTCTTACCTGATAATTTTCTTTGCAATCATGAGAACAAAACCTTGAGTCCCAATCGTTACCCAAAGTACCATAATCAACAGGTTTCTTACAGTAAAGACAAAGGGGGACCCCATCGGGACCAAAAGCTTGCGCACAGGAGAACTCCTTAGATGAAGTACTCGTCGTTCCCTCGTCAGGATTTCGTACGTTACTCGTAGAGCCTTCGTTTTCCGTGGGTGCTCGTTTTCGTTTCTTGGTAGCTGGTGTTCTGGTAACTAATTTCACTTGTCCTCCAACTTCCAACGCTGCGTTTATTACTTTTTGAAGTCGAAGTTCCTGCGCGAGGAGCATAAAAGACAAGTATTAGAAATGGCGTTTGTCTGGTTTTCTCTAGAAGCGCTTACATAATCACAGCGACGATACGCAAGCGCAGAACTAAGTTGTTTTTTTCTCTCGATCTTTTCCAAGGACATTGATCGGAATAACGTTGGGCAATTTCCAATATTACTAACAACGTTCGGGTTTTTTTTTTTAACTTTTATTTTTAGAGGAAATAAAACAGATAACAAATAAGTAGTTTTAGTGGTTAACATTCATAATACACTACCTTGCCTGGATGTCGAACATTTGTTGAAGATTCCTCACTTTTTAACTGGAAAACAATAATTTGGGGTTAAAAAATTATGAAAGTCGAGAAAGACGAAAGACGAGACATCAGACAGAGCCAGCATACCGACTAGACACTGGCTGATTCAAGTTTTTTTTCAATGTGAGAATGGAAAACATAGAAAGACTGTATACATCAGAGGTAAATGTTAACATAGAAAAACAGGGGATGTGAACTAAGTAATATAAACAATTAGTATTTAAGGTACCACTATTCATTAAAAAGGTAAAATCATCCACGCCGGTCCTTTTACGAATGACCCTCAATCGTGAGAACAAATGAATAAGAATCATTTATTATATACAATTTATACGGTGATCAATATTTTTCATTCTGAAATCATTCACTTACTGCTCTGGCCATGCGATACGCTTCGAAAGGATTTATAAACAGCAACTTCGACTTTGATAGTGTACGTTTTTGTTGAACTCCAAGCCTAGTGGGTGGTAAAATAGAATGTTAACAAAGAAAGAAAACGAATACCCCGGTTTGGAGGCATATCACTAAGGTATTAACAAATCATTCATGAGTCCTCCACTGGTCATAAATGTAAAGAGCATTGAGACAATGTGAAGTGCACTAATGCGAAATACAAGTCAATAAAGTCAAAATAAGTCATACCAAAGAAATTTGTCTTCAGATTTGCTTTGAATTTGTCAAAATGTTCACAAGACCATAGTTAACTATGACAAGACCTTATGTCAAATGGAAGTGAGTTTTATAAGGAAAGATGGTAAAAAGGGAAGACGTGGTAAATGACGACCTAGAAAATTGGAATGGTGAGAACGAGGAGGAAAGCTAACCTTTGCAATAGAATATAATTGCCCTTGTTTGTTTTCACTGCTAAATATCCCTCATGTCAAAAGTCGAACTTCACATGAGTCGAGTATAATAGCAAAAGGCGAATAACACGGGTCAAAATCGAATGGATTAAAATATCGAATAACACGGGTCAAAATCGAATGGATTCAAATATCGAATAACACGGGTCAAAATCGAATAGATCAAAATATCGAATAACACGGGTCAAAATCGAATAGATCAAAATATCGAATAACACGTGTCAAAATCGAATGGATTAAAATATCGAATAACACGGGTCAAAATCGAATAGATCAAAATATCGAATAACACGGGTCAAAATCGAATGGATTAAAATATCGAATAACACGTGTCAAAATCGAATGGATGGAAATAGCGAATAACACGGGTCAAAATCGAATAGATCAAAATATCGAATAACACGGGTCAAAATCGAATAGATCAAAATATCGAATAACACGGGTCAAAATCGAATGGATTAAAATATCGAATAACACGGGTCAAAATCGAATAGATCAAAATATCGAATAACACGGGTCAAAATCGAATAGATCAAAATATCGAATAACACGGGTCAAAATCGAATGGATTAAAATATCGAATAACACGGGTCAAAATCGAAGAGATCAAAATATCGAATAACACGGGTCAAAATCGAATAGATCAAAATATCGAATAACACGGGTCAAAATCGAATGGATTAAAATATCGAATAACACGGGTCAAAATCGAAGAGATCAAAATATCGAATAACACGGGTCAAAATCGAATAGATCAAAATATCGAATAACACGGGTCAAAATCGAATGGATTAAAATGTGGAATAACACGGGTCAAAATCGAATAGATCAAAATATCGAATAACACGGGTCAAAATCGAATGGATTAAAATATCGAATAACACGTGTCAAAATCGAATGGATGGAAATAGCGAATAACACGGGTCAAAATCGAAGAGATCAAAATATCGAATAACACGGGTCAAAATCGAATAGATCAAAATATCGAATAACACGGGTCAAAATCGAATAGATCAAAATATCGAATAACACGGGTCAAAATCGAATGGATGGAAATAGCGAATAACACGGGTCAAAATCGAATAGATCAAAATATCGAATAACACGGGTCAAAATCGAATGGATGTAAATAACGAACATGAAATCATTATCCATTGTGTGAATTAGGTTCGGCTCATGTGAAGTTCGACGTTTGACCTAAGCCTTACTTGTCTAGATACATTTACCTATCCCACTCCTGGATCATTCTTTTTGCTTGTTTGTAATTGTATTCATGCTGCAGAATATGTGGCAGGTCCTCTTTGTTATTATTCTTCACGTCGCTCATCGTGAAGCTCGATTGCAAGAAATGATCATTCTGCAAGGGATAGAAACATTTATGATTAGTATTTGAATCAACTCGTCGTCAAATAAAAAAAGTGCTATAGATTTAATGTTATCAGATTACCCACTTTGCTCAACCACCCACCCAAGATTAAACACTAACTTTCGTAATCCATAAAATACTGTAATATTTCATGTATTGTTCCTGCCATCTAACATGGCTGCCGTCACGTGATGGTGAAACGCTAGCATCTATTCCTAATTCTTGTGGAGCATGTAATGTCATAGCCAAAGACCTTTTCTGACACAGCGAACATGGTGCATTGTAATCTAGCTTCTTTTGTTCATCATGCCTTATATGGTGATGTTTGTACCGAAGCTAGACCACAATGCATCCTGTTTATCCAACTGAGAAGAGGCCTATATATTTTGGTTCATTTTTTTAAATAAATGCTTTGGTCGTATTATTCTCATGGAAAGGGATGCACGCTTTTAAAAAGTGCAGAACTGGACCCACTTTTACACATGTGCTAATTGTTTTACGCGCGCAGTCCTGGTTTATTACAAAATTCCGTATATTCATTTCACTCCCATGTATCTTTGCGCGCGTTGATTTGGATCAGAATGAACATAAACAGAAATTTCTGGGCCAGCATTTAATAAGATCTACGTTAACCACGAACATAGATCTACTTCAAAATTCCAAGTCCTATACACCTTACCTCATCATAAAGATATACACGGTCTGTGTACAAACTCAACGAGAACTGTAGCGTGATTGGCTCAGGAGGGTCCTTGGGCTTTCTCACCACAACATCATTGACTTTAGTTTCTTTAGAACTGTTAGCGAAATCATTTCCCATGGACAAGTCGTCAAAATCCTCATCGTCTCCAAAGATTTCTTCAGCAGCTTCTTGGAGTTCTCGCAGACTTTCTTCTTCATCAGGTTTCTTGGTGTTAGACAAGCTGTCGTCCTCATGGCTTTCAATATTAACTCTTTCTCTTTCACGTACTTGCTGTTCTGTCATGTTGTCTTGTTCTTTACCTACGACTTCCTTTTCGCTCTCTTTTTGGTCTTCAGCGCTTTTTGAATTATCTTGGCCTGGAGAATTAGTTAGCTGGCCATTATTGCACGGGGAAATGCTCTTTGTTACGGCCGGATTGACTTTATCATCATCATCAATGTTTTTATCTACTCCCGGTGTCTGTTGTTCTGCAATTCTTGTTAATTTGTGGTCTTCTCGAGGTTCTGACGGCTCGTTTTCACAACTCGACCTTTCCTTTCCGTCATGGATGTCTTCATCGTCTTCTATGGATTTTTCTCCTCTTGTTTTTTGTTGTTCTGCGATGGTCAATTTGCTGTCTTCATGAGGTTCTGTCGGCTCGTTTTCGCAACTCGACCTTTCCTTTCCGTCATGGACGTCTTCATCTTCTTCTATGGTTTTTTCTCCTCTTGTTTTTTGTTGTTCTGCGATAATCAATTGGCTGTCTTCACGAGGTTTTAAGAGATCATTTTCGCAACTCGAGCTTTCCTTTCCGTCATGAATATCTTCATCGTCTTCTCGTCCTTGTTGTTCCGCCAACTTGACCGACTTGCTCCCTAAACCATGGTCACAAGTAGTGCCGTCCTTTTCATCGCTGTTATCTATGATTTCTTCTCCTCTCATTATTGTTTGTTCTTGTATCCCATTGAACATGTTGCCCCCTTCTCGCCCCACGTGTACTGTCCTCGTACCACACAAGCTCTCCTTGACATGAGAGCCTCTGTCATCCTCGGTGTCATCAGAATCAGAAAACTCCAGTAGAAAAGGATTTTCCTCGGTTTCTTCATGTTCTTCTCCAGACTTTATTGTCCTATCACACACTTGTTCTCCTTCCTCCGCATCATTTTGCCTACATTTTTCCTCACCCATTCCCTCAACCTTGTCGGCAGTCGCACATATCTGACCCTTATCTACAGACATGCTTTTCTCATCGACAAGCAACGTTCGCTCAACTTGGTCTCCCATATTCAGTTTCTTTCTAGTTCGAGTTCGTTGTCTTGACTTGGTGGTACTTTTACTAGGAGGAGCAGCTTCTTGTCGGTCTGTTAGTTTTCCATCAATGCAAGTACCAATTTCACTGTGTTCTTCTTCTGCAGATATCCCCATTTTGCTGTCATGGTCCTCCTTAGCCTTCTGCGTGTTGGATTGTTTCTTATATGACTTCTCGTATCTCTCTAGTCGTCTTTTCTCACAACTCCAAGTTGACCATCTACTTTTCGTCTTTCTCTGGCTTCGTCTTCTTGGCGTCATGCACACGGAACACTCATTAAGCATTGCATCGTTCAACAACGTACAAGCAGAACACGACCATTGCAAGAATGATCCCCTAAAGTCGTCTAAATCTTCATCGTCGCACAAGTTTGTTGAAGAGCTGTTTTTAAACACAGATGAGCGCTTTGTCTTAAAGTCATTTCTCTCTTTCTCTTCTCGTTCTACTTTACTAGACGGCTGGTATAAATCCATTGAGCTACTTTCATCTTGACATAAAACAGAATTTGTAGAAGCTTGAGTGTCTTCTGAAGTTTCTGTATTTGTAGAATTTCCAGAAAAATAATCTGACGTTTTGTCTTCAATTTTGGTGGCAAATAACTTTTGGTCATTCTCGTTAAAATCAGCTGATGCTTTGATGGCTTCCTCGCTATTAACGACTAGTTTTTTCGGTTGTTTTGAAGTAAAACACATTGAACACTCTATCATCTGTGGATCGTTGATGAACGTGCAAGCCCCGCAAGACCATGGGGCTGCATCGGTAGTTCTCGCCCGTGTTTTAGATTTTTTCTTCTTTTTCAGAGGTAATGTTTGTTTTTCATTGACGAAAGACTTGGTAGATGAGTTACTAAGGACCGGTTCCTTATCCCTTTGGGTGCTAGTGTTAGGTACTGGTTCGTATTTTCGTTCTTGAGATGATTTGGGCGTCGGAGCAACAAAGTCATCGTCATCTGAATCACTTTCCAACAACTTGGAAGAAAATATCTTGTCACTCATTCCTTTATTTCTGAGAGAGAATGGATTTCGTTTTCTTGATCGTTCAAGTGACTCATCCTTCGTCGTCTCAAACTCTTTATCTTCTGGATCTGGACGATTGGTTGTGATGCTTCTGTCGATGTTCGTCCGATCTTTTAACGAAGTGGAAGGTTTCTTATCATTTTCTGAATTTTCTGGACTAGAACGGCTGTTTAAATTGGAAGGAGATAATGACGGGGATGAATGACAGCTTTGGTTTCGTGCTTTCAAGTCATCGTCATCGTCATCATCACCTTCATCGGTATCGTCGTCATCATTGTCATCATTATCACCAATGTAAGACTGGAAAATCTCTTCGCTGTCCGCCATTTCGCTGTAATCATACAAATGAGCATTCACATCTTTGATTGAGTTCTTAACGCGGGCCACTTGTGTTATTTTCTTCATTATTTTCCCTTTTTTCGAATTCTTGTCACAGGAAGAAAGGTTCTTTTCAGCTTTAGCGGTCTTGCCTGACGAGGATTCGCTTTCATTTGGGCTGTCATTCTCCTCTACCAGCATGCTGGCTAACTCATCTGCAGAATAGAATATACGATATCCAAATAAAAATGGAGCTTGCTGACGATTCGAAGTAAATTAAAATTTCAACACAAACTGACGTCCCTGCCGGCATCAACTGAAGACAACCGATACATTCTAAGAGAAAAAACATTATTACCTTCATCATACTCGTCATTTCCATCTTCACTACTATCGTCGATTGACATAGTCGTATTGTCTACAGACTCTTTCTTCGTGCAGGGAAGGGACGAAGGGACGTCCACCATATCCTCGTCTGAATCCAGGAGTGATATTTCAGAAGGTTTGCTGGTTGATATTGGTGGAGTAAAATACGTTCGTACATCTTTGTGTCCCTCTATTTTATTCCTGGATTTTTTTGGTTTCTGAAAGAATTTGATAGAAAAACACGCTGAGGGTCATCACCCTCACGATTACCACCAACCACCATCGATCATCCTCTTATCATCATCTTCTTTGTCGTGGTCACTACCACTTTATTATTATCACGACATGTAGCATCACCACTACCAACGCCACCATCTTTATCATCATTATAATCATCATCATCATCGCCAACTCCATCAACACCCTTATAATCATCATGACAAGTACTATCACCATCCCCATCACCACCACGATTATCAACATCACCATTTTTATCATCATCATCATTACCAAGACACCATCACCACAACGATCAAAACCACCACCACCACCACCACTACCCCCCCCCACCAATACAACTACCAACAACACCATCTTTATTATCATCATCATAACTGCCATCATCATTACTATCATCAACGTTATCATTTTGTGTCTTATGTCATTTACATGCAGTAAAATATACCATCAATGCGAAGGAAGGTACCAACCTGTGAAAACAAGTATCCCTGCAAGTCCTCATCATTGTCTACAGATTCCTCTCTCAACCAAGCTGCACAGGCTGATAACTGTTTGGATATTTCTTCATCTCCTTCGTCTGCATGTAATTCATCTAGCTTGCCATCCAGTGCGCTGCTTGTCACGTAGATCTGAGAGAATCAACCAATCAGAATGAGCGAGGAATATAGTTAGCAATGGAGGAGCAAGAACAGTTATGTGGTACTGGTTTTCTCTTGTGCTCCTTTTTGCACTGTTAAGGAAATGTTGTCCTTTATGTTGTATTGTTTAGTTTCCATGTCGTTGTTGCTGCTATTGTTGACGTTCTGCTGCTGTTGCTGCTGCTGTTCATGTTGCTACTGCCGCTGCTTGTGTTGTTGTTCTGCTGTCATGCTGTTGCTGCAGCTGCTGCAGCTGCTGCTTTTGTTATTTTTGTTCTGCTGTTGTTGCTACTGCTGCTGTCGTTGTTTTTGCTGTTTTTGATAAAGTTGCTTTTGATAAAGTTGCTTTTGCTGTTGCTGTTGCTGCCAATAACAACCTGCTACATGTGTTCAAATCAACGAGCGTGGCAACAGTTTAAAGCATATATTTAGCGAAAAAGAACTTAACCTTTTTCCTGAGCATTCCCCACAAGACCTCGTCCAATGTCCCCTTCCCTACAAGATAATGGACATTGACTGCATTGACTTGTCCAATCCTGTGTGCTCTATCTTCTGCTTGCATCATCACACCAGGCGTGTAGTGGAGCTCCGCAAACACCACGTGATCAGCAGCTGTTAATGTCAATCCCTTGAAACAAAGAAAATTTTTTAGAAAGTTTGTTTGATGTATTATTTTTCTCCAGTTTTCTTTTCTACGTAAAAATCAAAGTGTAGTGGTAGTAAGTGTGGAGCAGCTTAAGGATAGAGCCCATTACAGGGAGTGATGTTTGTAAACCATTCATTTTCACGGCAGTTGTCCTCCAGCATGGTGTAGTGAATGACAGGACTTGTCTAAGTCCACATCCCACAGAGAGTAGGTAGCAAAACAAAATCTTTGAGATAACAGTATACCAACTTACGAACGAAGCAGCTTCAATGGCAAGCACTGCAACACGTATTAATGGGTCATTCTGGAACTGGGTCACCAGTGTCTGCAAAAAAAAACGATTAAGATATCGCCCTTCAACATCAATGCATTGGAATTTAGCAGAGATGGAAGGAGAATGAACGAGAGAAGGAGAAAAAAGGGAAAGAAAAAAAGAAAGGATGGATAGATAAATGAATGAAAAAAGGCAATAGGAAGAAAGAAAGGAAGAAAAGAACTAACCCCTCTAACAGAAGAAGGAACGCTGCCATCAATGTGTATATACTTCACATGTTTTTTGGATAACAGTTGAATGACAGCCATAATAACTTGCTTGTGCCGACAGAATACAATAAACTTGTTTTCCATTCCATCAAGAAGATCAGTTATATAGTGCTGTATAGAACCAGCCTGTGCAATAATGGACAACACTGGTTTAACTATCCTACCAGAATACTGTAGGTGAAACTATACTTCCCTTTCTCTTTTTAGTATCAA
Organism: Actinia tenebrosa; assembly: GCF_029948245.1. NCBI lineage: Eukaryota > Metazoa > Cnidaria > Anthozoa > Actiniaria > Actiniidae > Actinia > Actinia tenebrosa. Next base: position 10,357,927 of record NW_028292573.1, on the reverse strand, counting down.
TTGAACATCAACATACAAACAAACAAAGACACAAGAGAATCTTACATTTTGAATTGAATATTGATGAATACTCACCGAGTTTCCCCATATTCAATGAGTACAACATGAATAAAACTAGCATAATTTTAGACTTCAGAATACCAGAAAAAGACGAAATTCAGAATAAAAACCTTTTTAGTACATTTTTATTGGCAAACTCTGGCAAACCTCAACCAGTGAATATTGTCTCATAATCACTGGTTGCTCGACCAATCACAGCGTGTGAAACTCTATGTTAATTCGAGTCTAAAATTATACTAAAATACACCTTTAATTAGCCACTTCTCACCTACCATTATTATTTTCGATCCTTTTGTTCTCTCTTGTTTTTCGACTTGCTATTTTCTTATTGGTTTGTTTTCTCCCTACACCACTATATAAACCCCTCCATCATTCTCTTTCTCTCATTGACTCTGACGAAGGACTAACGTCCGAAACTTCAGTCTATTATCATTCCTATTTAAGGTGATAAAATTATCCACTACGACACATTTGTTTCAACTAAAATACAATATGTGAACAAAAGGACATAGTTATAGTATGGTTACTACCTTGGCTATTCCAGTATAGTGATAAAGCACAGTAGAAAGTCTGTTTAACTCAAAGAAAGCTTCACTTTTCTTTTTAGGTGATGCTTGTTTGTCTTCTATGGTGCGATGGTGCTTTTTGAATTCTGCTTTGAATTGGTAGAGCTCCTAGCCATGAAGGAAATGAACAGTGAAAGAAAGAATTCAGTAATCGACTGTCATCCATTCCCTTATCAATCCATCCTTCCAATGGTCCATCTATCGACATGTCCATACTATAGCCTAACCATTAAACTACAGTATTGAGCCATCAATCATCCATCTGTCCATCATATGCATATACGATTCCATTTAATAACCCATCTGTTCAACCATCCATCCACCCATTCATCTATATGACTGTGCTACTGCATCTTCCATACATTTATCTATCTAGTCCATTCATCCATCCATTTCCCTCCCTCCCCCCCCCCCCCCACAACTTTAGCCATTATTAGAAGATATCAGTAAATGAATGTGTTTTATTACTTTTTTATGCACTGATTCAGGAAGGTCAAATGTAATCTTTTGTCTTCTTTTTGGAGGAAGTTGTTTGAGTACCTGGGAAAATATGCAATTCACATATAAATTGAATGAAAGAATGAATGGATGAATGAATGGATGAATGGATGAATGAATGGATGAATGGATGATAAATGAATGATAAATGGATGAAGGAAACAGAGAGACAGGAAGAAAGAAGAAGAAAGAAGAAGAGAAGAAGAAAGAAAGAAGAAGAAGAAGACAGAACGACAAAGGAGAGCGAGAGAGACCGACCGAGACCCGCCTTCCCCGACTCCTCCTCCCTCCCTCCGCCCTCCCCCCCCCTCCCACGCCTCCCCTCCTCTTCCTCCTGCCTCCTTCCTCCCCGTCCCTCCCCTGTTCCGTCCTCCTTCCTTCCGCCTCCCTCCTCCCCTCCTCCTCCCCTCCCTCCTCCTTCCTTCCTTCCTTCCTTCCTCCTCCTCCTTCCTTCCTTCCTTCCTTCTCCCTCCTTCCTTCTTCCTTCCTGCCTTAATGAAAGTTAAACACTAACATTTTTCTTTAGTCCTTCTGATCATCATTCCATTTCTCAACCTGTAAGTGAAGCTCATCTAATCTACGTGCACCCCTGAAAAAAATTAAATAAATAATGTTAAACACATTTACTTATCAAATATAAACAGCTCTTTCTGTGCTCTATTCACTAATAAATTTGATTGGTCTGGTGTATGCCTTGGTTTGTCATGACCAAGTTTGTGCTTCAAGCCTTTCACAGTCATATAGCTTTTCACAGACATAGGAAAACTGCTCCAATGTGTGTGTAAAGTCATTTAAATACTGTACCTTGTGTTCCACTTGCGGAACTTTCCCACATCTTCATAATGAGCCTCACAGTATCGGTTAGCAAAGGCAGAAAAGGTTCCAAACACACCAGGCCGAACGATATCCAGCTGAATATACAACTGAAAGATATGAACAGAAAAGAAATTAAAATTCACAACAATAGGAACTGCTAACTGTTGATGCCATTTGACCAGGCACCAAGTGTTGCAGGGCTTTAATTGAAAGGTTGGAGATCAAAGAATTCTCTAGTTAAACTATAGTAAGCAAAATTCTCCACACTTAATCAAAGCCAAGTTAGGACTCTTTGGCTAGCTCATAATCTAGCAACAAAAACAAAAGCCAGTAAAGCGAAAGACTGTAGGAAAATAGAAATAGGAAAAAGATCTATGCTAGCAGGGTACTTGGATAATGCCATTATATAAATATGCAGTACAAATCAATAAAAGACAATAGCATAAATAAAAATGTCATACCTCTTCTGGTCTGGCTAGCGAGGGAGTGCCTGTTAGCAGAATGACCCTCTTTGCACTCTTAGCAATAGGGTGCAACAGCTTGGTACGACCAGCATTCCTGTTTTTCAAGTAATGACTCTCATCCAAAATTATAACTTTGAACTGTTGTTTTTTCATTGCATTGACGAGGAGTTTGGATGATCTTCTGTCCCCACAAAGACCATAACCAAGAATGCTTATCTTGGATGTGGGGATGTTACTGAAAAAAGGATTAAAATGCTTATCAGCTGATGAGAGAAAACGATAAGGCAAAGGGAGAAGAGGGGAGAGGAGAAGGAAAAGAGCAAAAGAAGAAGAAAAGGACATTGCTTTTATGAAGTTATAAAATGATAGGTGAACATCGTTTAAGCAGTTTAAGCAGGAACTGAAATTTGTTCAGATACTGGAATATTCACCAATTTCTGACCCTCAATGAAAACCCTTCAAGGATAGAGGTAAATTATAAAAACAATGATAAAAACCTATCAAAATATTTTTTACTAAAACAAATGAAAGAAAGCTTAAAGTCTGCAACAGCTGGTGTGCTAACTCATAAATATTGATGATATACATCAGACAGAACATGTGCTCTAAAGGAATTAAAAATACTTAAAACACTAAGGATTCAAAAATGTCATGCATCATGCTAAACCTCAAATCATTAAGAAACAACAATTATGTAAAAAAAATATTTTCACAAGAGTCAAAACTGTTTTTTTTTCTAGGTCATTGATTTTTTAGTTTTAGCATTTAGAGGTTCATATTTAAACAGTGCAACTGAAACAGTCATCAAAACAATCTATTGGAGAGCTGGACTGTTAGAGCTCACTATTCCCCATAGAAGTTTCATATTAAGAGCAAATGCTGTACCCTAATAGAGGCTTTACACCATCATGTGATGGCAGTCATGACAGAAGGTACTAGAATACTACAGATTCAATTGTTCCTGCCTCCTGTCATGTGTGCTGTCACATTATGGTACAAAGCCTCTATGAGGCTTGAATCTTTAAAGTACCTGATATCAGTACCAGAACGTATCAGGTTTATATCCCCTGGTTCTAAATCTGTTATCCATTTCTCAATTTCTTCAATCCATGGGTATTTCATGGACGATGGCACAACTATAAGCAATGGCCATTCATCTTTGTAGAAGTAAGCAATGCTAATGGCTTGTAAGGTTTTCCCAAGACCCATCTAAGACAACAACAATACACAAATTCTAATTACTGTATTTCTAATATGGAAATGTTCAACATACTTCAAAATTACGATTCAATAGTTGTTTGACTCATTTGACTCATAATTCTCTGTAAAGTGGTGATAAATATTTGGATTTTTAATTTTTGAGATCTTTAATAATTTACAGTTTTATTTACTCATGGTGGTCTAGTTTCAGCATCAAGATATCAGAGTAGCAGCAATAGCATTACTGTTGATATTAATGAATACTGGTACATGTATTTTAATGCCGAAATGAGGGTACCAAAAATCTTTAGGAATTCCATAGGTCTCAACTAGAACATATATATATTTTGTAATTTTGGAACTTTTGCTCAAATTTCATGAAATGTGAAGCTGATATTATTATTTCATTTTCTGCAGCCAATCAGAATTCATGATTGCAACAGTCACTTGTTTGAATATATATTAAGAGAAACTATACATGGATTTATTGATACTGTATTACCAAAGGTATTTACCTCATCTCCAATAAGACATCTGTAGTACATGTGAATCAAATAAGACAATCATTAAGACTTTATCAGTAAATTAAAGAGAACTCTTAATATTGATATTGGTCTTCTTAAGTCCTTTAAAACACGTGTGTGTGTGTGTTTGGGAGAGGGGGGGCATCATAAGCTGGTTTGAAATGTTAGTGAAGGTTTAGATTGAAACAAGGGGAATTCTAGTACTGTTTTGCATAATATAAATAGGAAAAAGAGAAGAAAAGTTTAACGAGAAGAATAAGTGAGGGATTTAAAAGCTTTGCCCTGTAAAACGTTCACTTGCCCTGTCACGGCCTCTGCACTGTTAACTTGAAAGGAAATCCCCACGATGAAGTACAGCACAGCCAGCAACAAAACAGCCAAAGGCACGAGAATTATAGGTCTTTAAATTCATTACACCATCAATGAAAGGGGATCCGGTTGAAATATTATTGTTATTCATTTGGGGGAAGAATTTACCAAGAAAAGAAAGGACATTTTAAAAGAAGAGAGCTCAAGCTTGTCAAACTTTGAACCAAATTTTTCAGGCAAAGAACGAGCAGATCGTAACGAAATACCTCCTCTTACCTTCCTTTGTTATTGATACCAAAACGAACTCCATGTCTTTGGAAATCAAGTAAGGCTACATTTAAGTTTTCTGGTAAAAAGTCTAAATTTTGAAGCTGTGAACCTTGATCCGCCATGGATGTAAACACAGATGATGGCGGGAATACATCACGTGGCTAAGGGTTACCACAGGTAGCCCAATCACTGGCTCGGAAGTTTGTCGAGTCATGATGCCCTTATGATATCTTTTAGTATTTTCCTTTTCTATATTTCAATTTGACGGATTTGGGTAGACAGGAATAGGTTACTCAAAAATAAAAAAGCTTCACTATTTTATATTCTATTATTGTAAATTAAAAATCAGAAAAACTAAAAAAGGCGCAAAGGTAGGTAGGTATAATGTTTAGGTCACCCATCCAAGTGCTAACCCGCCTAAGACGAGCTTGACTCAGTATCTTGAACGACAATACGATTTATCCACTGGACCACGGTTCCATGTGAATCAGCATAACAATAGCTGTGAAAACAATGCACCGAATAGACTAGACTTTTTAACATAATATTTTCAACCGATTCCGTGCGTGGCAGAGATGCAAGGGATTAGCCGATATGGTCTGGGGACCGGCTGGTCTCTCCCCTGATGCTTCGGCTAGAACATTTTCTTGCGTAATTCGTACACCCAAGGGCAGAAGGATTTAATCGCCGTCAGGTCCGAAGTCCATACGCCGCCTCAGCTCTGCGGATGTCTCGGGGGTATGGCACAGTGGAATCGTATTTTTTGAATTTCTTTTGGTGTGTTCAAATCCCATCTTATCCACATAAGATTTGTCTTCTTTTTTAAATCCATTTTTTAAAATTAGATTTCAATCTTCAGCAATAAGGCAATCTTTTTATTGAAAAAAAGATTTATTCCTGTGGGATGCTTATAAACCTGTATAAGTTCGATCAGACGGTTATCCGCAAAAAGTAGAGCTATGCCTTCCTATCTTTCCTGGAAAAGTTAGTTGCTGACAAGCTAGAACATTTACTGCACACTGGAAACTCTATATCATATACCCGCAAAGGACCAGTGGGTGGTGCCGTGTAGACTTTTGGGTAATATTGCGCAATTTTTGCGATTTCTGACAGGGAAAATAAACAGGCACCCAGATAAATAATATAATAACAAAGAATGGTGAAAAGATAAGAAAATTAATTGGTGATTGTGACTGAAAACATTTGATCTTGTTGCGTCATGGCGCAAGATCAAGTTCACAAGTAGTGTGACATGCAAAGCGCAAAACTGTTTATTTTATAGCCTACTAAAAGGGCAGAACCTGCAAATCTTTAAATATTATGTAGAGAACACCTTAAGGGAGAAGAGCGTCTTAGACGAGTTAAACGAGATCATTCTTTTCTGTGAAAGATTCCATTATTTTTTTTGGCAATCATTGCAAACTTCTTCAGCTGTACTAGGTCTCTGTCCATGACACAGGCAACCCAGTTAATTCCTATAGGGCGTCTCGTTAATTATAAATCCCTTAAATTTACTTTATGGCTTATCCTTTATGACCTTCCATCCTATCTAGCTACTTTTTTGGGGGGGAGGGGGGGAGGGGGGGAGGGGGGGGGGGGGAGGGGGACCGAGTAAGAACACGTATGACAAAGTTTATAACTATCAGTGATGTTTCGGACCTATCAGTCCTTTGTCGGAGTAAAACAGAGATATTGTATAAAGCATTAATAAGATAAGTACTCAACCGAGCTTGACTATTTGATCAGTTTATTATACCTCACACATGGGGAAAATCAAAACATGGCTCCCCTGTGGCGAAGTTTATCCGAGTGCACTCATGGGATACTGGAACCAGCAGGGTGACAAAATAATCCCCTAAAAACCTCGAAAGTTCAAGGGTAGACAACAACTTCAACTCATGATGCATAACATTGTGGTAGTGATCATATTTGAGGAGGCGAGATGGCTTTTTTATCTCTGACCCAAATTCTGACCCATAGTCCTTTGCATCCCCTTAGAATATTTAATGGTTAATGGAATAATCAGTGTGTGGTTTGATCTACTTTTAGGAAAGATTTAGTCCAGAACTTACCCACTTTTCTCACGAGCTGATTTATTTATATTTCAAAAATAAAAGGGATTACCGCGCATTCGCACGAAATACAAAGCTACTTGATTCTATCCGATGCGCGCGCATCGATAAGAGTGGGTCCAGCTCTGGACTAGGAAAGATTGAGTTATTCTGTTGTGGCGATCCTTTTTATAAGTTTGGTAAATATTATTGAGAAAAGAGAAGGACGAGGACTAGAGGAAAGAGTCAGAGCAGGGATAGATGCCGTATTGCAAGGGTTACTGGTTTGGTTCTCTTTGGGAATGCATGGAGGGAATTCCGTCCCCAACCAGGAGTGCCGGGAGGGAGTGAAGGGATAGATAAGGACAAGAGGAAATTGGAATTGAGGAAATGGAGAAGAAAAAAGAGCAAAATTACAATTTTGTTTTTATTTTGTCATAGTGAAGCATCAGTTTTAGTACGTGACCACGAGAAAAAAAAAAAAAAAAAAAAAAAAGAAGGTTTAATACATCTGAGGTACGTAATTTCCTAATGGGGGAAAAAAAAATGGCAATTACTATCTACCAAGAGAATATGAACTAAGCTTAGTTACTGTGCAATAGTGCAACGAGCTTCGCCAATGTAGGGACCATTGTCATGATATGCCTTGGCATCAACTAAAGATTTCATCTATCACCAATTTCTTGTAGCCATTGCAAAAATGTATTTCTTGAAATTGAACCCCTGGGTCCGGTAGGATGGATAGCGCTATATCACGCATACATCCTTATCTAGTGGATAATTCAATGCTGGACCAATCAATTTATCCACAGGATAAGACTAATCCGTTGCGGCATCGATAACGTTATCCACGCTTTGTACTTCGGGCCCTGTTGAAGTAGTGTTTAGTGAAGAGAGTTGACCCAGGCTCAGACCAATTATAAGTCAATCAATGCCATGATAAGATTTAATATGTGATTATAACAGAAATCTGGCTTTGAACAAGTAAGCCCTTAAAGAGAAGAGGCGTACCTATCCATTGCACTCCAGCTTTCCAGCTTCAGTGATCGCGTACATGAACCATGTATAACACACTGACTCAATGACAGACTTTCTAAAAGACCTGGAAAGCTTGACACCTTACAGTGTGAGAGAGACACTCGATGCTTGACACCTCAAAATTGCTTAGCTCAACCACGACAAGCACGTAATGTTTCGTTGAAGTTCTAGTTTCAATAAGGAAACATTTGACAACTTACATGCATAAATTGTGTAAATTGTATACTTGTACATTCAAAAAAAAAAAAGAAAAAAGGAGGGAGGAAGAAATGAATTGATAATGTAATAAAAACAAAGAGTTTTTGTCAAAGTTGGTAATTAAGTGATGATAAAAAATTCGAAACATTTAAGATAAACTCAAGAAATAATGTAAAGAAGAAGGAAAACAAAGGAACGATCGAAACGAAAAAAATAAACAGTTCAGTGTATACTTTTTCTCTCATTTGTGTCTGTCGACGGGGAGTAAGAAATCAAAACCATTGCAATTAAAGCATAAATTCTTAAAAGCGCAGTTGTTTATTTACACAATGCAATTTCTGTTCAAATTTGTTACTTGGTGTGCTTTTGTGTCTTGACACTAAACAATAGTGTCCTTTGAATTTGATAAATAACGTAATTATACAACAACAAATATTTCGCTATTTGTGGCACTTCCGTTAACGAAAACACTTTTCACTGTGAAAAGACGACAAAAATTCTTCTGAAAATCACCTTTCGTCTTTTATACGGACTAGTAAATGTGTTAAAACCCCATTGAATCGTAATCAAATTCAGGGTTGCTTTTGTTTATGTGTAAGGTAAAATAAAAGAACTCTTAGAGCATTACATGGTAAACATCCAGTTAACTGAAGAAAAATTAGTAGTCTGGATGGACTTTTGATTACTGCTTATATTGTTGATATATTTTTAAGGTGTAGTTTTTGTTCCAGGAGATATCGTTAATCTTGACATGACGAGGTTCGTGGCCTGATGTTGCAGGATGTGCATAGATTTTTAGTATTTATATTGTTTCAAGGTGTTTGCATTTTTGCTTTAAAGTTCTTGGTGTCGTAGGGCTAGTCTTTAGTGCTTTTTTTAGGACTGATTCCATCAGCATCTTCCTTCATTTTCTCAATAAATGTACCTGGTTTCATTGTATAATAAGTAAAGAGTTTTTGCATCTCAGGTTTTGCTTTCTTTTTATTTTAATTTAATCCTACTTCAGGTGAATGAAACGCTATATTACCGCGGTCCACTTTATCAAGCTCGATGTTTTGATTTACCGCATTGAATTTAACTATGAAATAATGATTCACGCAGCATGGAACAAAAAACACTGAAGATCGCCGGAACGGAACCTTTCATGACCACACCTTGAATGACAAGACTGAGAAAACTTCTCATGCAAGTCAAAAGCATCAGTTGTCTGCTTTAAAACATTTGCCACTTCGAGTGTTACTTCAGCGTATATCACTGACTAAAGCTTTTAACGACATTTATTTTTTTCCATCAGACCGAAGTAAGATGCCTACCCTGAAGTGTCAAAGCGTTCATTCTTTATCAATAACTTGTTGGTGATTTTTTTCTCTTGTTTTCCTTGCTTACACGGTTGTCAAATTTTGCGTTCCATAAGCAAACACTGGTGGCAAAGGCTCATGATTTATTCAAGGTACTTGCTTGTACTCTGATAACAAATACCAATAGTTTTGTTATCAATGGTAATGAAAAGATGAACCTTCTCTCTAGCTCAGTACTACGGCTAGACTTGGAATCAATAACCGTTGAATTCAATTAGAATTATCTCCTGAAGACAGTTTGTGGTTCTTGAATGGCGTCTTCAATCTATTCGAGTCGATCAGCGGGTAATCTTCCGGCTATTGGTAAAAGAGAGGACGGTGAAGGGTTAGAATCGTGCGACAAGGTCGCTTTTGAGGAGTATGGCCGCGAGAACAGTTCTTCCACAGTCGATGAGCTTTTAAGAGACACGATCAGTGAACTACAAAAAGCGCTCTATGAGTCCAAGAGATTGCTGTCTGAGAGAGACGGCGAGATTAACGCCCTGAGGAGTCAAGTTGAAGACATGAGGAAGTCGAACATGACTTGCACGAGCGTCGCCATTGAAGACGAGTTCCAAAAGTCACAGTTAAAAGTAATTGATTTGGAAAAGATTGTACAAAAACTTCAAGAAGATGTGTCGATACAACGATCCCAGAGAGACGACATCCTAAAACAAACGAAAGAAAACGAGGCTACAGTAAATGGTGGTCACACGTGCTATTGTGGGTCGATTTGCGTCGCCATGAAAGAGGTCGTCGATCTTAAACGCAAACTCCATCAAACTGAACAAAAATACCTCCATTTGAAGCGAAATATGCGAACAATGGAGCGAAATCGAGTTCGGGTTGGAGTAGCCCAGAGGGATAGCCCTTGTACTGTGAGTTAACTGTATTGAGTAGTACCCAAGAACATCCACCTACTCGATAATTGGTACGCATTAGCTATACTAACCGAACATACTAGATGAAAAAATGGATTCGATAAACCTGTAAAATAGTCAACTGATAAAGGTAACTGTCGAAGATACTACCAGACACTGATTCTATTGTTCTCTTTTGTTCCCATTCGAGTATTAGACAGTATATTCTGGGCGATCTTATTTCACAGGTTTATCGAACTACCATTATATATTATATACACCAAGTCTTTGACAAAACCAGGGACTAACGCGAGTTAAATGCTGGTAAATTTTCCATAATCATTGAAGTTATTCTTAAACGAATCCATTAATTTCGAAAATACTTGCTAAAATTTCGATTTTATATTTAAAAAAACATCTTTATCATATATTTTCCATAATCGTTGACATTATTCTAAATAATTGAAAGGAGGAACGCATTCGATGATTCCGACGATATACAAAAACTCTATTTTATAGAGTATATTTATTTACAAAGCGCAAAGTTCAAATTGTTCGGGAAAATATAAATAGCCTGGATAATGTTTATTAAGGAAGATGTTTAGAACGAGGATTAAAGGAGATTGTTGTATAAAAAAGGACAGAATTGCTCTTTGGATTGACACGTGAGTGAGCTTCTGTTGACTGATTTATGATCACAACACGATTGACAGAGAGCAAGTGTGAAGGGTTAGCCACGCCTTTACCCGTTCATCTAACATGTGCTTCTATACAGGCCATGACATATCGACAAAACCAGCGAATAATATAAAAATACTACAGTTAACAGATCAATAGACCCTGAATGACCTACCAGCTAGTGCGCAGGCATTGTGATATCCGGTTCAAAAAGGTCCAAGTCGAGTGGTGTTATTGTTTACTGACCTCTGTTCGGCCGTCTCACGACTGGTGCTATGAGAATAACTTGTCAAAACATTTCGCTAAACGTTCATCAATCTTGAAGTACGAGGGTAGAATTTACCCGAAAAACTAATTTTACTTTTTCGAAATTTTTTAATAATTTGTCGCTGGACCGATCTTAGTTTTTTTCGCTTTTCTTCACTTTTATCTTAGTGGATGTTTTTACTTATTTGTTATTAGATTTTTCTTGTTTTGAATCAGTCATTTGACGTTACCGATCGACGGAACTAGAAAGCGCTATTTATATACTCTGACTCAGCAAAGGAGGCGGTTGTTGATACTATAGCAATGCAGATCGCTCTAGTCTAGGCGAGATGTGAATGCAATCAGCGAAAGGTCATAAAATGGAATTTTCCCAAACTTTATCGTTATACTTTCTTCTGCGCTGACATTATTTACAGATCATTCACGATACATTTAAATCTTGGTAAGCAATGTGCAATAAAACCTTTACCAACCTTTACTGAAATAGCTGTATTATTGTAGGTGCCGCAGGATGTGCACCAATCAATATACAGACTGTTTAAAACCCAATAATTAATAACGAAATTATAAAATATAATAATTGTATAATATACAACATATAAATATATAAATATAACAAATACACAATAGAAAATCGAATAAAGAATAGTTGTTAAAGTTGCTTGAGTCGTTGGCGTATCCATGGAAACGAATAGTGTTGCTAAAGACCGGTAAATAGTAGCGTAACAGCATGCAACTCCAACTTTTAAAAAACTTTATAACTTTCATTTATGTGCCGCGCATATTTCATATGTATACATCTAATTCAAGAAACGTTGTCACCGCCAAAGGTGATAGGCAATAGGCGAAGAATATCCAAGAATAGATGGAATGACTTGTGTTTCTGTTTCTTATTTTCGTCAAGAGCATACACTTATTTCAATAAAGTTAGTCACCTGAAAAGCTTGAAATCTGAGACCGGCAAGGATTATGGATAGATACATTTTACATGTTTCAACCGCTTGATAACTGTTGATGGACATGAGATCTTCTACCATTTACAGGCTCACCACCTCTGAGCATCCTCAACTGCTGCAGTTTGTGACAAAAGCTTTACTTGTTAGATATAAAGCATTTCCCCATGATCCTCAGCGAACACGGCTTTCTAGGTTTTTGGTGACTAACTTTATTGAAATAAGTGTATCAATGTAGTCGACGAGAGCATTGCCATGTCGAAATGGCCTATCACCTATCTTTTTTTTGAATTAGGAGTATGCTACCATACGCGCATATTTGTTTGTTGTATCTTGTTGCCAAACAAATAAGGACGGCTGGAGCACGTGACACGTTTCCCAAACCACAGGGAACCCAACAAACAACGGGGTAAGTGAAAACGACTTCAAAACCTTTCAAAAGAAATTCAGTTAAATTCTTTAGACCTGTTGAAAAACACCTGCGTCTGTAAAAACCAGCAAACATAGGATTATATTAAGTTAAACAACTGACTTCTTTTGAAAGCAGAAGAAGAAAATAAAGAATCCTTTTGTAAAAAGGTAAAAAAAAAAAAATAAATAAATAAATAAAAAATCGACATTTTGTGGTAAACGAAACTTTGTGATTATCAATTGAATAATTTGTCTTAAATCGAAAAAAAAAAAAAAAAAAAAAAAAAAAGACAGTTGAATTGGCGACTCCATAGACTGAAGTCTTAAAATTGACAGAGATTTCTCAACAAAAGATATCTGGTACCCGCAAAAAGAGCACTTTACTAGACTTGGTTTGAATAATTGTTGCTTAAGCTCATAGAATCCTTGACCAAGTGATACGAATTACCAATGAATTATTTGGTAAAAAGTAGAATATTGGATTACTTGTTTAAGAAAGTAGTCAAGAAGGCTTGACTCTCTTTTGACGAAGGATTTCAGTTGAAAATACGAACAGAATTTTTTTGACAAAGTAGCGCATGCGCAGACCAACTTCACAAGTCTTTTGTTAACGAAATACCACAAGAGAATGACTTCTGAAAGCAAAAGTGCTGCAGCCAACCACAAATGATAAATATTCCACGATGTCTGCAACTGAAAACAGCATTAGCATCGAGGAAGAGATAGAGCGAGAGATTGAGAATTTTCAAATCGATTTGTCCGACGACGAATATTGTGAAACGAAAGAAAATGATCACAGTGAAGGTATTGTAGCTGATTCAATGAATGTATCGACCAATTCTCTTCTCAGAGCAACGATTTGCGAGTTAGAGAGAGCGCTGAAAGACACAAGGAGACTGCTATTCGATAGAGATAAAGAGAATTCCTCGCTTCGACAAGAGCTGGAGAAAACGAGAAAAGATCTTCGAAAAGAACAATCGCAAAGAAAGAAATTCACCCAGGAAACTGAAGAAAAGTTCAAATCCTACGATGAAATCGAAGAAATGAATAAAAAACTGAAACAAGAAGTGTTAGATTTGAAAGAAAGACTGGAGAAAAAAGGAACGGAGGAAGATCCAGATGAAGATCCTGAGGAAATCATCCCTTGTTGTTCGTCAATGAACGAGCTGCTACAGATGAAAGAAAAATTCAAAACCGTTCAAAAAGAATTTGAAGAATTTAAATCAAATAATCGAATAAGCGAAGACTGTAGGCTTTCGTCTTTAAGTACTTCGGTCAATCTCGTCTCAAATCCTGCCACTACATCGAAACAAGCACAAAGGGAACTACAGACTCAACTCAGAATCAAATTCCTTCGCGATGCGTTCTTCTATTACATGATTGACTTTCATCCCGACGAGCAAATGAAAGCTATTTTAGCCATTCTCGATTACGATGACAAAAGACACGATATTATTATTGAATCGCATAAAATGAAGCGACAAGGGAAGAGGTTTACAGTCAGTGAGGTTTCGAGTCGTTCTTTAACGTTCGTACAAGAACATACGATTTAGAAATAAAGCGGTTTTCGTTTAAGTGGGAAACGATACGGCAAATTCGTGGCCGCACCGCCGTGTAGCCGTGGCGTACCTTGCCGTATAGTGCAGTTTTCGTATCACTGTGAAAAGCTCACGGCACGAACACGGTCGTGACACAGCAAGGTTTACGCCAGACAAATCACATTGCACGAGAATTTACTCTCCATCCAATCAAATACCCGGAACACGGCATAAACATGGCGCGGACACGGTCACGTCAAGATCATGGCACTTTTAGACCAATCATATTGCGCGTGAAAAAAATCAGCCAATTAAAATTCTAGAAAGCATCACAGTCACGGCACGGCACGCTTGCGGCTCTGAGCTTTTCACAGTCATACAAAAACTGCTCTAAGTACGCGTTGTGATTGGATAAATTACTGGACGACAATGGAAAACAATTTCAATGTTACGGCATGTGGTACCGTGCACTGGCTGTAAGTCAGTATCGTACGTTTTCCACTCATACGATAACCGCTTTAATTATCATTACTTTGAAAAATATGATTACTTCCAATCAATATTTTATAAAATATTATTTCAAAGCTTTCGATTTCTGGACTGAAATGGTAGCTGATGGTTGTCCATCTTTAAATCCCAAGAAGAATGATGTACACAAAATAAGATGATGGATAATGTTAACGAAACGAGCTTAGATACTTTCAAGAATTGCTTTCTATAGCTTATAGCTTAATGCATTTATTTATAGCTTAATGTGATGCCATTGCTGCGGCATTTTGGGAAGATTTTACAAAGGTGTTTTTCTATTATTTAAAAAGAAAATCTTTCGTTATGTCATCCAACATGGAGGCCATCTTATTTCCCTACATTTTCAAAAGAAAGAAAATTAGGCGCATTTGATACATGTACACATGTATTATTATTAGAGTGTGACTACATCAACCAAAGCCACCCAAACGAATTTCAAATCAATTTCCCAACTCACATTTTAACTCTGCATAACAGATGGATTAGTGAATTGTCCACTTCTGATCATACACACACTCATATAAAGTAAAATATATGACTTTCAAGAGGAAAATGTGAAAATTTGTACAGATTTTATTGTTTTAAATACTCAATCGTGATTGGCTAATTTGTATGAAAATTTGTCTGGGTGGCCTTGGTTGGTGTAGTCGCACAGTAATTATTAATTATTATTATTTACTTTTTTAAGTGGCCTAACACGAGGCTTTTTGGTTTCCGTGACATGAGATATAATTTTCTTTACCTCAAAAGAAGAAAAAAAACTGTAACATAACAGTAGATCATTTGGTATGTTAGATGTTATAAAAATTTAAACATTTCCATTTATAATATTTAATATTGAAAAATTTCTTAATTATAAATAAAATGAGTAATGATATGAAATGATTTTTACAGTTTTACCAACTTTTTTTGATACATTTTTTGAACAGTTCAGGATATTTGTTAAGTAGTATAAGAATATCTAAAAATGTTTATAAACATCAGTCTCTTGCCTTCCTTCAAAATAAGGACATCCATAACTTGATTTCAGATTATTTCTAGATGTTATTATTACTTCACATTTGCTAATAAATAACTTCATGACTTCATGCCTGATTCCAGCTTCCTTTTTTGCCTACCCTGCTGGTGTAGAGAGAAGTTTGTCCCACCTAACCAATTTTTTAAAATTTAGGTCTAACCCTTTACATTTTGTTGTTCTTCAAAGATGTGAAACAACTTTAGAAAACCTCCATTTTAAAATTTAAAATGCTCCTAATCTGATGAAATCCTTTAGCATAATACAATAACACCACATACAGTACCAGTAAGCTGCAATATATCCTGAGCTTTACGCTGCATACCTGGTTTTCTATATACCTTTCTTTAATCCTATAGCTGCATCCCAGCTGAATAACATTGCTCCTAGGAAGGTTTTAGTGCAATCATAGTGTTGATATCCCAAATCATTGTTCTCATTGCTTCCATCAGCTCTTGAACTTGTTCATTCTTCTTTTTTAAAGTCTATGAACAACAACCACAGAATTAAGTTACATTAGCATGTTTTTCATACACTTCCACCTTCTGGTTTTTGGTTTCTGTCAATGAAAACATTACTAAATTTGTTAGTTGTCAAAACAAGGACCACGGAGCAATCTTAAAGTGAGTGCTAAGATTGGAAAATATAAGAGACTAGAATTATAAAGGAAAAAAGCATGGGGGCTATAGCTTCTCTCCCTATCCCCTCCACTGTCCTTGCAGAAACATGAGAAAACATACCATCCATGACTGGAGTTGTCTTGAATGTTTTAACAAAGTATTTCTAGCTTTTTTTAGTATTGTAGGGACTGTCATAGCAAAATGTAACAACAAACATAACAGAGATGTTTGTATTTTGCCTTAAACCCCATGTATTAAACCATTCTGTCTACTTATTCCTTCATGAAAATTAAGCTACAAAACTCTGGGTTATCATTTACCTGTTGTAATGCTTGATGTTCTTTTGCTAATGGATCATTTTCATTCACCACCTCCATTGCAACACCTTTATCCTGGTCTTTAAATGGAATAAGGTCCTGGGGGAAAATAGCAAATGCAAATTTTTGAAATGCAAAGAGTTTAAAGAGTAAAAAGGACCACTTGCAAAGTTATATGTATTCTGATGCCATGCTAGACAAACAGGAATTAAATACAGCAACAAAATATTGAACTTCTTCAAATTTCTACCCAAACCCCCTCAGGTTAATTCTCTATACAAAATGCTTTTACCCTAGAAAAAAAATGTGGTTCCTTCTGTATATTCTTTTTTTGCCCCATTTTTTTCATTTGCAGGTTGTTTTTCTCCCTTCAAAATATCATTATTTTGGAGGTTACAGGTGGGGGATGTACTAAGCATTTTAATACTCAAATATCCTGACCTCACTCACAAACGTCAGTTTAACAAATCAAAGTCAGAGTTCTATGGGTCTGTACTGTAATTGAACATGAAATGACATCAAAAAATGATCCAAATTCAAGTGATTTCACTGCACATTTTGGATCATTTTTGACATCATTTCATGTTCGATTACAGTACAGACCCATAGAAAACTGACTTCCATTTGTTTTTACCATGACAAAGTCAAAAAAATTGAATAAAAATACAAGTAAATAGTTTGAAAAAGCTGTTTCATCCACTCCCTCAGTGCGCGCATGCCAGATGTCATAAGCACAAGCAGGTCTAGCCTCTAATCGACAATGGTTCTAAGCCAATCAACGAGAGAGAAATTTCCAAGTTATGGTAAAACGTCTGAGGTCTCAGGTTTGATTCCTGGACTCAGCAACACATGTGGGTAGAATTTGTTAGTTCTCTCCCTTGATTTGAGGGTTTTTCTCCAGGTTATCTAGGTTTTAAAATGGGTACGATTGAAACACAATTTTTGGGGTTCATGTTGAGTCATAGCCGCCATGTTTGTTGATGATAACAAAGCATTCCTCATTAGCTTCTCTTGTCATACCAACTAACGTGGCAACTGTTTCATTGACATTTATAATAAGGAATTTTAAGTCATGTGGTTGTACCCCAAAAATTGTCTCTCATTATTTTTGGGCTTCCTGTGTACACAAACCTCAAAGCTTTCTCCAGCCGGCACATTTACTCTTCTCTTCGTTTCGTTGTAAAGAATTCTAAGTTTTGCAAAGAGCGCTTTCAATGCGTTAAGATGTTCCTTAATTTCTTTATTTTGAGCTTGGGTTTGTCTCATAGTGACGTCTCCGCTGCCGAGTTTGACACCTTGTAAGCGACGAAACAGCTCCGTAGCTTTGTCAACTATATCTTGGACTGTCCTTTGACCTTGAATAGTAAGAGCAATTTCATTTTCTGCTTGATTTACAGGAGGTTTTGGCTGTGAAGCTTGTTTTTCTTCTTGTCTTTGTGGCTGGTTTGCGACAGAAGGATTTATCCAGCCCTCCATGTTTGAACCTGCGATACTGATGGTCAGCTAAACAACCAACACACAGGTAGCCCAAAATTTGTTTTGTGTGTATACTGGCAGGCTATTGAAAAACTGGGTGTAGTTTGCATTTCAGTGCATCAGTAGCTGACTATTTTAGGGGACATGTTTCCAATATGGCGTATATTTTGTCCACTAGAACCGTCCCGCAATGCACTACCATGCTTACTCGACCCAATATTTTTTTCTAAACCTCGAAATGGCTAATAGGGCCCTCAGTCTATAGCCTGCGAAGCAGCCCTTTTGGGAGTGGGGGTTGGAGAGGAGGAGGAAAGGGAGGTGAGAATCTAGCGAAGGGAGCAGAGGGTTATCTAATCAATCGTTTCATAAAATTATCACAACCACCATAAATTTTATCATTACATCCTAAAACAAAGCAATCGTTTACAAATATGAATTTCGTTTCATCAATGCTATTTTGAGCTTCAGTTCGTTTACTATCATCGTCGTTATCACCTGTTATAATTTGTATTCTTTTATTATTATCATTTGCAGTGGTTTCTTATATTTTCGTTATGAGGGAACTCTGGTTACGAGAATGACAAGGCACTTACCAATATTCTTAGATTGATATCGATGAGGTCTTGCAAATTAAACGGTCCAGGTGTGCAACGCGTGGAGTCCAAATAAGAATATATTTGACTCACGCGTCGCTCCTCAAGCGCATCTTTAAGTTTCTCCTGGCTTTCATCACAGTCAATTTTAAATAAAATTAGTTTATAACGAGAGATATTGGAGAAAAGAGACAGAACTCTTGATCTGTCATGTGTATGGTTCAACACTCATCGTACAATGCTCATTTTTTTCGAGTAGGATTTCATTTCATTTATTTTAATAAGAGTTACAGAGCAATATTTATGTAATCCATGTCATGCTGTCAGTTTTAATTCACTGACTAAAGGTCGTTCCGGTTTCGTTTTAAATTGTCAGGCCGGATGTTTTGGATTACCAAAACCCCGCATTTAATTTATAAATCCAGCTTATTGAAATGAAATAAACTGCCCTAAATATCAAATATATATAAAAAACTTAATTTCATCTAGCCGACATTAACTTTAAATTAGTGGAAAACATGGACTACAACTGAACACAAACAAATTAAAAAAAAAAAAAAAAAAAGAATAAATGGGATTTAACATGCAGTGTCATTAATTCCGCAGAGTGTTTCTTCATCTACTGAATCAGTGTAATTGGATATTGCGGAGGGTGGAAAATCGTAAGACCCGCGGAGAAAATTGTTCAACCCTCGAAGCGCAGGACGACCAACAAACCAAGTCATCTTTTATAATAATATTTTTCCTAGGTATAAGCAATCATGGCGACATCAACTTAGCTCAATACGAAAAAATGGCTACTTTTTGGCTAGACGAAAAGCTTTTTTCGTTAGAGGACAGGCGAAAATTTAGACTTTGATTAATAAAGACGTGCGCGCTATATTAAAAAAAAAAAAAAAAAAAAAAAAAAAAGGGGGTCAAAACGATGTTTCATAGCTGATATACACCTGTTTCAAAACACGTTATCGGTCGGAGATGACGGTTAAAAATCTCAGTGAAATTTGAGACCGTGTAACACGCTAGTAACCAGGAATATGGAGTATGACCTTTGAGTGAATTTGGATGATTTGAACGAAAACGATGCATGGGAAGCCATTTTTGTTTTGAAGCATGTCGTACCGTGACAAGCCCATACATATGGCTGTGACAAAGTTACTCGGGATGCGTATAATTTCTGAATCATTTAAAAACGGCTCTATAAAGATGAAACAGTGGAGTTCCGTGTCAAATTCTTATATTTAATAACGACAACGAAACAAGAAAAACATCTTGGAGATGGACAATTTGAGATTTAGAGATTTATGTTGCACGATATTATTTTTTGTAGCAACTCCAGCCCTGCACGCTTTTTTTTTGTGTTTTCTGATGGAAGAGTTTGCGCGATTTTTTTTTCGTAGGTGAAGTGCTTGCTCCATTTTTGGGGGGGGGGGGGGGGGGGGGAGATTTGAGCAGCCCTCTCCCTCCATTATCTAATGATCCGTCCCTAGAGGACTTATCAAAAGCGACGTTTTCATTTTGTGTCCACATAGTTGACTGGGTTGTTCGTTTTTGACATCATGGCAAAAGACAGCACACTAGAAGCTCGTCTCCGTGTAAACACCGCAATAACAGCTCGCCTAAACTTAGGTAGCCTTAGTCCATATATGAATGGATCGATAAGGAACTTCATGTAAAGAGTCGTATCTATGATAACACTAATGATCGATGCTTGGATTTCTTCAGTAGGTGTTTGAGCCTTCCAGTATAGATTCACGTACCAAGTAATGGTTACTGGCAGGACGAAGAAAAGCAAACATGTTGTTAATGAAAGGTTAACGAGGATAAGCTGTTTTTGTGTTCTTCTGTGTTGTTCTAGTACACGATCTTCTGTTTGGGAGTTGCCAGTGTTTCTATTCACGTCTAGAAATGGAATGAGTCGGTTCAAGTGGCGCTTATAAGCGATATAAAGACAAACATAGGTTATGACAACCATTATTTGTACACCTGTCAAGTGCATATACACACACTCGACGAAATAATGGATTTGGTCATCATATGTCCGCTTGGCAAATGTTGGGCAAATATGGTGCTCTATATTTGCCCATACATTTGCCTATGCAGGCAAAGGTCGGGGTAAATTTCTAATAAATTTGCCATTGCTTTGCCATACATCTGAACACATGGGTAAATATGTTATATATTTGCCCTTAGTTTAGACGCATTTACCCAGTGGGGATATATGATAACCGTTTTTGCCCTATATTTGCCCTATTGTCAAATGAAGGGCACATATGAAATCAACTTTGCACTAGGCTTTGCCCCATATTTACCTGGGGAGCAAATACAATACCCCAAACTGAGTATATCCGATGTGAGGTTTCCGTTTCAATTTATTGCAATCAAAACTTTTCAAACAACTCAATAATTTTTCAACTGAATTATGATGGATGTTGGCTTGTTTTTACGACTTACGAGGGGGGAGTGCATGCAGGTCCATCTCAGTCATATGTGTCAATTTTTTCTCCTAACGCATGACATCAATGTTGCGACCACATTAATTCAATCATTGTTTTGCTTTGATGTCATGAAAGTGAGGTTATATGCGTTGATACACACAGGAAAAAACGCGGACGATGTATTTTTAATATGCGTAAGTCGTACATGCGTTTTTTCCAGTGACAATAAGAAAACTCATTAACCCATTAACCTCAGCTGCATTTCAAACCGCTAACATCTGTAATATTATTTGAAGCATCAATTTTGTTTAGTCTAAACATATGAATTCATCTTTTTTATTGGCAATATATGCAATTTCATTCATAATTATTTTAATTCATCTAATTTCAAACTCATCAAAGAATTCATTCAATTTTCATTTTGACTATCTAGTTACTGATGCACAGTTCAAACAGTTTATTTTTGATAGCTTTGAATATTTTTCCTGGATGATACTTTACTGTCATCTCCATCATCCGTACAATTTACGTTGTAAAGGACAAACAATTAATACTCTTTCTTTGTCAATAACATCGTAAGCAGCAACAAACTGGCTGTGTATCCTTTGTATGGGAATGAATGTAGAGGGCCCTTCCATTTCAAACAAGTTTCTGCACCAAATTTCATGTGGTCTGCCAATCCTGTGTCTTTCTGGATGTCGCTGATACCATCGAACCTTTGCCATACACAATGATTCCTGCTTGCCATCAATTATAATGGTTTGTTTAAGAAAGAAATCGACAACACCGGGGCGCAAGTCAAATGAATCGGTCTCAATACTGCCACTATATTGGCCACACCAACTTGCAAGAATGAAGGAAGAACGTTCCAGTCTAGAGTCAGAGGACCCTAGCTTTGTCCCCGAATATCCAATGGTACTAATTCTCTCAAACGTATCGGTAACACATTCAATGACCGAGTGTTGAGGTAAAATTGTTTCATAAGCTTTAAAGAGATATTCTGTATAGTCATCATCAAGAACATCAATGGATCGAGGTGAAAAACATGAGTATGCATTCATATTGCTCCACTCTAAGCAACGTAGTACTTGACCAACTGAAAGATTAAGTGTTGATGGTATTGATGGGATGCTTTCGCCAAGTGTTCCTACTTGTTGTGCCTCCTGAAGAAGTTGAAATACTGGTTGGAAAGTTTCTCGAAATCTCTCTGGTAAAGGGATATCTCTTAGTTCATGCTTTTGGAGAAATTTTCTCATGATTTGTATTTCAACAGATCTATTGTTAGTTCGAAACGCTCCTAAAATCCCATTGAAACGTTCGAAGCTGAAAAGCCAAAATGAATATACAGGCCCGTAATCTAAAATACATTGTTTGAGGTGCAGGTGTAGATGCATGTTTGGCGTAACACGTTCCTTTCCATATCTTTTTTCAAACGATTTACAAAATTCCACTAGGTAATCATGTCCTTCTTGTAGCTCTTCAGTTGTAATAAGTGGAGAGCAAAGGTGAAAGCAGGACAATACGAATAACCTCCACAGCTCCAAATCATCTGTTGGAACGATATTCCAAATGCAGAATACAGAATACAAGAGAGTCCATGTTTTCCACTGATCAGCAGTAAATCCTCCAAACGATGTTGATATCTTTTTCGGGAGACGCCCAATAAATGATGGTGCTTTGACGTCATCTACCTTTTCCTGGATTTTATTCAAATTTTCTTTAGAAATAATTGGCGTTTCAGCATTTAGCCATACATTTTTCATTAAATGTTTTGCTGTCCCTAAAAACAAATTGTGCATAGGATCAACAACATGGTAACGAGTACAATCGAAGTAAGGCAACTGTAAGAGTTCAGAATATCTTGTTCCAGTGGAAGTTTCAATTTGGTTTCGTTCATCAGCGGTTGTTGCATTGAGTATTTTCTGAGCCTCTCTTCGGTGCTCTTCATTTGTCCTTGGTGTATCGTCATCTTCGAAACCTGAAAAATCCATGCTACTAAAATCTCCGGGAAAAAATCTTGTGCACTTTGAGCACCCTCGGTGAGCAGTACATCCTAAGAAACCGCAAACTTTTCTTAGTGCAGGAATGTCACAAGCAATACAAAGGAGGGCAGCTCGAAAACATCTTGCTGTTCTACTCCCATGAGGCCGAACTTGGATGCCTTCGTGCCACAATAAGTTCAATTCGGCTACAAGTGGTTGTAAGTACGTATTGATATTCAATTTGGGCTCGTGTGGACCAGGTATTACCCCAACTATTATTACGTTTTCCTCTTTGTACCTTTCTTTTCTCGGAAGATTTAGGAGGACCATATATATGACTCCAACGCTATAGACACTGTGCTTAAAAGGCTGAAACCAGTCAACATTCAGCATAAAAGCATAATTATTAGGCTGGGCAAGGAAAGGAGTGCCGTTAAAATATTGCCAATCTTTCCACACTTGGCCATCGTAAATATCAACTAAAATATCGTCCGGTACATTCCGATTTCTCCAAATCTCACATTTTTGTACAAAGTCTGGTCGCTTAATAAAGTGAGTTAGAGTGTCTCTGATGCTTTTATAACAATAAACTTTATGTGGGTACAATTTCGTCTGTCCATTTTTCAAACGAATTTCCTTAAGCAATTCCGCTCCACAAGGTGTGCGGCGAAACAATTGACGGTGATTCGGAAAAGCAATGTGAGAACATGGTTTAGCAATGACACGCCCGAATCTTGTTGTTATGCAGTCTTGAAAACGGTATAGGGTGTCGCATTTCGGACAAACAACATACTTTGAATGCTTATCTTTAAAAGAAAGATAATTTTTCAAGAGTTTGAAGGAGCTCGGGAAAACCAATACTGCGGTTGGGAAAATGATTGGCGAAAGCTCACACAAAACCTCAAAAATCGCTTTAAAAAAGGCGAGGAGAATATCAATGCCTCGGTCTGGTACAGAAAAGTATGCAGACCAAAAGCACACAAACAAGGCAATCCAGTTAATAAGGGTCACTCGGGAACTTGCTTCGACGGCAACGCTTATTTCTGCACTAGATTGTTCAAAATCTCTTTCTACGTCTTCGATATCAATATCCCAAGTTTCAACCAATCTCCTTCTTTCATTTCCTCTTATCTCTTCATGGTCAGATTCACTGTCCAACTTGTCATCCCAAAACACTTGATCTTCTTCCTCAAAGTTATTTATTCCGTCTCCTTTAAACATAAGCAAATACGATGTATTTTATTCATTCGGCATTGCATAACTGCAACATAGTATAAGATAAAGTCTGAAACCATTATAATACTAGAAAAAAAAAATGTCAGTAAAAAAAACCTCATGGGCTAAGGGACCGGTCATTATTTAAGTTGGGGGGGGGGGGGGGAGAAAAAATTGGGGGGGGGGGGGGGGGGCCTGAAATTTT
Organism: Actinia tenebrosa; assembly: GCF_029948245.1. Lineage (NCBI taxonomy): Eukaryota > Metazoa > Cnidaria > Anthozoa > Actiniaria > Actiniidae > Actinia > Actinia tenebrosa. Next base: position 10,333,503 of record NW_028292573.1, on the reverse strand, counting down.
TGCTAGTGAAAGTCTTGAAATTTAAAAATGACTTTTAGGGAAAATTTTTAAATTTTTTACTACAATCCATGGGGGGTTTTCGATAAACTTGGATGCCTTCAAAGGGGGGCCTTGAAATTTTTTTGCGTCACTGACAATTTCTCCTCCACCCCCCCTCCCTACCTCCAACTTAAATAATGACCGGTCCCTAAATGTATAATTTTGACCCAAATTTTGCTCTGAAAATAAATGATTTCCATTGAAAATAAAATATAAATTTCTAAGTCAGCAAAACAACAATTTATAATTCGTAAAAGAAAAATGATAAATCGAAAATAAAAAACCCAAGAGACATATTAAATAAATTACTTATAATTGTATTTCTCTAACTTGACAAACATGTTTTGCCGGATACCATGCTATCTCAGGATGACCACAGTCATGAATTGATTTGGAGACAAAAATGTACAGCAATATCCATTTGAACATAGTAAATTCTTTTTGGCGTTTTAAATGAGTTATCTCTAGCTATGATTTTATAAACTCTTTGAATGAACCTTTCTGAATGAACACTGAGGTTTTAATGGCAACCATAAGCCGATTACTTAATAATGCACCCTTCTTAAAAGTAACGGTGAAAACGAGGCTAAGATAGAAATAGAAAAGAATCATTTGTACCTCTAACTTAATCTCGCTTCAATAACACTAATGCTTGGTAGTAAATCCAATAGGGGAGCTAGATCATGTGCAAATCAGCCGCTTGTTAAAGATTCAGTCTTTTATCTATGCAGTTTGACTTTAACATTTAAAGATTATATAATCTAATCATCAAATAAACGTATAACATCAATACCTTTTTGTGAAGTAGCTGGTAAGAATTCGTCACTTGATGGTTGGTTTGTATTTGGCACATCAGAGGAGTCTTGATCAGTTTGGTCCAAAACGTTTATCTCGCTGTAGTCATTAGAAGAAGTGTCGTTCTGGCCGTCAATCTCGTGAGTGAAAATACTATCATTTGAGTCTTCGTCGTCATTCCGCTGTAATTGCCATTGATTTGTTAAAGGATCATAAAATTCTTCTTTGTGACGGCAAAATACTCTGTAATGTAAATCTTCGTTACAATGAAAGCAATGATAACGCTTTGACATCGCAGAAGACATTTTGTTTTCCAGAACTATATAATTAAAAAGACGGTGTGTATCATTGGGATAATTACTCAAAATCCAAGCATTTTGAATGGCTAACAGCCATATTCCAGCGTAATAAAGTTCCACGTCCATCAACCACATGCCACTGGACAAAAGCACGCCGGATCTTTATTACCGCGCCCTTTTCCTTAGAGCTGTCACTGTTGGCGGCAGATAATGGTACGATGGTTTTAGAGCTAGAAGCTAATCAAGTTTATTGCAATGATATTTCGTGAATCTAGGCTTTAGAAAAAAATTCATAACTTTATAAAATGGAGCAAATAGCTTTAAGATAATAGATATATTACTTAACATGAATCCTGGATACAACTTCAGCATTTTTATAAGACAGTTATTCCTTTTTTTATTATTAGACTTCATTATATGAACGTATATGTCATCACAAGTCACGTGATACGCCGTGATAGATAGGGGGTAGATTTGTTCGGTGGATGTGCTTATTCGTTCATTCGCCTTTTGGTCACAAACAGGTAACAAACTCTGTCGGTCATCTAGTTTCCCGCACATTCTATATCTTTGCTTATAAATTGCGTTCATTCGTCGCGATCAAAAAATGGGAAGAACATCTACACCTTTACCAGGACGCCCAATGCCAATCCATTCTGTTACTGCAACTACCAGTACAAGCAGTACCAGTAGACATACTGAAAATGGCGCCAATTCTCAAAGGCTTAATATACTTATTCCCTCTGTCCCTGGTGGTAACGAGGATGTGCTAAGAGAACACAGAAATCGCCTATTGCAAGCAACAAGCGAGAATGAGAACGTTGACCCCGACAGCGAAAAAGAAGAAATTTCTTCAAATTTCGAAACGATTGTGAAACAGTTTAAAGAACTGCAAGCACAAAACCGCCAAATACTAGCCGCCTTAAAAGAAAGCCAGCAGAACAAGGACAACAGCAAGACCAAGATTACTGTCTCAAAGGCTGTTGCAGTAAGTAAAGTGGCAATATTTAAAAAAGCAAGCTATTTTTATTGATAATTTTACTGGGAATTCTTGGCGCGAAGAGTAGTTGGTATAATTATGCAGCGGTATAATTTATGCAATGCTAAAATTGGCGGGAAACCCGCCATGGTAGTGGTTAATGCTACCAAACTTTACTATTGATTTCCAATAACAAGACACTGAATGATAATGATAATTTCCTTTCTTGTAAAGGAATTGATTTGATTTCGATTTTTTTCCCAATATTATACAATCACAGCCATACAAATAATGAAAACATTATTACTATGTCTAAGAATAACTTAAGGTACATCTTATGATTTTAATGAATTATATTATGTTATTACAGTCTGAAGTACGCTTGGTAGCAAAGAAATTACGGGACAGGGAAGAAAACCCTCTTATATGGGATTTTACTAAAGCGTAAGTATGAAAATTTAATAAAAATGATCTTGTCTGAATCATCCATAGTTTCTTTCCATATTAAGTTTCCACTTACCACTCAAATATGGCATTTCCTAATTAGTTTCAGAGATGACGTCAACGAACAGATTAATAACGCAATAAGGGATAGAGTTCTGAATGTTCATAAGGATGTCTCTGCCGTCGAGTTAGAAGGTATTTATGTATTTTATATTACGAAGTGCAAAAGGCGAAAGGCCTTATGCACCTATCAAAGTTAACCCGGGGGGGAGGGGTGAGGACAAAGGGTGGTGGTGGTCGGGGGGGGGGGGGGAGGGGTTAACGAAATCCTTTTAGAAATATTCAAATGCCGAAGGGAGGGGAAGCAGTTTGAAATAAAATAACATGGAAAAAAAAAAAAAAAAAAAAAAAAAGAAAAAAAACGAAACAAAACAAAACAAAGCAAAAACAAATGGATGCTAAAGGAGTAATTGTCGGCCAAATGCCAAAATTTCTAACAAATTTTGTCTCAAGTTTTAATATATGGGTACTTGATATAATTTCAGCTGCCCTTAAAAGTCACTTTCTGACGAGAAGGAAGAGAAACAAAAGAGAGCGTTCAGGGGCCCTTGGAAGGCATCAAAAGATGCAGCGGAAAACACAAAGAAAACAAAATGTGAGTAAACTGAATTTGCAACGATTATGACTTTGTTTAATAAGAAACTTTGACTGACGGTGTTTTTTTTTCTTTTTTCTTTTAGCTCCTAAAATCCAGATCCAAGGCAGCGGACTTGTCAACCTCGCTATCACCAGGGGACAAAGAGAAAGTCAAGGCAATTATGAAACTGGAGTATATGTCATCAGAGGAGTCGATGTCAGAGGCGGATGACCAGGCTGATGACGATACAGCGGACAGTGGCTCTGATAACGAAGGGGGCCCTACTAAGCAGAGTAAAGTTTTAATAAAACACCCTCTGCCATGGAGAAGCCCCCTAGCTAATCAGTTCATGGAAAGCATGGACCGAAAGGCAAAAAGGAGGCTGTCAGAGCGCAGTCTCACCATGCTTTTGAAGCGGAAAATCGGGGAGCCGTCAAGACGCCCAAGGCCATCTGGAGGTCCCGAATGGGCATTGAGAGCCTAAAGGTTTTTATCAAATCAAGGGCACTGGGACACCGAACGTGGTTGGGGTTTCTACGAGTTTTATGAATTAAATCTTGTGTCACTGTTCCTCCGTTCCTTTGGCCTGATTTCTAGGGTTTTCCTTCTTCTTTCGATTATTTGAACATTATACTTGTTTACTTTAAGAAATCCAAAGGTCAATAGGCTTAAATAGCCGCTGCTATACCGTTTGACCTTTGGATTTCTTCAAGTAAACGAGTATAACGTTCAAGTAATCGAAAGAAGAAGGAAAACCCTAGAAATCAGGCCAAAGGAACGGAGGAACAGTGACACAAGATTTAATTCATAAAACTCGTAGAAACCCAACCACGTTCGGTGTCCTTAATTAAGTTTTTGCAGTTATAAATGAAGTGTACTACTACAGAATATCTAAAAAGAATCGTACATAAGCCACAGATCGATTGACAACTAAATATATTATGATCTCCTTTCACAAATTCTGTCACAAGATGAAACAAACACCTATAATTAATTTACAGAACTAGCATTTTCAATTAGTTGTAGTTAACAAATTGTTCATAGTTAATCAGTCGTCAAGAAAAGGAAATTCACAATAAAAATGTTTCAGTATGATTTATGTCTTTTTTCCTGCTTCTTAGTATAGGTTAGCTATGTTTAAAGTATGAGGTGGTTGTCACGACATATATCGTTTCTATTTTTTTTGGCCTGCCATAAGTGACAATAGCTGAAGACTGATAATATAGTTAAATTTAGCAAATATGATGAGCATAATTCAACTGAGCAAATATGGCTAAGACGCGCTGGTACATCTGAGGCATTAAGGGGGCATTAATCACATATACGGTCAGAGCATATCGCATGGTATACGTAAGGCATAAATCACATATACGGCCTGGAAAAATACAGGGTATATGTAAGGCATTAATCACATATACCGCCTGGGCAAAGACAGGGTATATGTAAGGCATTAATCACATATACGACCTGGGCAAAGACAGGGTATACGTAAGGCATTAATCACATATACGGCCTGGGCAAACACAGGTTATATGTAAGGCATAAATCACATATACGGCCTGGGGAAACACAGGGTATATGTAAGGCATAAATCACATATACGGCCTGGGGAAACACAGGGTATATGTAAGGCATAAATCACATATACGGCCTGGGCAAAGACAGGGTATATGTAAGGCATAAATCACATATACGGCCTGGGAAAATACAGGGTATATGTAAGGCATTAATCACATATACGGCCTGGGCAAAGACAGGGTAAATGTAAGGCATTAATCACATATACGGCCTGGGAAAATACAGGGTATATGTAAGGCATTAATCACATATACGGCCTGGGCAAAGACAGGGTAAATGTAAGGCATTAATCACATATACGGCCTGGGAAAATACAGGGTATATGTAAGGCATGAATCACATATACGGCCTGGGGAAACACAGGGTATACGTAAGACATAAAACACATATACGGGCTGGGCAAATACGTGCACATATCAAATGAGCATTCACATTTACTACCGGGTAAATGTATGGATGATATGATATCTGCTACATATTTGCCGTTTGGGATTTTACTGGGCCATACGGACTTTGCCATCTGTGCCCATGGGATAAATGTGTAGGTACATATCATATACAGTCACTGGGCAAATATTGTTTACTATTAGTCAAATATGATATTTGCCCATATATTTGTCTATATGTTTGCCTACATGACAAATCCATTTTTTCGTCGAGTGACATCGAGCTTGTGAAATACGTCTTTAGGAACGCCTATCAAATTCAAAAACGAGAAAACACACGCATATATCCATATGCCTACAACACAGTATATCGCTCGTTCCCGTGTTATAAACCGTCTTTGTCTGTGTGGGAAGAGAATGGCAATCAGCTGTGCCCACGATAAAAAGAGAATCACAAGAAATGAAACGTTCATTGAAATCCCTGACAAAATCGTCCCAGCTTGTAGCAACAAGTTGTATTTGTCGGCGCTAATTTCATCTTGAGCAACTTTAAAATAAAAGTAAGCGAACAGAGGATCGACCGATATCCCAGTCAAGAAGTCCGCGGCGGCCAGGCCCGCGATGAAAATAGTCAGAGGATGCCTTGATCTATGCCTCAGAGGATCCTTTACCAAAGCAATCAGAAGAATTCCATTAGCAATAGTCGTGAGTACAGATATTACTGATAGATATATTCCTGAGCTGTAACAAGTGGTAAGGAAAAAGTTCCAGAGATCCAGAACTTCTTGGTCGTATCCTATTGTCGTGTTTCCTTTGTGTCGGTGCGTCGTTGCGTTGTGGGTAAAATTGATTGCGCCTGCTTCAACTGCGCTCACTTCTGACATTCTCAAACTTGTCTTCTTTTGTATTTAAATATGCTTTTTTTCTCTCCTTAGGTCTCAATCTTAAGTTTTTGAAAAAGTTGCAGTACTCAAATCTGTGCAAGAGAAATATTCACCAAAGTACACTTGCGTGCTGTCCAATGTTGTAGTGAGCAGAACCACTTGTGCGGCCGGACTTTAAATAGATAACTGCATGTCTTTCAAGTGATTTCATGAAATTAAACTCCTCTGCAACATAAAATGCTGCTCTCCTGTGAATTTTTAAGAACGAATCATTAGTATTCCGGCTTCGTACATTTGAAAATAAAAAGCTAATGTACCAATATCACTGATTGAAAGGCTATCTGTATCTCTTAATGGTGCATGGAAGAAAATAAAGAGTTCACGATATTGAAACAGATTACCTAACCTGTTCAAACAAGAATAAAGCAAAGACATCATCAGTTGTCATAGCCATGGAACACTTCCTGTAAATTCATGTTTAAACGCGCTAGAAACCTCTAGTTCAACTAATTGGAATCATTTCAGCTGCGAGTTTTAAAACAATGAGTCAAGCAAGCTTCTGGTATAATATGACATATATAATGAACCCAAAGGGTTTTTAGATTTAAAAGATCTATTTTGAGAAAACAAGGGCAACAGATGTGTTGGCAACTGCGCAAACGTCGCTATAATCGTCGAAGTGCATTGCGGTAATAATTCAGAAGCAATTATGTTTTTCCAATCGAGTGAAATCCAATGAGTGAAATTAGAGCATTTCATTTGAATCGAACGTAAGCCGGGCTCTTGAAATTACACAAACATTTTGAATGTCAAAGTATGTCAACATTAATTTGATAAAACAAAGCAAAATTTGTATTTTTTGCAATCAAGCATATGAGATGTTATGAGATGTATTGTTTTAAGACTCGTACTTTGCAATTGGAACTCTGTCAACATGGCAGAGTAGAAAAGACGGCTTTTGAGGTAGCTGGAAGCGTGTATTAATAGTGGCAGGCGAGGGCTGCTAAACAAGATTTATAGTGACGCGGAGTGCAATTGTAAAATGCGTAAGCAATAAACATTTATGTGAAACTGAACTATTTAACAAATCATATATATACAAAATGTATCTTATAATTAAAATATAAATTAAAACTGACCACAAGTACATTAGTTTTAAATGTTCCGAGTTCTGTTTGATTAAATATCCTGTCAGGCTATAATTCACCAAACACTTTGATTTTGGGATGCACGATAAAAAAAACTAATAACTTTACTAGTAATTTCTTCTGGAAATTTCTCGATCTTTCTCTCACAGATCGAGTTTTGCATGTATCGAATCTTCAATTCTGACACGGTCTGTAACAATACTCTGTAACAATACAAAGGAGGGCTGGCCTCAGTCACTATTCAGTTTCGAGAACTAATGATAGTACCCCGATGTTTTTTCAATATTTTCGTCTTTTAATTTCCGACCATCTAATAAATAAACTTGAAGATGTTTTGTGTTTCCAAACTGATGTTTAAACATCTTTGAAACCTTTTATTATATTATGTTTTTTATTAAAGAGAGTTCTACACAAGTTTTATTAAAAAAAGACTAGTGTTTACAAGGCGGCATCACTTTCACCGATCTCCGTTTTTACTTTAACTGAAAAGTTTAATTAACGCTATTTCACTCTTCCTGCAAGAAATTCATTCATCTAATAAAGTTCAGTTCAGGATTACTTGGCTAGTTTGATATGATAACAGGTTAATTGGACGATAATTATAAAAAGAAAAAACTCTTATTGTTTTTTCCACCGTTCCGCCTACTTTCGCTAAGCTACTAGAAATGGGTTACCTGTGTGATTCAATGTATTACGTCCCTCCCCTCCCTGGTTACGAATTTTGCAATCTCGGTTCCAGTCTTTCCTAGACATCCCTGTTTTCCCGCGTAAACATTCAGTTTGTTTGATGCATCGCAGTTCGGATCTAGATTTTACTATTTTCTCCGTTTACTTGACACAAAGATAAGGTTTTAAAGGAGAATCTAGTGAAAATAGTTTCCATAATGCCTGTACATTTTAATACAGTCGACAATGCTGCCACAAAGCTGCAAAAAGTCAAGGAGTTTATAGATAATGGTATGGGAGCCACGCTAGACGTAGCACTGGATATAGAAGAAAGAAAGGAAGGAAGTGAACAAGTGAAGGAACTTCACGATGCTATGGTACAGTACGCTCAGATGGAGAGAGAAGTAGGCCAGTGGATGGAGGCTTTAGATAAGACTAAAGCTGAGTTTAGTAAGCTGAATAGTTCATCAAAGTAAGGAGTCAAGATGGCACATCAACATTTAATAGATTCAGTGTTCCTGATTATAAACTCATAAGTAATCTTTAAGCGTAAAGGAACAGAAGACTAGATACAACTGACTCGTATCTTGTATACGATCTCTCATTTGGTTACCTAACAATATACAGAAGGGGGGTTGGGGTGGGGGAGAGGGAGGGTGGGGGGTGGTTGGAGGGATTCCCAGCAATGGACTATCTAGCATCTAATCACGAGGGAAAACAACAAGCAAAGAAATGGGGATTGTCTCCTTGCAATATACTTTTCCTGAATTCTATTGAGTCACCATAAGTGGCTCAAACAGGGTCAGGTATCCGAGAATGCTCCAGTAACTGCACAAAATTCTCCTGCTTAAGCTTTCATAAGTTAATGATCTCCTATTATTTCAAAACTTACCGAAAACCTTGCTTGAAGTCAAGGCTTAACCTGATGGGTTCATACATAATTTTACTGTATTTTACCATATCCAACAGTGATGAGGTCCCAGATATAGAGGCAATCTTTAATGACAAGCTGGCTGCGCTTGAAGCAAAAAATACAAATTCAGATCTAATGGACCACAAGAAAGTTAAGAATTTCCAGTCGCAAATTTGGAAAGTCCATCATGAAGGCCAGCCACTGCCAAGTCAAAGTGATGATGCTGATAAAGTCGCGGAAGATGCTGATTTGATTATGTCTCAGGTAAATACTTCCTATACTAACCTATACTTTACAACCATGACTCCCTGCGAAGGGCTCTTGTGAGATTCACCCCACATTCACTAACCAATATATTCACATTTAACACCACAAAACACTTGGTCACAGGTTGATTTTTACAGGAGGAAAACTTGATTACTGTAGGAAAAGCCCTTGTTGGAAGGGAGAGAATAACATATCAAACAAACTATTCTCACATATAGTTGAGCTGCCTCATTTTTTACGTGACTTGAAGTTGTGAAAGGCCCATTAACCCTCTTCTTCAATCGTTCCACACAAGGCTTGTAATTTACCTATTACGCATGTACTTATACATACATATATATGAAGATAAGTCGGAAATTGTTTTCTATGATTTTGGTTTCCATTTAGCAACTCGAGAAGTAGCACATTTCTTTGCTTAACAATTGTGCTTGAGAAGACACATCAATATGAATATAACTCAAATAACAAATCTTGTTCACAAAAGAATGAAACAAGGTCAGAAATGGGAAACTATTAAACCCAAGCTGAAAGGGTTTATTAGTTTTACAATCATGAGGTGAAGTCAGCAAAGTTGCATAGTAAATAATTGATATTTTGTTTCCTAGGCTACAGAGAGAACCACTTGCCCAATCACTACTGTGGAAATGAAGAAACCTATGCGACATAAAAAGTGTGGCCACAATTATGAAAAGGAAGCAATAATTCAGCATATCAAGAGGGCAGTAAGTAAAGGAAGAGCCAAATGCCCCATTGCAGGATGTGTGCACTTCGTTACAAAGAATGACTTGGAACCCAATACTGAGCTGGAACGTATTATCAGCAGGAAAAACAGAAAGAAGTAATCGAATTGGAACGAAAAACGTTATGTTACCACCAAAGTAATTGAATTGGAATGAAAAACATGTTATGACTGAAATACAATGTAATTGAATTGGAACGAAAAACATGTTATGACCAAAGTAATTGAATTGGAATGAAAAATGTTATGTTAGACCAACCCAATACTGAACTGGAACGTATTATCAGCAGGAAAAACAGAAAGAAGTAATTAAATTGGAAAGAAAAATGTTATGTTATGAAACCAGAGACTTATCTATGAAAGCTTGGTTATCAGCAGGAATATCAGAGACATGGATTAAAAGAATGTACTGAGTTATGTTTGATAATCAGAAGAATAATGTGGTCAGGGTATAAATCTGCAATGTGAAATACTTTCTTTGTTACAAAAAACAATACAGTATATTATTTATTACTGTGCTCATTTGAAGAACATTTGAAGAAGTTTTAAAAAATGCTGTTTAATGCCAGCAAAATCCCTAGATAATATGTTAAGTGATTCAAGCCTCGGCTTCTCTGAACGAAAATTATGAAAGAAAAAAAAAAAGTGTAAGATTTTTGTTTAGTAAATAAAGAAATTGTCTTATAACCTTATGCTCAAGGGATATTATCTTTCCTTTGCCATGCTTGAGCTAAAATATATATGTCAGGCAAACATCAAAATGATCCCTACTTTTTCATTTGATTTTTTGATTATATTTTGATTTTGAAAGCTTTTAAAAAAACCTACATATCTGGTGAAATTGTTTCCAGTTTTGTTTGCACCAGGGAATATTAATGTAATGTTGCTGCTCTGAATGGTTGTCGGGTAGAGGGAAATTTATGACCATCACATGGCACCTCTTGGCCAATGAGAAGAGAGAGAGAGAGAAAAAGACTTTAACTCATGCACTCCTGGTATATCAACAATACAACTTAGCACCTCTTAACCTTGGGTAGAATGTTTTTGCATTTCAGACCATGTGTCATTCCCTAAAGTATCTTTTGTTTAATGGTTGCACATGAGAAGCACACTCAATCTGGATACTGACTCAAACAAATCTATGACACTTGGTCTGAAAAGGGAAAACAAAAACATGCCAAAGTAAATAGATAAATTTGTTGTTACTATAATTTCCACTGACTCATGAAATATGACTTTAACTTTTTGAGGTCAAAATAACCTTCTGAGATCAAAAATACTTTCTTCTTTTCTCTTTGAAAACCCCTCTAGGGGATTTACATCACGCATGCGTGAGTCATACCTCAAAATAATAATATCGGTCAGCGGTTTTAGGCGAACGCGCAAAAACGAAATTGCAACAAGATTATCACAAAACATAAACAAGAGCAAACGTTATTAGAAAAAACATTGCGTTTTTGTTATTCTTTCATGAATTACAAGTCTTTTTACCATAATCTGGTCGGATACATAGAATTTTTGAATTCCTCGAAAGTGCTTTACACTAATAAGTGCTGAATGTACAGTTTACTGGGGATTTTGAGTCAACAAAACAGCTGAAGTTCGTCGAATTATTAACGCGGAAAATACTTACGTAAGAGACTATAAATACTTGATCTTGAGTTAACATATATATGTATGTGTCAGTACGTATGAAAAATGTTTCGTGCTTGATGGATAGAAAGCAATCCAGCGACAGATACACACGTGGAATAGGAAAAAAGGAAAAATACTTAGTTTGCTGAATATGACCGAATAAAGCTGTCAAAGAGTTCGTCATCGGTGCCTGTATTGGTAAAATTTTATAGCCTTCATTCAAGATGTCGTTCATGAGTATAGAGAGTATACCTCCAAACAGTGAAAGTTTTCTACTGGAGAGCTATGTTCCTTGTTTCGTGTGCTATCATCATGGAGGCTCTTCGAATGCTGTGAAGATGAGAAGCTGTTGTACTGGTTTCTTGTGCACTGATTGTCTTCGTTGTCATATCGAGACGAAAATAAACCAAGCGATTGTAAAAATAACTTGTCCCTTGGAAGAATGTGATACTTTTATACCTGAAGAAGAAATCCAACAACTTGCGAGCGAAGAACTCTTCGAAAAATATAAGAAATTTCAGATCGACATGGAACAAAATCCTAATGTAAAATCATGCCCGAATTGTTCCAAGATTTTTACATTCAGACCGAAAGAAAAATCTGAGATAGAGTTAGAGACACAGAACAAAAATGCTCTGGGTAAAAAGAAGCTATCTGACGATAGTAAAGTCATTTGTACAGACTGCCATTTGGTGTGGTGCTTTGAATGTCAGGCTCCGTGGCACTATGGAATCAGCTGTAAAGATTTCTGTAAAGGAGACAAATCGTTAAAAATTTGGGCCAAGAACAAAGGGAACTACTCACGAAATGCAACACGCTGTCCAAAATGCCAGATATTTATTCAAAAATCAGCTGGATGTGACCACATGGTTTGCACAAGGTAAAACTATGGTTGGATATTTTTTTAATTAATGAAATTTCAAAGCTGTAACTGTTATTACAAAGATCACCCTAAAAGCTGGAATTTGACCAGGCTCTAGAATTAAGTAACTATATTCTTGAAATAAGAAGATTTTTTTAGTATCATTGCAAAATCTTATTACAAGATGGATAAAAGCTAGAAATAAGAGATGGTTTTCTCTTAGAGTATAACTTGATTCTTATTTTGAGAGTACTATTGGTGCTTGTTTGGAACTATTCTTATTTTAAGAACGCTTGTTCTCAAAATAAGTATAGCAATGTTGTTCAATTTGAGAAATGATATCACTCTCAATATAAGAGAGTGGATATCTGCCATTGAAGTAAGAGATGGTTTTCTCTTAGAGTTTAACTTGATTCTTATCTTGAGAGTGCCAAGGTTCTCAATAACAACTATTCTTATTCTGAGAACCCTAATACTTCTCAATATAAGTAGAAATGATGTTCATCTTAAGAAATAATCACTCATTTTGAACACAACAAGTATATATATTTTATTGCCAAACTATAGTAACACTTTCAAATATACAATACAACATGGTATCACAACTGCATGACTAGAATTCATATGCCACACTGAACTTCTTGCTAAAAAGTGTTCTCTCTCTGTACAATGTATAATTTCTCATTAAACTGGTAAGTGTGACATACTTTAGGATGACTGATTTCACTTGATGCTAATATTTCCTGGCCCTCTGGCAAGTGTGGTTCTTCAATTTCATAAGCATTTAGCTCTTCACAGAATGATGTTGTATGCATTACTTGGATAACAAAAAAAATACCATGGTACTCAACATACCAAATCTTTATAATTCTTCCAAATTCTGGAGCATTTTTAGACACGTCAATGAAGTTATTTTTCCCTGGTTTATATACAGTACCATAAATAGTGACAGAACTAAGAAGGAATATATTACATGCATCCACTTGATTGTTCTGAATGTTGTAAAATCTGTAACTGTCACAGTTATTGCTAGGCTATTTTACGGATCGATCGGACTAGACACTTTAGATCCCTTGATCTCTTTTAATCTTTGTCGTTAAATCAATCGTAAAACTATAATAAATCAAATGAAATAAATTGCTAACTAATCTTACTGACAATCGTACATACATGCAATCATACAATAATCGCGATAGATCTTAAAGAAAATACAATAGTTCCTAAAATAATAATACAAGTAAAATCATACCTTGTCTAGCTGCTTGCAAACTTGAACTATGCTAAACGTGGCTCGTGTCCACTTACTTAACTCATATGACAGGTTAATTGTTAAATTATTACATGAATCAATTGGTCTTTGTTCTATGTAAACATATATGTCTTTCAATAATCACTTCCGATAAAACTCATGACCTCAGTCACAAAATCTAAACAAACATTCCTTAACATACCTAATTGTTGGTTGTGTTGTTGCAGAAGCATTATTTGCTTAACTTTCAATGTAATTTTGCATGCCAATTATGTAGTTCAATAAATTGTTCATTGTTGTGTAAATCCCTTTTTTTAATATGTTTATGCATGCAAATAAAATTGGTATTTCATCACATTTCTCATTTAGTAAGATGATACATTTCTCAATACCAGAGAATGGATGTCTTCTATTGAGATTGCTAATTTTCTAATATTAAGATGCTACATTTCTCAATACCAGAGAATAGATATCTACAATTGAGATTACCTAATCTTCTAATATTAAGATGATTGATTTCTTAATATAAGAGAATTGATATATTAAACTTAGATATTTAATTCTCTTGTATTGAGAGTTTTACATTCCTCATTTTGATAAATTCCAGAATTTGAAATAAGAGCTTCTTACTTCTTATCTGGGGACCTTAAAATAAGAGTTTTCTTCTTAATTTAAGAAATCAAACTTTTAGAGTGGATGAGCTGCAATTTTTGGAATTTTATGCACGCAAATGCAGTGCAATACAACATGGAAGACAAAACTTTACTTTCAGGAGAATTAAAATTTATTGCATTGTCTTTCAATAAAGCTGTTTTAGGAACTGCTAGAAAGGGTCCAATTGGTATGTTTTGGTTCAACAAAAGCAAGCGTATACATATAACAGGCCTCAAGCATGATGACGTTTTATGCATACACTTCCAGAATCCCTTTTGGTAGCTTATGCTAACTTTGATTATTGTCTTCATATTCTCAAAGGAATTTTAACATTTGAATATGAAAAGAGATTATATTTTGAAAAGGATTCATTCAATGTGTTTTTGGGAGAATGAAAAATAGAGAGAAAAGAAAAAAATAAAGAAAATTATTTTACAACTTTTCCCCTCATTGATGCATACACATAATCTTTCTATTAGTAATAGTATCAAGTACTAATACTAATAATCTTTGTAGTGTTTTGAAAACATGATCTTTTGAAGAATTGATAATTAATGTTTTTTTGGCAGGTGTAATACAGAGTTCTGCTATCGCTGTGGTAGCAGATTTCGCAGCCTTCACTTTTTAGGTGATCATCACGACCCCCTGAGTGTCTTTGGCTGTAAATACAATTACAAACCACACCATCCGGCCCAAAGAGTGATAGTACGTGGTGCTGTGCTGAGTGGAAAGCTCCTTGCCTTGCCTGTCATGGCTGGGTTAGTTGCTAGTGCAGGGTGCCTTGTTCTTGGTGCTGGAGTGGTGGTTATTCCTGGTTATGTGTCGTATCGGATGATTAAGAAGAAGAAACAGAAAAGGAAATCTATAGAAGAGTAAATTTACAGAAGCGTACTTAATCTACAGAAGTCAAGTACTTAACTTACAACTTGGTACGCTGAAGCATCACATTAACAAAGGCATCAAAATCCTATGCATCAGTGTGAACAGAAACTATGATACAGTATGAAGAGATATAATATATGCCTGTAGTTGACAGTTATACGACATAAAGAAATTCCTATATTTCTAGGTCATAGTCTAGCTTCATTGCTTTTTTTTCTAATCACTCTGATGACATCATTGAATAAATATGACTAAACAAATCCTTATCACTCTAACAGGAAAAAAAAGAATGCTTGTGCAAACCAGAAAATGGTTTAAAAAATGCATAAAAGTTTTAACTGGACATAGTTTTCATTAAACACAATAAATGAAAAAAAAAGCTTGGATTCTATACTGTGGGTCATGCTGTTGCCCGACTTTTTTCATGTACTATATTAATTATAAATTATAAGTTAATAACAATGTACAGTGTTTTGTTCTGAAAATATATCATATTGGGAATTAGTCATTGATTCAGAGATGTAAACATTACACAAGATAGTTATTGTTTAATAAAAACATGCTTGCTGATGCATCAATATTTTATGCTAATTTAAACCTTTAAAGGGCCACTTGGACGAAAATCGCTCCAAAATTAAAACTCTTTCATTCGAGCTGGAACTTTGCTGAAATAATCTAGAATACATTAAGAACCACCCACTGGAATGTCTTTTTGATATTCGAAAGGAAAGGGCCAAAATTTTACGATTTATTTTCGTCCGCCATTAATTTCTTTGAATCACAGAATTCGACTCAAGAAGACTGGCACGAGTACTTATGACGTCATTTACTCAACCCAAACCAAAACATTGGTGGGTAATGTATGTGTCATGTTCGTAAAACTCGGTTTATTTGGTTTATTCAGAAAATATATAATGTTTCATTCGGTTTCCTAACTACTATATGACCAAATGATGTCTAGGCGCTGAAATTTTTCAGTTTCAATAATACTGACGATCATAGTTCGAAAATTTCAATACATCTCGGCACGCCAAGAATCACAACAAAGTAGGACGCATGGACGAGATTCTAGCGGTTCCATCGCGCGAAGTGACTGAGATATTCGGGATTTATTCGAATCATTTTAAGGATAACAATTTTTCAAGGCATATTTACATACGAGGGCAAAGAGCAACCCCACAATTTGTGTCCGCGAGACATCCGACACAATGAAAGAAAAATCTACGAGCTGAGTGACAGACGCCGCTGTCGCGCGAGTAATAAATAAGAAACCTTTGACATGTTCTATTACAAAGATGATATTAGATAATCGTATGTTTGTACCTATTCAATGCATAATAAACATTTTGAAGCAAATAATAACCGTTCTGTAGTAAATCAGCTAGGAGAATTACGAGCTCACATTCTAAATTATTCGGCACGTAGATCTAAGTATATTGTCACAAATCTTTATATCACAACGCAGAATTCAAAAGGCAATCGGTTGTTTTCATAACATCAATCACTATTAGATTACATTGAAACTTCAAATTTAAGATCTTTATATCATGGACAGTACGTAGCAAATACAAATAATGAAATGAACATAAGGAATTTTTATGAAAACCTCTTCCCAAGCATTGCTTCTTCTTCTAGTTCGGCTTCATCTTCATACATTATAACTTATGGTTCTAACTCTTCAGGATTGACAAAGCGAGCGTCCAAAGGAGTTTCCATCATATTTGAAGAGGTATCAAAGGTTTAAAAAAAGTCTGTTTAGAGATTCTTTTCACGACAACGCGTTTAAAACATCAAATAAACTTCAGGTAATCTAACAAGAAATGTATAGTCAAAACGACGCTAACATGACGGTGTTGAGTAAATGACGTCACAGTGTAAAACTGCTGTACATAATGACTCGTTGGCCGTGACACAAAGAAATTAATGGCGGACGAAAATAAATCGTAAAATTTTGGCCCTTCCCTTTCGAATATTAGAAAGATATTTCAGTGAGAGGTTCTTAATGTGTTCAAGATTATTTCAGCAAAGTTCCAGCTCGAATGGAAGAGTTTTAATTTTGGAACGATTTTCGTCCAAGTGGCCCTTTAAAGAGTAGCATAGTACTTTAGACATGCAAAAGTAAAAATAGTTTTTAATCTTTTCCCTCCATTCTTTCGTTCTTTTTCCTCCATTCTTTCATTTCTTTTTACCCATCATCCAGGCATCCTTTCTGCATTCATTCCTTCCATTTTTCCCCCCATCATTTATTCCTTTCATTTTTTCTTTCATTTATCCTTTTTCTCCTCCCTTTTTTCTCCATTCCTTCCATCCCCCTTCCCTCTTCCCTTCCTTTGTTCTGTCCTTTCTTCCAAACAGTATTACTTAATTACCTCCTAACTTCTTTTGTTTTGAACCAGTTACCTACGAATGTCTATTGTTCTACCTTCCATACTAGTTAGTTCAGAGCTCTCATTCTTGAAAGATAAGTTAAACCAATATTATGAATAAGTTGTGCAGCAGAGGTACTGTAAATTGATAGGTGATTAAATTCAAATCAATAACCTTTGGTAACACACTCTCTAGTAAACACTCAAAAGAAGAGAAGAGTGGTTTAAGTTGCAAGAAATGACAATGTGAACAGAAAAGCCCTTTATTTTTTCTAGCTAATAAATGTACATTATTTGATTATGATTTTATAACATCTTAATAAGTTGTCTTGTTTAAAGAAGTTATTACTGTGCAGACACTCATGAACACTTCAAGGTGTTTTAAACAATTTTGGAATCATCCAATCAGAAGACAGATTCTTACAGAGGTTGCTGCATTTTTATGTACGATTCCAGAGTCTCTTGAGTTGTTGTTGCTGTTAAAGTTTCATTAATTTTTATAAACAGCTACTTCATCAATGAACAATATATTTTTTTTATTTCTGTAAATTATTGAAAGTTTGCACTTGGTGCCACAGTTTTGCATACTACCATGCATTAATACGTGATGTAGCAGTTTGTAAGTTCACACGGAGAGAGCTAAAAATATAACATTTAAAGATTTCTTTCCATTTCTTTGTGATTGGATGGTGCCTAAAATGTTTGATTCCTTTGTAAAGAAAAAAAAAAGGTAAAGGTAATTTATTTTACTTTGATAACGCAGGGAGTGGTTGCCCAATTCTCCCGAGCCAAGGGCTCATGTTAAATGCGCTCGAAGGTGCGTCCTCTACCCCCTCTTACTATCAGTGCTCCTTTTTACGGGTATTTAAAGCTAATTAAAGCTACACAGAACAGAGAGAAGTCGAAACAGACGTGGAGTTCCTGAGGATTGAACTATGGACATCTTGCTCTGAAGGCCGCGCACTAACCAACTGAGCTACACCTGCTCCTTTTTCTACAGAGAGCTGTGATTGGATAATCCTTGAAGTGCTCATGGTTCGAGTGTCCACACTGTAAGCATGCAAAGCATTCAGGATTTCAATTTTAAAACATATAAATAATCGTTTAACAATATGAAGCTATTAAAATTCATATTCTGAATGTTAATTACATTCAGATATTGCCCTTACTAGAGGTGCGGTGCAGCAGCATTAATTTTCAGTCACATCAAACAGTTACATCAAACAGTTCTTCTCAGGACCACATCCACCCAGATGATCATAATACTTCGATTAACAAGCATTAATTGAATCACACTTACATGTCATATAGTTGAATAAGATCCCCTCACAATCACTTGGGCACTCACTGCCTATTGTGTGCAAGTTAGTGGGTTCAAACCTTAGCTGAGCCAACACACAAGGTCTTTTAAAAATCATATTGGACCAACACTCAGGGTCTTAAAAAATAACTGAGGAGAAGGTGCTGCCTTTATAATAATATGTATCTGCAAAGGTTAGACCTTCAAGTCTTCTCGCATAAGGACTTTAAACCATAGGCCCTGTCTCCCAACCCTTCCTAATTATCTGCAGTAAAATGGGGGACATAAAAGAACCTGTTGAATTATTCATGTAAGAGTAGGGGATTGTCTCCCGGTTCAACAGTCTATTTTCGTCTGGTGCATAACACTAATGTGCTAACAAATCACTCATGATTGTAAGCTGCACAGCTGCTACTAGCGCCTAAATACGCAGCCAGTAAAGTCCTCCACTGGTCATAAAATAATGTAAAGAGCATTGAGATGTTGTATATAAGAACCTCCTTGCATTATTAAAAATAGCTGAGTCCATGATGCAGCCTTCGTTCTAAAAAATATCTGGTTATTTCTTGAGTGGCTCAGATGACCAGACATAAAATGGCAGTCCTGTGTCATGACATTAGGTACTAAACATAGAGGGCTGCAAGTTTATCAGTGCTAAGTTGTGACTGTCATTTTTCACCCCTTCTTATGTTTACTTTATAATTATTAAATAAAGTCAAAATGAAATTGAAATTAGGAGTGAAAACTGAGTTTTCTGACAAGATTTAATTTAGATTTAGAGAGAATAGTTTCCCAGCATGTCAGCAGTGTACAGTGCACATGGAATATATAATGAATAGTCTTTGTAATTTTTCATTCACTGGTGTCTTTGTTGATATGACTCCTTGTCAACTACGACTGTTCCAGAGATGATATCGTAGATGGTTCGATTATGTTTGAAGAAGAAGATCGTTAAGAAAACGGGAAAGAGAAAAGTCATAGAGAAGTTCTTGACGAGTGCCCTCAGAGATGCTCTGTAGAGGAATAATTTTGTTTCCAATGAATCAATAAATTCAACCAAAAGATGTCACTAAAATTATAAACATTCTATGTCAAAATTAAAACTTTAATGTTTATATTGAGCATATTTCATAGCATAATATTGCTCACATGCATGCTAAAGTATTTTTTAAAGTAAAATAAATATTTATGTAAATATTAGATAAATTCATATAATTTAGATAGCTAAATAGAGGAGTTTTAATCAAGGTTTTACAATACTAATAAAGGTTTCCATTTACAAACCCTCTATCCTCTACATATAACACACTTTTGAAGGCTTGAAAATCTGGTTTGGTTGAATGAAACAATATGTTCAAATTTGTCGGCACTAAATATTTAATAATTATAGTAAATGGTTTAGGAATTAGAGTAACCTTACCTCCACCATCCTGGATTCATGCCAGGCACCACTCTCACTTTTTCTCCTCTATCGTCAATGTCAATCAATTCCACTGTCTCTGCCGATAACACCAATATTCCCACAAAATATTTACCAGGAGTTGCTCCACCCAAAATCCCATAAAAACCACCAACTATGAAGAGAGTCTGCAAACCAAATAAAACGAAAAGTGAAAATGAGATGTTTCCACATCGATCTACTACAAGGTAATTCATAATATTTATTAAACTCTTAATGTTTTGGCATCACTGATGAATGGTGCTATATAATAAAAAACCTACCCTAGTAATTATATAATTACATAATATATTATAAAATAAAATAAATTATATTTTTTACATGATTGCTCATGACTGGCCAATTCTGTGCCACTGCGATAATGTCTCAAGCAAAACAAATTTAGCAATCAATACTACCAAAATCACTCAACTGTTAGCACTGCCAAAATAACAATTTGAATTTCTGTTATAAGTCAAACAACCATGAGAGCTAAAAATGGTCATATATTATTAGTTTCCAGCTCTGTCCTGATCATGGAGATCTATCAGAGGGAGAAATTCATATCAAATGGTCATTTGACTTAATCAAAACTCAAAACATGATCAATCATTATCATGGAGGTGCTGATTGGGCTGAGTGATTTTGCTAGTATCAGAAATAAAGTGTCAGAGTGCTAGCATAGTGAAAAACTGACCTCATAAGCAAACACCATGAATCTGTAAACAAGAGCTTGAATAAGAAGCTCCTCTAGGTCCTTTAGACTTGTATTTTCATCCACAATGAGTGAATATTGTAGTTGAGAATATTTTTCTATGTCATTGCTATAAAATAAAAAGATGAATGAAAATAGCTTTATTAACTGAAAGAATATTAATTGTGTACATTACAGGCCCATTGGTAGGGCCTTGTAAGAGGAGCTTCGTTTTTCTTCCAATCTTAGTTATGCCATTTCTTGATAAACATTTTATTGCGTTATTGGATCTTAGAGGGGGTTCATTCGAACCATCCAACCACCCCTAGCAACAGGCCTTAAATGGTCAACACTCAGTCACCTGACATCTGTCAATCATTGACCAGTCATTGGTTGTTCCAATAGAGCATGAGTAGCTAATTTATGCAACCCTAACCTGCAGAGCAGGCGTTCTTTTGATGGGTTTGAGGAAGAATCTGGGTTTTGGGGTTCCTGTTTTGAGCAAGGGCCGTGAGAAAAATGGGACCTAGCAAAAAAAAAATTCTCGCTCGTTCCAAAGTTCCAAAGTTTCCCCAAAACCCCGGTTTTTCCCCAAACCCACAAGAACGCCTGCTTTGCAGACTAATGCAACCCGGATCAATTACCGGGCTCGCTGTTATATGCGATTAAAATTTCTAGTTCGTCCTCTCCTCTTCAAGGGTTTTATTTTACTCTGGGTTTTCCAGTTTTCCTCCCAAAATCAAAAATCAACTTCTAAATTCCAATTTGATCATGGAATGAACAGGGTTTGGCCAAAAGTTATCTTACATATTCATTTTTTATTTAATACACTTACTAAAATATTGAGAACATTAAAAACTTGGTTAAATACAGAAAGAAAAAATCAATAACTTCTGCAAGTATCCTCTTCTGTAGTGTACTAACTCTTGCTTCACACCCTACAAAGCATAAATTTTAAACACCATGTATGAATTTTGTTTAGAATTATTTATTACTTTTATAACACTCAATGAATCGAAATTTCGGCGAAACTTGTATTTGTGATTTAGAGTACTCCCTCAATATTTATGGTAAAAGTTCTTATTTCAAAGTCCCCAGATAAGAGATCATGGTTACTGTAACTATGATCTCTTTTCTAGGGACATTGCAAGAATCAATTTTCAATGGTGATAGGATTTAGGAAAGGACAAGAATGATGCATTTTTACCTTCTATTCTAACTTGTTGAAATTGCCCGAAGCGTTCTGCATGAACTCTGTACTGTCCCGAATTCCCAGGAACATGATTCCCCGTCGAACTAGTGACCTGAGTAGGACTCTGTGAAGCCAAGGTTTGCCAATAATGGTACATGTACAAATAACAAGAAGCATAATAATACTGACAGTAAGACTGCATATAATACCACGAAGACAGCGAATATAGAGAGTTATTCAGTAGATTAGGATTACGTGTGGTAGTATCAGTTACATAGGGATTAGACTGTGTGTTTTGAGCGGTTGTGCTGGTCATATTTGGGCTGACTGATGGTTTGTTGTCGTTCGGTTCTTTTTCTTTTTTGTCCGCCATCTTGGATAACCATCGCTTGTCCCCAGTTTTCCTGTCTAATATCACAACGCGTATAGCATCATGGTTAATCCAATTTCACAGGAAGCCCAAGTGTCTACGTGTTTGGTACTCATATGATATGGTGGTAGTCTCCCTCGCATCCGTTTTTAGTATCGGTCGTCACGCAAAGACACTAAAAACGGATGCGAGGGAGACTAATATGGTGGCGGTACAATGAATTTCTTGAGGGGAGGGGTAAGAAAAGAACGGGAAGGTGGGACTGTTAACGGTGCCAAAAACATTCCAGATAGACTTGCGGCAAATTGTAGTAATCTGGATCTACGAGGCGTAGCTAGCCGAGGGCCAAATTTATCGTCAATAAAAGGACATACATAAAAAACTGAGTTTTTTTAGCGGGTACTAACGATTAAACTGTAATAGCCGGGGGCTAGACAAGACAGTTAGCTTTTTTCTTCTTTATAATTAATAAGCCAGGAGAGAATGATAAATGAAAAAATATAGATGTAACAGATAAATAAAAGAGAAAGAGAAATATAAAGAGGGGAGAAAGACGACAGGACGGTCTGAAGCATAAGATTTCAAGAAAGCATGCTGATGATGACTCGGAAAATAAATCAGTTCTGAATCACAAGTGTCATTAATATAATCTTTAGCTCGGGTACCTTATTACCTGACAAATACCCTAAGAGGTACCAAATCGCAGATTTTGAACCCTAAAAGACAAGACGAGCATCCCTGCCCTTTTTTGATTCGACTGCCGCCCCCGGGAATAACAATAGATGGAAAAGTATCTATAGACAGGTTGTAAGAATTCGAGCTTCGATCCCCATCCCCATCCCCCTTACTACTAGATTTAGATAACATACGACGTTTGATTTTTCAACTCAGATTATTTGCTTTAATTTTCTGCATTTTCGTGTTTAATTTTCTTAGATATAATATCTTTTCGGCGTTTTCAGCAAACGCGTTATGTCTTTACCAGCGTAAATTTTGACAGGTTTTATTTTTCTTACATTATTTTCGTTCTAACTATATCGTCATTCTAGAAAATGTAAGTAGGCTTTTTATGACAGGCTCTACTTAGCTAGAATATAGCCAAAAGCTCGGATAGTTTTGTCACCGTTATCAGGGCTGCATCCCGCGACGTTTCCAGTGGAAACCGAATTATCTGCTCTTCCATTACAGCCCGTCCCCGCGGTTCCAAAGCCAATGCGAGAATCTGGGGAACCACAGTCATTCTCTTGATTGGACAAAATTCCGATCCGCGTACTTGCTTGATTTCCAACGTGGAAATTGAAGCCCTCTTTGTTACAATTTAGCTGCAGAGAAGAGCCTGGGATGAGAGACTTCCACGTGTTACGACCAATCGAGAAACTGCGGTAACGTCCGTCTGCGATCACAGAGTATAGCGAGTCTGCCCTACAAATACATGCGCAAATTTAGACTAAAGAGTGCGACGTCATCGCTAATATTTAGCTTATAGCATTTTTACATAAGTGAATATAATTGTTAAATATTAGGGTGATCACAGTAAATCCGTGAAACACTAATTACTAAATAGTACAAAATAGTGCAAGTTAAAACAATGGAATTTGCCCATGAAATTGTGCTATTTAGTATTACTAAAGTTTCACGGATTTACTGTGGTCACTCTATCAAAATGCTGGCAAATGGGAAATAAAGTTAAAAAAATAAATATCAAACTTTGACAATTAATTTTTCCTATGTGTTCTTCATTTACATTGCATGTTCATGCTGAAAAGCTAGAATCCAGAGCCCTTTTAAGCACCGGAAATCTACGATTCCCCTATATTGGATGTTATGTTCGGCGTTGCCTTTATAATTTCTTACTTGTAGTTCAGGCGAATCCAGTTTGGTTTATTTTGTGCTCTGGTTTTCATTCCCAGACAGAGACTATTGAAGGGCATCGTCCAATAGGTAGGTAACTTGGTTTCTTTGTGATCCACACCTGATTGGCCTCCGGGCATGTTATATGTGGCTTTGTTCTCCCACAGGGCTGAGGTGTAAGTGAAGGTAGACTAAAAAGATAAAAGTTTTATAAAATAATTATATTAGTTCATGTATGTCATAAAGTGATGTCTCTCTACCTTGTGGCCATCAGTCTTCATGATGGTAGTCCAGCCTCCTCCACCACATCCGCGGATGTTCTCCATGTAACAGTACACTTTGGTTATTGTTGCATTAGTCTTGATGTAGTAGACACCGCTCTTAGCAAACCTATAAGGAGTAAGTCTCAAAGTCATAACAGACCGTGGCACTCAGTAGATGAAGTCGTTTACGCATGCGTGTGCTATGGTTGACTCATTGCGGTAAATCTGAGTAATTTCAGTGCAGTCAATTCAGAATTGAAATTGTGTCCCGCTGTGTTAACATTGTGGTGATCAAGACGAACTTGAAACGATTAAAAGTAAAGGTAAAATATCTATTTCGAATACTCACTACCGAGACAACACACTTGTCAACACGCACAAAGGTTTAACTGCGAGGCTACGTGTTAAATAACAAGCGAAGCATATCTCGGAAGTGGGCTTAACTCTGTTGCTCAAAGTTTGTTCGCTTTTTCTTTCTTTATATAAGATATCCATGCTCCGATCCAGTGAAGGTCCGTGGAATTCCAAAATCAGGTCTTTGTAAATGTTTAATTTTGCACTGTGCATTCTTTATTTAGTTCCCCACTGGCGTTTGTATTTTGATGAGAAAACAAGGCTAACTAGGCCCTAGGCCCTGAGTAAACGAAAAGGATGTATTTTCAAGAACTG
This sequence comes from Actinia tenebrosa, assembly GCF_029948245.1. Lineage (NCBI taxonomy): Eukaryota > Metazoa > Cnidaria > Anthozoa > Actiniaria > Actiniidae > Actinia > Actinia tenebrosa. The sequence continues at coordinate 10,308,304 of NW_028292573.1, read as the reverse complement.
ATCAAAGGTCTACTATTTTACTAGCCTTTCGTTCTGGAGGATTGCCTTGCATGACGTTGCAGGATTTCTTCTGCTTCCCAGTCTTGCGCCACAACGACCGCCTTTACACACCAGAAGACCTGAGTTGATGATTACCCGTCCTCCATGTCCTGGTTGTAGAACGATGTCTTTTCCCACGCCAGACGTGATGTAGACAGTCCCGTTTTTATCGCGCGCGATTGATTGGCTCCTTTAACCCAAAAATCATAAATATGAGTTTCAGTCAAGATTAATTAATAATTAGTTCTCGAGACCGAATGGGCCGATGAGGCAAAAGCTATTGACTATTGAATGGGCTATTGACTCATAGGTCATATGAAAAGGAAAAGTGGAAAATATGATATGAGGAAAATTCCATATTATATTTGTCGAGATGAAAAAAATTAAACGTCTGACCAAGTGGCTACAAGTGGGTTCTACCTGTGGTTCTCTAAAATGGACTAAAGCAAGGACGACTGTTCAAAAGATGACACGGGGACTTCACTTTTAATTTCTTTTATACTATATCCAGTGTTGCAGTCCCCGGTTAGTCCCTGGGTTGCAGCCGAAGCTGTGAATTGAAGCGCTTTCCCCTACCACCAGGGAACCAAATATATGTGAAAATGCATGGGGTGAAATCTCCGCTATGCCCCCAGGTATGCCTCAGTGGGGGGGGTACGTGGGATGTCAAATGCCTGGTGCATTAGTTTATTTCAGTACTTAATTTGCATATTTCATGAGACATTTTGGTAAAAACACGAAAAAGTCCGAGGTTGCTGTGAAGAAGATAGATGTTTTTTTGAATCGATCAGTAGATTAAAGTAAAAAACTTAAGTAATACGTTCTGGACTTGGGAGAAAAAAACTCTTTAGTGAGGGGTGGTTCGTCTTGAATTCAAGAAGCCGTCAAATGGGTATCGAAACCTATTTTTCTCCTTTTTTCCTTTTTGCTTAAAATTTAAGATTTCAATTTGTTTATTTTTTAATCTAGAATGAATGTAAAAGTCATGGAAAAAGATAGTTTGTTCCAGCGTTTTAATATTTTGCGAGCGGTGACGACTTAAAAATGGGCAATTTTCAATTGATAATAAATGCAAATTTAGCGATAACGGTGGTCCAGGATTTACGAGCTGTAAGAAAATCATTTTGATGAATTTCGAGAAAATAAATTCATTATAATTACTTACAAGTAATTACCTTTCTATGGTGAACGTTTGAGGGAAAACTATTGTCTGGACCGAAATGCAGTGGCCCGCTTTTATTTACAGAGACTTGCGATTGAGGAGGTAAATACATATAAACACAATATATCTGATTGACTTACTTTCGCACAACAGAGAGTGCTTGTAGTGAAGAAAAAAGCGTCAAAATCAAAAGTATACCGGTCTTTTCCATCATAGCCTGAATGACCAAAAGAACGATTGACTGAATAAATCTGATACTAATAAAGGGTTTACTTTAAAAATAGTTTACTTACACAAGAACGGGACTGAAATGATACGAACTTTACCTTAATTTTGAAGTTCTCAAGATCACGTTTTTCTAGGTCAGTCTTCCTCTACTGTTGCGTACAACTAACATATGTGGCAAGAGACAAACTTCTAATATTCAAGGTCGGATCTTGTTTACTCTTCTTAACATGAAAAAGCTTGAAACACGGAAAACCCGTCTGAGCGACTATGACAGCCAGGCTTTTAAGTAGTTAAAAATATTCAAGTCAGTGCCTGATCTGAAACGCATCCGAATTACTGAATTGTGACTACAAGCATGCCCGTGTAGCTCATATACTGCTTTCTCTTTTTATGATCAGTGTTTATAAAGGCATGTATGAGAGTTAGGATAAAAATTAGAAATATAATCTTTACTGAAAAAGGATACGACAATGTAGCCTTAGTTGCTTTAGAGAGTCTAACAAAAATGCTGTATTCAAATGCTAAATATATTTAATATGTATTAGTAATAAAAAATATTACTAAACCAAATATATGCAGCATATAACTAAATTAAGATTTGAAATTCGTTATTAATGATTTTTTAAATGAAAACAACACATAGTTACTGTCGTGACAAATTGCTGGAAAACTTGCGGCAGTCGTTGTTTGTTGGTACCTTGTCCATTCTCCTTCTGAATATGAATTCATACCAGCGTAAATTGTTTATGTATACTTGATAATAATACTAATAATTCTTTAGTTCTTAAAACGCATTTAAGAATCTCAATGCTTTTCTAATGATGATATATATATATACTCTAAAAATACAAAAATACAAAATGTGATAAAATGTTATAAAGCAGAAAAGATAAGATAAATATATAATGAAAAATAAAATATTTTTTATACAGGCATAAAAGATAAGAAGAATGATCATATAATGTTATTACGTTAGTTAATACGTCACATTGTTGTTTGAAAAAATACGTTTTAAGTTTTAAGTCTTTGGGGGCAGCGCACACACAGAAAGATCTGTCCCCAAAAGTAGCAGTTCTTGAATAAGGCACCTTAAGAAGATATTGGTGATTTGAATACTCATTCTGCAGGGAAAATAATAAGTTTCAGAAAGGTTCATCGAGACCATTAAATAGAAATTCGATTTCTCCGAAATATATCAAAACATTTGCCGAAAACTCTTTTGTGAGACCAAGATGCTATGTCAACAAAGGCAACATGAAATAATCAGCATTGGCTTTCGTAAAGCCATTTGTCTGGCTAGTATGAAAATCAAATTTACAGATTTTTACAATAGCACAAGGCATTTTGGGCTAATTTGCATGCAGGTAGACACGGAGCATGCGCAAATGTTTTTCACACTTGGTCATTGGGTAGGATTGAATATCGTCAATTTCGTCCTCAGAGCTTTTAATATTTTCTTTTAGTATTATTGATTTTTTTTTTATTTGCATCATTTGCTCCTGTGCGGAATAAGTATAGAGCTTGAACGAGGCATGAGTTGAAGGAAGCAAGAAGTAGTTGCTAAATTTTATGTTCTTCATGCAAAGGACGTATTTGCAATGCATAATGACACGTCCGGCATTCACGATTTTTTAAATGTTACCATGTAGTTTATAAGTAAATCCAGTTGGTGAATTCACTCTGAACTACAGGCAAGCAGGCAAGCAGGCAAGCAGGCAAGCAGGCAAGCAGGCAAGCAGGCAAGCAGGCAAGCAGGCAAGCAGGCAAGCAGGCAAGCAGGCAAGCAGGCAACGTCGCTTCGATTCCCTCTACCATTACTTTACATATCATCTCATCATGACAACAACTTATTTTATTACACCTTACTTCAGCCTTGCATCTTAGTGACATCATTTCTATTTTAGATTATTACCTTACATCATTTTATTATACCCAACACCTTACTGATAATTTCTTCCCTGCATGGGTTCATGTTGAACATTGGTCTACTGTGCCAGTATGTAACCATGGGTTGCGATGTTCTTCACCCCATTATCAGCCTCGCATCCTGCGGTATTACCAGAAGATATAGACCCATCAGTGTGACAGTATTCGTCCGGCATAGGACCAGTTATTCCAAACCCGATCAGAGAGTCTGGAGATCCACAGTGATTCTGCTCGTTACTCAGGATACCAATGCGGACGTGTCGTTGGTTTGCAACGTTATTGAAGCCCTCTTTGTTGCAGTATTTCTGCAGAGAAGAGCCTGGGATGAGAGACTTCCACGCGTTACGACCAATCGAGAAACTGCGGTAACGTCCGTCTGCGATCACAGAGTACAGCGAACTTGCCCTAAAAATGTATGCGCTCATTATATTTAGTAAGTTTGGATTTAAAATTTGAAATGAACTTTTGACTTGGTTCTCAATGGGCGAATTCCTTTTAGTCTTTGTCAGAAAACGAAAAATTCTTGAAAAGTGCAAAAAGCGAACTAGATTTTTTGGGTATTATTTTCATTGTTTGGGCATTCAGTCAATTCATGATAACAGGTGTATTCACAAGGAACACACGTTTTTTGAATCTTACCTATATTTCAGGCGTATCCAGTTTGCTTCACTTGTGTACCCACTGGTTTTCATTCCCAGACAGAGACTATTGAAGGGCATAGTCCAATAGGTAGGCAACTTGGTTTCTTGGTTATCCACACCTAATTCACCTCCAGGCATGTTATATGGTTCTTTATTGACCCACAGGGCTGAGTTGTACTTGAAAGTTTGCTGCAATCGATGGATGTCACTTAAAACTCTATTCCACAAATATAGATTTTTTCAATATGTAATATTGTACTACCTTGTGACCATCGGTCTTCATGATGGTAGTCCAGCCTCCTCCACCACATCCGGGGATGTAATCCATGTAACAGTAGACCTTGGTGACGTATGGCTTGGTAATGATGTAGAAAACACCACTCTTGGCAAATCTAATAATACAATTGATAGTATTGAAAATAACAAGGAAGATTCATGATATTTTATCTGAAATAAAACATTTGGAAAAGGGACGCTGGAAAAATTCTGCTATACAATAGGGCAGAAAACATGTTGAGCTGAAAAATGGAGGTAGAGCTGCTGATTGACCAATGCGCTTCCAGTAACATACTGGACAGTCCTATATTTAAATACGTTGATCAATCTGTGAATTTTATCGTTAACAGTTGCTAAAGGTAGTCAACCTTTGACCACCATGTATTGTCAGGCAGAAAAATAAAACATTCTACTGGAAACTTGAAACAATTCAGCAGAGGAGCATTTCTAATGAGGCAGGAAATGACGTCTAGTGAAACCAAGGAACGAAAGACTTAAGATCATTATCATCGTTTTTTATTTGCCGTCATCATAATTGTCACTTAAGCTTTCTTCTTGTTTATGATACCTAACTATGTAGTAATGAATAGAGTTAAGGCGCAGACAGCAGACGCATGGTGCAACATTGCGTGCAAGCAATATTGCAGACAATGTTGAATGCTGAAGTAGGACCGTTTTCTTTTTCAACAACATATCGTGCAATAAATTGCATCGTGTGAAATGGCTCGCAACATCAATATTAATTGCCTGCAAAATTTCTTGCATATGCTGCACCGTGTGTCCGTAGCTTTGTACTCACGGGTCATCCTCGAGGATTGCCTTGCATGACCGCGCGGGATTCTTACGACTGCCCAGTTTAGCTCTGCAGTCATTAGTCTCACAGACCTGCAGATGTCCATTGATGATCACTCGTCCTCCGTATCCTGGTTGAATAACAATGTCTCTACCCACACCAGATTTGATGTACACTGTGCCATCTTCATCCTCTCTAAAATCCACTGCATTGCTGTGCATAACAATTGAAAATATAACTTGATTATTCTTTTTGTTCGATTCTTGTCAATATATAACAGAGGTTCAGTTCCCTCCCTTTCCTCGCTCCTTCCCCCAAACCCCCAAAGCGCCGCTACGCAGCTGCTAGGAGTCACCTAAAAAAGCTTTTATGAATGGAAGACTTCTTATGTTTTTGGTACTACTTTACTGGGATAAGCCTAGGCCTGAGATAACTCTCTTTGGAATTTAGGAATATTTAGGGAACCTAATAGCCGGGCCTGAGCAAATAATAGTGCACCTATTAGCGAATAACATCCATATAGGTGATGTTACATGGCCCAATGGATAATAATGATCTTTTTATCCTTTCAGGCCTTTGAATATCCCCTCGGGCAAGTATATCCTCCCTTGTTTTGATAAAACACTCGGAAGTTGATTTTATCATGACCCTTTTAGATGTTTGGCGCCGAAATTTAGTGGCAACAATGACCTATCTAAGTTAAGGAAAAATATATCAAAAGATCTTTCTCGAACCGAACAAGAAACATACCTACCTGGACAAGTCAGCACATGTCTGCTGAAGCATGACCAACAACGCCAGAAGAAAACAACAACTGTTGGCCATCATTGATGTGAGAATCGAGCTGAATACAATAAAAAGAAGAAAACTCACTTGTTGTTAAGAAATATTTAGCTCTATAAGCGTCATCACGGTCTATTTTTTTTAGATCGAATTCGTGAGCACGCGTACGAATCTATGAAGTTTTGTTGAATGAGTGTCCGCTCGTACGCATGCGCCAGCGAGGTATGATTTTTAATGTCCATTTTCAGCGTAGCCTTATATCTAGAAGGGCATCTACTTGTAAATGGTTTTGTACTGGTTCATATTCAAGTACAAAGATCAGGAGCTACAAGCAAGGACAAGAAGATCATATCAGTCAAGAATGCAAGGCTATATGTGCCAATAAAGTTCTCAAGGGGGAAAAGTAGCGTTTTATTTTGCATTTTGATCAGTATACTCAGTATGTACTTTGCATACCTTTTTTATATGTGGATATTTTGACGCTCAAATGAAGCTAAAACTGAGTAATTAAACAAGATAATTTAAAAACGTTGATACTTTACAAATTCAAAAAAGGTTATGATTAAAAAAAGAACGTTGTTAGCCTTTTTTTCAACAACGTAGTATGTTAAAGAATACATATTTATAATATGAAATATAATGATTAGACGGCACTGAATACATTCTTCTGACTTTTCAACTGATGGCACACTCATGCAATGATGTTTGTAATGGCATGAACACAGTCGATGCAGTATAGTCGGACAATTATAATGAAAAAGTGGTGAACGTTGAAGAGGAAAAAAAATCTAGTGACAAATTAAAATCCATGCAAAGCAAATTGTGGGGAGAGTCAACAAGATGCCATATATGATAGTGGGTGTAAGTCTTCCCAGGACTGCACCAGAGAGAGACAGCGTACACCACCCGTGATCTTCGTCTAAATGAGAAGTTTCACCCCGAATGGATGGGTTGCAAGCATTCACAAGAGTCAAAAGACAAAATCATGGCGGCCATTTTGGTGCTGTTAATAAGATTTGTTAAATGGCACCAACAATCCCTGGAGATGTCTCGATGACGTAACGTGCAACATAAGAATGGATAGAAGCAAGCTGTAAATGTTTAAAGTGCAGCAAGCGCTATACGTTGTCATATCATCAATGAATCTGCCATCATTCTTACCTTGATTTGAAATTTTTGAAATTGAAGAAACTGTCGCTTTTTTGTGGACTACCCTTCCAACAATAAAGGGCCGCAAGCAGCTCCTCATATTTATAGACTGGATATTTTATAGTACTTGACGGCTGCCAAAATAGGCATGGCTATGCTTTTAGCATTCTTTGCAAAAGAGTCTAAAAATAGGTAGCCCAGGATGTGTTTAGCCTGATTACAAGGCTGTTAGTGACATGCATGCGTTGCCTTACTGGCATACATTTCTCTGAAAAATATTTAGTTTCAAAACTTAATATCTTCGTCAGTTTTAGGGCAATCTTAACGAAACTTCAATTGCAGTTGTTATATTATCAATGTGAAAAATTTGATAGTTACCTCCTTTTCCTATAAATTAGATATCTTAAAAAATGAAAAGGGTCAACCCAGAAAACCACATGCCATTTGCTTCCTTCCTTTACAAATGATCTTCCGCCACGCGAAACCCAATCAAAAGGAATGCTTACTTGTTGACCTTCAAAACGAATGTTTTTGGAAATAATAAGGCGTTTTTTAGCATGTTTTTCTAAGTCAGGGACTAGGGGTGTTCGGTGGAACCTCTCTTTGTGAGATCTTGTGAAGGTCATCATGCTCAGTAGAATGAAATTGGAACCCCTTTTGCGAAGCCGATTGCGCTACTGTGTTTGTTTGCTCTGCTTTATCCAAATGGTAGAGAGGAAATTTGACATTCTATCTAGGAATTGTAGGCTTGATCCGATAGAGCTTTCCTTGTTGTTTCTGTCTTTGGTTTCTGCTCAACTAAATCGTCAACGAGTACTTCATTACTTCATTCCATCACCTCCAAACACATGCTCTCCACTAAGATCAAATATAACAGTTTTATTTTGTTTGAAAGCGAAACAGTACGCTAGGTATCGCTTTGCATTCGTCGGGATCGGGCGGATCAGGGAATCAAATAATACAGATTTTGGTTGATTTGAATCAGTCCGAGATCCTCTGGCATTAACCTACTAACCTATTATTAATCTCTGTTACAAAACCCCTCTAGTACGGACACCCAAGAGGAAGTGTGTGTCCGTATTAGAGAGCTTCGTTTACAAGTAAATATGTTTATAGGCCGGAGTTAAAAAGGTTTGACCGGAAGACAAAAATTACTTTTGCTTTTTTTATTTTACCTTACTTTACAATTATTTACGTTACTATATGTCGTAATTTATAGCGACATTTTAAGATTAATATTAATCGTTACACTTTATATTACACTTACACTTTACACGTTACACTTTATCGTTACACTTTATCGTTACACTTTATGTTACACTTTACTTAGTCTATTTAAGGGCCTGATTCATGTCACTTGACTGGTCTACTGGGCCAAGATGTAACCATGAGTCTTGATGCTCTTCTTTCCATTATCGGCGTCGCAATCCGCTGTGTTACCCGTGGATACCGATCCATCAGTGCCGCAGTTCGTCCCAGCACCACCGAACCCGATACGAGAATCTGGAGAGTTACAATCTTTTTGTTCATTACTTATGATTCCAATACGTACGCTTTGGGTAACATAATAAGAATTGAAGCCTTCTTTATTGCAGTTAAGCTGAAGAGAAGAGTCTGGGATGAGAGACTTCCATGCCATACGTCCAAGCGAGGTGCTGCGGTAACGTCCGTCTGCGATCACAGAGTACAGCGACCTTGCCCTGCAGTAACATGCGCTATATATCAGTGATAAGTTCAGACTTGGTTCTCAATGTCCGAATTTCTTTTACTCTTTGTCAGAAAACGAAAAATTCTTGAAAAGTGCAAGAAGGGAACTAGATTTTTTGGGTTTTGTTTTCATCTTTTGGGCATTCAGTCAATTCATGATAACACGTTTATTCACAAAGAACACGTTTTTTGTATCTTACCTGTATTTCAGGCGAATCCAATTTGGTTCACTTGTGTTTCCACTGGTTTTCATTCCCAGACAGAGACTATTGAAGGGCATCGTCCAATAGGTAGGTAACTTGGTTTCTTGGTTATCCACACCTGATTGGCCTCCGGGCATGTTATATGGCTCTTTGTTCCCCCACAGGGCTGAGGTGTACTTGAATGTGGACTAAATAAAGACAAATAGGTCACAAATAAAACATTAGTCATAAGTTGACCAGTGTATTATCAGTAGTCATGTACTTAGTTGTTTTTACATTGTGACCATCAGTCTTCATGATGGTAGTCCAGCCTCCTCCACTACATCCGGGGATGTAATCCATGTAACAAGTAGACCTTGGTGACGTATGGCTTGGTAATGATGTAGTAAACACCACTCTCGGCAAATCTAATAATACAAGATTGATATTGAAAAAAACACGAAAGATTTGCAATATTTGATCTGAATTAAATCACTTGGAAAAGGAACGCTGAAAAAATTCTGCCATGCAAAATGTAAGGACAGACAAACGTGATGAGCAGAAAAGTGGTGGTGGCCGATTGAACAATGCGCTTTCATTAACCATCTACTTAGACAAATACAAGATTTAAATTCACTATCGGAAACTTGAACAATTTAGCTGAGGAACATTCCTAACGAGCCAGGAAATGATCAATGACGTCTAGTGAAGCCAAGGGATGAAAAACTTAGATCACTATCATTGTATCTAATGAATAGAGTTAAGAGCTAGTTAAGGAGCTGACACAGTGCAACGATAGCATTACGCTCACTCAGTTGCAGGAAATGCTGCGAAAGCAAGATCGTTTTCTTCTTCATCAACATTCTGTGAAACGAATTGCATCGTGTGAAATGGCTTGCAACATCGATTGCCTGCAATATTGCGCACAATGTTGCACCGTGTGTCCGTAGCTTTATACTCACGGGTCATCCTCGAGGATTGCCTTGCATGACCGCGCGGGATTCTTACGACTGCCCAGTTTAGCTCTGCAGTCATTAGTCTCACAGACCTGCAGATGTCCATTGATGATCACTCGTCCTCCGTATCCTGGTTGAATAACAATGTCTCTACCCACACCAGATTTGATGTACACTGTGCCATCTTCATCCTCTCTCAAATCCACGGCAGTGCTGTGCATAACAATTAAAAATATAACTTGATTATTCTTTTTGTTCGATTCTTGTCAATATATAACAGAGGTTCAGTTCCCTCCCTTTCCTCGCCCCCTCCCCCAAACCCCCAAAGCGCCGCTACGCAGCTGCTAGGAGCCACCTAAAAAAGCTTTTATGAATGGAAGACTTCTTATGTTTTTGGTACTACTTTACTGGGACAAGCCTAGGCCTGAGATAACTCTCTTTGGAATTTAGGGATATTTAGGGAACCTAATAGCCGGGCCTGAGCAAATAATAGTGCACCTATTAGCGAATAACATCCATATAGATGATGTTACATGGCCCAATGGATAATAATGATCTTTTTATCCTTTCAGGCCTTTGTATATCACCTCGGGCAAATATATCCCGCCTTGTTTTGATAAAACACTCGGAAGTTGATTTTATCATGACCCTTTTAGATGTTTGGCGCCGAAATTTAGTGGCAACAATGACCTATCTAAGTTAAGGAAAAATATATCAAAAGATCTTTCTCGAACCGAACAAGAAACATACCTACCTGGACAAGTCAGCACATGTCTGCTGAAGCATGACCAACAACGCCAGAAGAAAACAACAACTGTTGGCCATCATTGATGTGAGAGAGCTGAATACAATAAAAAGAAGAAAATTCACTTGTTGTTAAGAAATATTTAAAAGAAATATTTAGTTCTATAAGCGTCATCACGGTCTATTTTTTTTAGATCGAATTCGTGAGCACGCGTACGAATCTATGAAGTTTTGTTGAATGAGTGTCCGCTCGTACGCATGCGCCAGCGAGGTATGATTTTTAATGTCCATTTTCAGCGTAGCTTTATATCTAGAAGGGCATCTACTTGTAAATGGTTTTGTACTGGTTCATATTCAAGTACAAAGATCAGGAGCTACAAGCAAGGACAAGAAGATCATATCAGTCAAGAATGCAAAGCTATATGTGCCAATAAAGTTCTCAAGGGGGAAAAGTAGCGTTTTATTTTGCATTTTGATCAGTATACTCAGTATGTACTTTGCATACCTTTTTTATATGTGGATATTTTGACGCTCAAATGAAGCTAAAACTGAGTAATTAAACAAGATAATTTAAAAACGTTGATACTTTACAAATTCAAAAAAGGTTATGATTAAAAAAAGAACGTTGTTAGCCTTTTTTTCAACAACGTAGTATGTTAAAGAATACATATTTATAATATGAAATATAATGATTAGACGGCACTGAATACATTCTTCTGACTTTTCAACTGATGGCACACTCATGCAATGATGTTTGTAATGGCATGAACACAGTCGATGCAGTATAGTCGGACAATTATAATGAAAAAGTGGTGAACGTTGAAGAGGAAAAAAAATCTAGTGACAAATTAAAATCCATGCAAAGCAAATTGTGGGGAGAGTCAACAAGATGCCATATATGATAGTGGGTGTAAGTCTTCCCAGGACTGCACCAGAGAGAGACAGCGTACACCACCCGTGATCTTCGTCTAAATGAGAAGTTTCACCCCGAATGGATGGGTTGCAAGCATTCACAAGAGTCAAAAGACAAAATCATGGCGGCCATTTTGGTGCTGTTAAAAAGATTTGTTAAATGGCACCAACAATCCCTGGAGATGTCTCGATGACGTAACGTGCAACATAAGAATGGATAGAAGCAAGCTGTAAATGTTTAAAGTGCAGCAAGCGCTATACGTTGTCATATCATCAATGAATCTGCCATCATTCTTACCTTGATTTGAAATTTTTGAAATTGAAGAAACTGTCGCTTTTTTGTGGACTACCCTTCCAACAATAAAGGGCCGCAAGCAGCTCCTCATATTTATAGACTGGATATTTGATAGCACTTGACGGCTGCCAAAATAGGCATGGCTATGCTTTCCGCATTCTTCGTAAAAGAGTCTAAAAATAGGTAGATAGCCCAGGATGTGTTTAGCCTGATAACGAGGCTGTTAGTGACATGCATGCGGTGCCTTACTGGCATACATTTCTCTGAAAAAAATGCTTAGTTTCAAAACTGAATATCTTCGTCAGTTTTAGGGCAATCTTAACGAAACTTCAATTGCAGTTGTTATATTATCAAAGTGAAAAAGTTGATAGAGTGATGTCCTTAAACCCGTGAATAAGATATTAGACTAATGCACTTTAGTAGACAGTAGTGCACTTTTTGTGTCTATTTGACTAGTATTTGTTTTATTTTACGGTACCTCCTTTTCCTATAAATTAAATATCTTAAAGTCAGGGACTGGGGGTGTTCGGTGGAACCTCTCTTTGTGAGATCTTGTGAAGGTCATTATGCTCAGTAGAATGAAATTGGAACCCCCCTTTGTTAAGCCGATTGCGGTACTGCGTTTGCTTGCTCTGCTTTATCCAAATGGTAGAGAGGAAACTTGACATTCTGTCTAGGAATTGTAGGCTTGACCCGATAGAGCTTCGCTTGTTGTTTCAGTCTGGTTTCTGCGCAACTAAATCGTCAACGAGTACTGTATTACTTCATTCCATCACCTCCAAACACATGCTCTCCACTAAGATCAAATATAACAGTTTTATTTTGTTTGAAAGCGAAGCAGTACGCTAGGTATCGCTTTGCATTTGTAAGGATCGTGCGGATCAGGGAATCAAATAATACAGATTTTGGTTGATTTGAATGAGTCGGAGTTCCACTTAACCTATTAATCAAACTACTCTAGTACGGACACCCAAGAGAAGAGTGTGTGCCCTGATTAGAGAGGTTCGTTTATACTTAAATATGTTCCGACCGGACAAAAAAAAAAAAAAAAAAAAAAAAAAAAGAGAGAAAATTTTTACTTTTGGAATTTTTGTACACGTAAATGCATTATTCTTATCACTTTACCATACTATATTTGTTTGTTTTATTTATTATATGTCGTAATTTATAGCGACATCTTTTTTATATTAATTATTACACGTTACACGGACCTGATTTAGGTCACTTGACAGATCTACTGAGCCAAGATGTAACCATGAGTCTTGATGCTCTTCTTTCCATTATCGGCGTCGCAATCCGCTGTGTTACCCGTGGATACCGTACCATCAGTTCTACAGCTTGTCCCAGCACCACCGAACCCGATACGGGAATCTGGAGTATCACAATCGTTTTCTTGGTTGCTGATTATACCGATGCGTACGCTATGGCGGTCGACACGGACAGCATTGAAGCCTTCTTTATTGCAGTTAAGTTGAAGAGAAGAGTCTGGGATGAGAGACTTCCACGCCATACGACCAAGCGAGGTGCTGCGGTAACGTCCGTCTGCGATCACAGAGTACAGCGACCTTGCCCTGCAGTAACATGCGCTATATATCAGTGATAAGTTCAGACTTGGTTTTCAATGCCTGAATTTCTTTTAGTCTTTGTCAGAAAACGAAAAATTCTTGAAAAGTACAAGAAGGGAACTAGATTTTTTGGGTTTCGTTTTCATCGTTTGGGCATTCAGTCAATTCATGATAACACGTTTATTCACAAAGAACACACGTTTTTGTATCTTACCTGTATTTCAGACGAATCCAGTTTGGTTCACTTGTGTTCCCACTGGTTTTCATTCCTAGACAGAGACTATTGAAGGGCATCGTCCAATAGGTAGGTAACTTGGTTTCTTTATGATCCACACCTGATTGGCCTCCGGGCATGTTATATGGCTCTTTGTTCCCCCACAGGGCTGAGGTGTACTTGAATGTGGACTAAATAAAGACAAATAGGTCACAAATAAAACATTAGTCATAAGTTGACCAGTCTTATTATCAGTAGTCGTATACTTAGTTGTTTTTACATTGTGACCATCAGTCTTCATGAGGGTAGTCCAGCCTCCTCCACCACATCCGGGGATGTAATCCATGTAACAGTACACCTTGGTGACGTATGGCTTGGTAATGATGTAGTAAACACCACTCTCGGCAAATCTATTGGCACAAGTAATTACAACGTTTTCAGGGATGTGTTTAACATGAAACACTATCTGATCGTTTTTGCGAGCGCTTTTTCAATGGATCTAAAACATAAATATTCTTTGCTTTACTCACGGGTCATCCTCGAGGATTGCCTTGCATGACCGCGCGGGATTCTTACGACTGCCCAGTTTAGCTCTGCAGTCATTAGTCTCACAGACCTGCAGATGTCCATTGATGATCACTCGTCCTCCGTATCCTGGTTGAATAACAATGTCTCTACCCACACCAGATTTGATGTACACTGTGCCATCTTCATCCTCTCTAAAATCCACCGCATTGCTGTGCATAACAATTGAAAATATAACTTGATTATTCTTTTTGTTCGATTCTTGTCAATATATAACAGAGGTTTACTTCCCTCCCTTTCCTCGCCCCCTCCCCCAAACCCCAAAAGCGCCGCTACGCAGGTTAGGAGCCACCCAAAAAGTAATGTAAGGTGTGGTTCCATGGATTAAAACTGGTTTTTTTTTAAAGAATGCAAGAGAAAAAATATCTAGAAACCCTACTCCCTTTAGTTAAACATCCTGGATCTGCCACTAACCGGTAACACCCACCTGTCTTCAGCAGCAGTGGTATCACTCCACTCAAGGAGGATCAGCAGCACCAGAAGAATACAACTCTTGGTCAACTGCATCTTTGACAACGCTGCCAAGAAAACAAGCCTTTCATTCGGCACGCGTAAAATAAGTAACTAAGCAGTTGACTCAGTCACTGCGACTACGAGATAACTGCCGCTGTATCGTGTTCGATGCATGATAACATGAAATCAATCCGATCACAAGGAGTCGCATAACAAGTTCTAGTTAACAAAACGGAGTTTTTAATTAAAATTATTATCGAAATACCTCCTGAAGGACCTAAGGTAATATTTGGTGCAGATGATGGAGAAGTATTGAGCTGATTACAGTTAATGTGGGTGGAGTCATCATGACAAACTGCGAAGCTTTATGATAAACAACATAACAATGTATTGCGTTGGGTTTTTTCCCCTTCCACCACAGTTTCTGCAAAAGGAATTCTTATTTGTTGACTTTAAGGCGAATGTTTTGAAATAATTACGAGTCATGAGCCTTTGGCTAGGGAGATTGAGCGATCACTATGCATATTTCAAGTAAACAAGTAATATAGACTAGCTAAGCCACCAACATCTTCGGCAAATTAAAGTGTTGAACAGTTGCTAACAGTGACTATAGCTTTGGCTCTCTGATGGTAGATTTTAGATTTTAGATTTTCTTAAAATATCAATAAAAAGATCAAGGAATCGCTGGTAAAGACTTGAGGAAACATTACCTTGACTCCCAGAATGTGATTTGGCTTGCTTATTCTACTTCTAGTTGAATGATGTAGCTAAAATTATGGCTCGTTTTCGTCTTGACCTGGCAGAAGCTTCTAGCGATCTCCTGTTGTTCTTGGCTTTGAATCTGATAGATACTCAGCTACACCCTTAAAAGAGCAGTGTATTATTTTACTTCACTTTAGGGACAGAGGGAGAGAGGGTGGGATGCGCTTGGCAACCCCTAGCTGTTCGTTGTTCCATAAGAATAATTCTTCAGTTGTCTCCCAAATCTTTATTGTAAAAGTGTTCTGTAGTCGTACTGTCTCCCCTTTTGACTCGAAACCATTCGACAACCCTCTCTTAAGCACTAGTTTTTTAAATGACTTCCCACCCCCGGCTTAAAATAAACGAGTCCCTTATCACCTCCACACACATGCTTTCCTTCGAGGTCAAAGATAATAGTTTTTTTTTTGTTGAAAGAGAAACGGTACGCTAGGTATTGCTTTGCATTTGTCAGTATCGGGTGGATGAAGATCAATGATAAAGATTTTGGTTAATTTGAGCTATTATCATATGACCCGTACGGCCCTGCTCGCGCGCTCTAATAAAACCATTGGAAAAAGTCACGTGATGGGGGCCGGACGGGTTGACGTAAGCGGTCCGGAAAAACCCGTCCGGCCCTGCTCGAATCCGCGCGCTTTCTTTTTCTTAATTATTTTTATTTTCGTGAGGCTCATATGATAAAATGCTTATTGACTGAGTTAGGTCGGGCCATACGGGAAAATATTTGGCTCTCGGTCATTTGTACGGACCTCGCTGCGCTCGGTCCGTACGACATGACCTCGAGCCAAATATTTTCCCGTACGGCCCTCCCACTCAGTCAATAAGTACATAGTCATAGTCCTACTGGCATCTATCATGTGCCCGTCAAGGTGAAAAGTGAACAGTTGCAACAAGAACCAAGACAAACCTTGAACGTTATCTCCAATAAGGTGTCCGTACTAAAAGATACGACCACAGCGGTGCAGGTAATAGATAATTGTCCCATCATAAATGCGTCATTGAGAAAATTGAAGCTATAGAAGCATTTTTCACTTCCGCATATTGAATTTCTTAGTCGTCACAGATGATCCTTTTATTTAGTTTAATGTTACCATACCTTACATTACATCACGCTATTATATGTCGTAACTAGTGTAACCGACATCATTTTTAAACACTTCTACAAGGTTTTCGCTGCAATTTGTCATCTCGTTTTGAAGAACACGTTTCAATTCATGTGATTGGTCTATTGTGCGAGAATGTAGCCAAATGGCCTGATGTTCTTGTATTGCAAGAAGAAGAGTGTGTGCCCTGATTAGAGAGGTTCGTTTATAAGTAAATATGTTCCGACCGGACATTTTTTTTTTTGCTTATGGAATTTTTGTACACGTAAATGCATTATTCTTATCACTTTACCATACTATATTTGTTTACTTTATTTATTATATGTCGTAATTTATAGCGACATCTTTTTATATTAATTGTTACACTTTACTTAGTCAATGAAACGGGCCTCTATCAGGTCACGTGACCGGCCTACTGGGCTAGGATGTAACCATGAGTCTTGATGCTCTTGTCTCCATTATCAGCGTCGCAAGCTGCTGTGTTGCCCGTGGAAACCGTACCATCAGATTTACACCACGAGCCAGCACCACCGAACCCGATACGGGAATCTGGAGAATCACAATCGTTTTCTTGATTGTTGATTATACCGATGCGTACACTCTGGCCGTCATAAAAAATATTGAAGCCTTCTTTATTGCAGTTTCGCTGCAGGGAAGAGCCTGAGATGAGAGACTTCCAAGCGTTACGACCAAGCGAGGTGCTGCGGTAGCGTCCGTCTGCGATCACAGAGTACAGCGACCTTGCCCTGCAGTAACATGCGCTATATATCAGTGATAAGTTCAGACTTGGTTCTCAATGTCCGAATTTCTTTTACTCTTTGTCAGAAAACGAAAAATTCTTGAAAAGTGCAAGAAGGGAACTAGATTTTTTGGGTTTTGTTTTCATCTTTTGGGCATTCAGTCAATTCATGATAACACGTTTATTCACAAAGAACACGTTTTTTGTATCTTACCTGTATTTCAGGCGAATCCAATTTGGTTCACTTGTGTTTCCACTGGTTTTCATTCCCAGACAGAGACTATTGAAGGGCATCGTCCAATAGGTAGGTAACTTGGTTTCTTGGTTATCCACACCTGATTGGCCTCCGGGCATGTTATATGGCTCTTTGTTCCCCCACAGGGCTGAGGTGTACTTGAATGTGGACTAAATAAAGACAAATAGGTCACAAATAAAACATTAGTCATAAGTTGACCAGTCTTATTATCAGTAGTCGTATACTTAGTTGTTTTTACATTGTGACCATCAGTCTTCATGAGGGTAGTCCAGCCTCCTCCACCACATCCGGGGATGTAATCCATGTAACAGTACACCTTGGTGACGTATGGCTTGGTAATGATGTAGTAAACACCACTCTCGGCAAATCTATTGGCACAAGTAATTACAACGTTTTCAGGGACATGTTTAGCATGAAACACTATCTCATCGATTTTGCGAGCGCTTTTTCAATGGATCTAAAATATATAAATATTCTTTGCTTTACTCACGGGTCATCCTCAAGGATTGCCTTGCATGACCGCGCGGGATTCTTACGACTGCCCAGTTTAGCTCTGCAGTCATTAGTCTCACAGACTTGCAGATGTCCATTGATGATCACTCGTCCTCCGTATCCTGGTTGAATAACAATGTCTCTACCCACACCAGATTTGATGTACACTGTGCCATCTTCATCCTCTCTCAAATCCACCGCATTGCTGTGCATAACAATTATTCTTTTTGTTCGATTCTTGTCAATATATAACAGAGGTTCAGTTCCCTCCCTTTCCTCGCCCCCTCCCCCAAATGCCAAAAGTGCCGCTACGCAGGCTAGGAGCCACCCAAAAAGTAATGTAAGGTGTGGTTCCATGGATTAAAACTGGTTTTTTTTTAAAGAATGCAAGAGAAAAAATATCTAGAAACCCTACCCCCTTTAGTTAAACATCCTGGATCTGCCACTAACCGGAAACACCCACCTGTCTTTCGCAGCAGTGGTATCACTCCACTCAAGGAGGATCAGCAGCACCAGAAGAATACAACTCTTGGTCAACTGCATCTTTGACAACGCTGCCAAGAAAACAAGCCTTTCATTCACCACGCGTAAAATAAGTAACTAAGCAGTTGACTCAGTCACTGCGACTATGAGATAACTGCCGCTGTATCGTGTTCAATGCATGATAACATGAAATCAATCCGATCACAAGGAGTCGCATAACAAGTTCAAGTTCACAAAACAGAACTTTCAATTAAAATTATCAAAATACCTCCTGAAGGACCTAAGGTAATATTTGGTGCAGATGATGGAGAAGTATTGAGCTGATTACAAGTAGTGTGGGTGGAGTCATCATGACAAACTGAGAAGCGTTATGATAAACAACATAACAATGTATTGCGTTGGGTTTTTTCCCCTTCCACCACAGTTTCTGCAAAAGGAATTCTTATTTGTTGACTTTAAGGCGAATGTTTTGAAATAATTACGAGTCATGAGCCTTTGGCTAGGGAGATTGAGCGATCACTATGCATATTTCAAGTAAACAAGTAATATAGACTAGCTAAGCCACCAACATCTTCGGCAAATTAAAGTGTTGAACAGTTGCTAACAGTGACTATAGCTTTGGCTCTCTGATGGTAGATTTTAGATTTTAGATTTTCTTAAAATGTCAATAAAAAGATCAGGAATCGCTGGTAAAGACTTGAGGAAACATTACCTTGACTCCCAGAATGTGATTCGGCTTGCTTATTCTACTTCTAGTTGAATGATGTAGCTAAAATTATGGCTCGTTTTCGTCTTGACCTGGCAGAAGCTTCTAGCGATCTCCTGTTGTTCTTGGATTTGGAAGCTGATAGATACTCAGCTACACCCTCAAAAGAGCAGTGTATTATTTTACTTCACTTTAGGGACAGGGGTGAAAGGGTGGGATGCGCTTGGCAACCCCTAGCTGTTCGTTGTTCCATATTTATTGTAATAGTGCTCTGTAGTCGTACTGTCTCCCCTTTTGACTCGAAACCATTCGACACCCCTCTCTTAAGCACGTTTTTTAAATGACTTCCCACCCCCGGCTTAAAATAAACGGTCCCTTATCGCCTCCAAAAACATGCTCTCCACAACGATAATAGTATTTTTTTTGAAAGAGAAACGGTACGTTAGATATTGTTTTGCATTTGTCGGTATCGAGTGGATGAAGATCAGTGATAAATATTTTGGTTAATTTGAGCTATTCGTAGTCCTACTGGCATCTATCATGTGCCCGTATTAGAAATATCTGTCAAGGTCAAAAGTGAACCGTTGCACCAAGAACTAAGGAAAACTTGTACGTTGTCTCCAATAACGTGTCCGTACTAAAAGATAAGACCACAGAGGTGCACGTAATAGAAAAGTGTCCCATCATAAATGCGTCATTGAGAAAATTGAAGTCATAGAAGCATTTTTCACTTCCGCATATTGAATTTCTTAGTCGTCACAGATGATCATTTTATTTATGTTAATGTTACCTTACATTACATCACGCTATTATATGTCGTAACTAGTGTAACCGACATCATTTTTAAATACTTCTACAAGGTTTTAGCTGCAATTTGTCATCTCGTTTTGAAGAACACGTTTCAATTCATGTGATTGATCTATTGTGCGAGAATGTAGCCAAATGCCCTGATGTTCTTGTCTCCATTATCTGTATTGCAGCCCGCGGAGTTACCAGTGGATATAGAGCTATCGGTCTTACAACCGTTAATCGATTTTGACCCAACAGTGGCACCATACCCAATATGGGAGTCTGGACTGTTACAATCGTTTTGCTCATTGCTCATGAAACCAATGCGCACACCATGATAGCCACTGACATGGAAATTGAACCCCTCCTTGTTACAGTTCCGCTGCAGGGAAGAGCCTGGGATGAGAGACTTCCATGCCTTACGTCCAAGGGAGGTGCTACGGTACCGTCCGTCTGCTATCACAGAGTACAGCGAACTTGCCCTACAGATACATCAGCACATTTGGAATCAGACATTTGTTTTTAAAGCTCGTGCGTATGCTTATCGATGCAAAACTCTCGACTGTGACGTCATAAACCGTTATAAATACCTGTAGTTAAGTCGAATCTATCTCGGCTTGCTATGAAAGCTGGTTACCATTCCCAGACAAAGACTGTTGAAGGGCATTGTCCAGTAAGTTGGTAGCTTGGTTTCTTGATGATCCGCTCCTGATTGGCCTCCTGTCACGTGATAGCTAGCTCTGTTACTCCACAATGCTGAACCATATCGGAATGTAAGCTGTTCAGTAAACAAATTAAATACGGTAATCCTTCTAAATACGATTATTAGTGTACTATAGATAATTCATGATACTA
Organism: Actinia tenebrosa; assembly: GCF_029948245.1. NCBI lineage: Eukaryota > Metazoa > Cnidaria > Anthozoa > Actiniaria > Actiniidae > Actinia > Actinia tenebrosa. The sequence goes on along the minus strand of NW_028292573.1, from coordinate 10,287,512 downwards.
TAGTATACTTTGAATCTTTGATGATGATGATGATGATGACGATGATGATGATGATGATGATGATGATGATGATGATGACGCTGCTGCTGCTGCTGATTCATACTTTGGGAAGGAAAAAGAAATCTTACCAAGTATCCGTTGGTCTTCATGATGGTAGTCCAGCCTCCTCCACCACATCCGGGGATGTTCTCCATGTAACAGTACACTTTGGTTACTGTTGCATTAGTCTTGATGTAGTAGACACCACTTGGAGCAGACCTATAAAAAAGTTATAGAAAACGTTTACACATGGGTATCGTATCAGATAACAACACAGTGCAATCTCTTACAATGACCACCACCACCACCACCACCACATTCACCACTACCATTAGACCACTGCCACTATTAACGCCACAACCACTCACACCACAACACCACCACTCTCATCACTACCATCACCACAACCACAACCAACACACCACCACCGCTGCCATCACAACCACTACCCCTTTCGTCACTACCATTACGACCACTACCACTACCACCGCCACAACTACTTTCAACACCACCACCAAAACACCACTATCACCAACACCACCACTACAACACCACCAACACAACAACATCACCAACACTACCCCCACCACAACACAACACAACCCCACCGCCACCACTACCGGCCTTCATCACCATCACCACCACCACCACCGCCACCGCCTCCACCGCCTCCACCGCCGCCACCGCCGCCACCGCCTCCACCGCCGCCACCGCCTCCACCGCCTCCACCGCCGCCACCGCCTCCACCGCCGCCACCGCCTCCACCGCCTCCACCGCCGCCACCGCCTCCACCACCGCCTCAACCACCACCACCGCCTCAACCACCACCACCACCACCACAACCACTTTTAACACCACCATTGTGCCCATTTCCCCACCCATCACGATAATCATCAACGATAGTGGTAGCAACAATAACATAATAATAAAAAAATTGAATCGACTCACCAATCGTCCTCCAGGATCGCCTTACAAGATGGAGCTGGATTCCTAGCACTGCCAAGTTTAGCTGTCACGCTAACATAGCGAACACCATCACAGATTTCAAGGGCTCCATTTCTGTAAATAGCGGATCCTTCGTTTCCCTCGTTACATGGATTACCCGATGAACCTATCTTGAGATTGAAAAAAGCCCCGTTTATTCGTACCCGTCCACCTTGCCCAGGATGCAACACAACATCTTTTCCCTTGTCTGACGTCAACCCCACTTCGCCGCCATTTTTGTACGTCACAGAAGCTCGCCTAAAGTGGAGAACGTAAACTATTCAATTTAGACCTCACGGCTACAGCTTGACGTTTCAGGCATATTGATATATAGAGAAAGCAAAAAGCTTGTGAAGAAAAATTCCAATTTTTTCATTGATTGTTAATTTTTCGACTTCAGTAAGCCGCCGATACTTACTGCAATTTTTCTATCTCTGGAACCGCGTTTTCAGATTTTATTTTTGCAGAGAAATAGTTTATCGTTTTCGCTGTTTTGGGGTGTGTAATTTTCAAAATATTGCAGAGAAAAGTACAAACTTTTGAACGAACTTACTGCAACATGTTTTCGTTGCGAAACATCGCTCTCATCGCGAAACATCTCGCATTGTGCATTAAAAGGTACTTACTTTTCGAGGGCCTTGTTTGTTAGCAGCAAAGTGGAAACCAAAAACAGCACAAAAACCAGCTTCATTTTCATTTCTTCTCGCTTCACTTCGTCTTCTTTTGATTTGTCTTGGAATGTTAAGAAAAAAACAGCTTGGTTATCTTATAAAATTGTGAGCCAAAATTTAATCGTTTTAAAACAAAAAAACACTAGTTGCTTTACCTACCTCCTAAAGTGATGAACGCTGATGAAGTTTAGAGAAAACTAACGTGAAGAAGTCCGTTTTAGCCTCTTTATCAATCAAAGAAAGTCCCCAAAAGTAAATAGGAATTAAAGATTCAATCAGTTATGTCAACATATAAAGTTTTATAATATAATTTTCCTTTCATTATTTGATGAAAAATCAATTACGATAGACAGGGCAAGAAAAAACACGAACCCTAGAAGATGGCATACTTAGGATTAATGGAAAGATGAAAAGGAGTTTGTTCAATTAGCCTGTTTTATTCCTCTTTGGGAATTTGTTGGCGGAAATTATGTGACAATTTATTTAACTCTATTTTTTAATCATTGCTTTCTCCAAGAACTAGAGAGCTCATCTAGGGAGATCAGAATGATATAATTAGTTTACAATCATTTTTGGAGTACAATAGAAGAAAGCAAAAAGGAAGATATTAATTAGGGTGGCGTTCGCGGCTAACGCGTCGTCTTTCACTGCTGTGAGTCCAACGGGTCGGGTCGCTGGTTCGAGCCCTGCGGTCGCCACATGTGAATTGAGTTTGTTTAATGTGTCGTTCTCTCCTATGCTACAAGGGTTTTCTCCGGGTTCTTCGGTTTCCTTCCTCCGTAAAAATCAACATGTCAACAAGTTAGCTGAGTGTTGTATGTTGTAAATATAGAACGTAGTGGTAGTGCGTGTGGAGGGAACCTCCCAGAAGAACCCCGTATGGTGAGTAGTGGTTGTAAAATATTATTATTATTATTATTATTATTATTATTATTATTATTATTATTATTATCATAGTAGTAGACACTAATCCCATTGTCTTCTTTTGCTTTAATTTGACTGTTAGTCACTACTTATACAATTTTTTGAGCAGTCAAAATAATCAATGTGTTCTCCAGATTTGAACTTGTCCTCCAACAAAAGATTGATCAATTGGGCCGACGACTGTTCCGGTTGGAGAACATTTTCCTAGAAGTTAACAGCAAACGTTACACAGTGCTAATAGAAATATTCCAAAAATGTTCTATTGTTTCTTAGCTAATCAAAATTGATTTTCTAACCGGAAAGATGACGATGACGCTTCTGATTGGTTAGGAAACATTCTTGAAATAATCATAGGTGCCCAAGGTTTTTCGATTCACTCTGTAACAATCAGCAATCAAACCTTGAAACAACCTCTACGCTGATCAAGGTCAGAGCACGACTATCACACAGATAAATAAAGGTTTTCTATTAAAACTATCCCGCCCTTACATCTGAACCTGAAACTCCAGAGTAAAGCCTCGAATCTAGGGAGGGATCCAACGAACTTTTTTGTGATGCCGAGTTCAGAGATGGAGATCAATGTAAAATTACCCCCCCCCCCCCCCCTTTTGAAACTTGGCTCCCCGAACAATACCTTTTTAAGCAAGTTCTTGACTTCCTTATTTCTAGCAGTTGCCAATATCTTATCATTCATGTCAGTATCAAGAGGTCCTGGTGCATAACATAGTACTCTCACGTCAGGCTATCACAAAAAATACATATAAAAAAAGAAAGTTAAACAAGAAGTGATTTCAACAGATTCAGGAAGAGCGGTAGGGTTGTATTCTCTTTAAGTTCAAAGAAAGACTCGTAACAACAACATAGCGCACGGGAGCGTCGTGCTGAATTTGGGGGCACAATATAATGATGAAAGGTGGAGAAAGGTGGAAGAGCGTGGAAAAGAGGAGAAGGGTGAGAGAGAAGGGAGAAAGCAGGAAAGAAGTGAAAAAGTGGAGTAGTGGAAAAGAGTGGGAAGGGGACAAGTGGAGAAGTGGAAAAGGATGAGAAGGGGACAAGTGGAGAAGGGGACAAGTGGAGAAGTGGAAAAGTGTGGGAAGGGGACAAGTGGAGAAGTGGAGTAGTGGAAAAGAGTGGAAAGGGGACAAGTGGAGAAGTGGAAAAGGGTGAGAAGGGGATAAGTGGAGAAGTGGAAAAGGGTGAGAAGTGGAGAAGTGGAGAAGTGGAGTACTGTAAAAGAGTGGGAAGGGGACAAGTGGAGAAGTGGAAAAGGGTGAGAAGGGGACAAGTGGAGAAGTGGAAAAGGGTGAGAAGGGGACAAGTGGAGAAGTGGAAAAGGGTGAGAAGGGGACAAGTGGAGAAGTGGAAAAGGGTGAGAAGGGGACAAGTGGAGAAGTAGAAAAGGGTGAGAAGGGGACAAGTGGAGAAGTGGAAAAGGGTGAGAAGTGGAGTAGTGGATTAGTGGAAAAGAGTGGGAAGGGGAGAAGTAGAGAAGGGGAAAAGGGTGAGAAGGGGACAAGTGGAGAAGTGGAAAGGGTGAGAAGTGGAGAAGTGAAGAAGTGGAGTAGTGGAAAAGAGTGGAAAGGGGACACGTGGAGAAGTGTGGGAAGAGGGGAAAGAGAGAAGTGGAGAAGGGATGAGAAGAGGAAAAGGGTTGAGAAGGGAGTATTATATTCTATGAAGTGCAGGTCTATTATAATGGCTGCTAAAGGCGCCTTCTCATAACTGTCAGTTTGACTTCATTGAGCTGTGCCAGGGTGTATAGCAATAACACGTTTTTTCTAACCTCCTCTGCAGCCATCACTTTGTGTGCCATCTCGCTTGCTGCTTTTGAAGTGCAGTATAATGAAAATCCTGCAGCTTCTTGTATGGCAAACAATGATGAAATATTCACAACATATCTTTTCACATCAGCAAAAGTTTTTATGAAATTTGACCTAAAACATGAAAGGGAGGAGTGAAACAACTGCCTGTGCTGATGCTTTAATTCCCTGAAGTGCACTTTGACCCTCCCTACTTTTTATACTTAAGGGTCCAGTTGCCTGAAGCCTGGAGAGCACTATCCGATAGACAAATCTTATCTCGCGGATAAATTTATTGGCTAACAGCATCGACTTTTCCACTGGATAACGATTTATCAGCTGGATAGTGCTATCCAGGCTTCGTACAACCGGGTCAAGGACCATACTTCAACCCTCAACCCCAAGTGTTTTTCACCTGTCCCTCCAGCCCTATTTATGCAGTATTTTCAAACTTACATTAAGAAAAATTGTGAGGTCACATTGAGGTTAAACATATCCTGCAACTCTTTGGGGTCTTCAAAGTCTTGGATTCTCTTTGATATATCTCCAAGTTTGGCAGCATTGTTTATAAGCAAGGCAGTGCTGAAATCTGGAGGGTTCACCTTGAAAATTAACAGTAATATAAGACAGTGTATTAAGGACGTATCAAACGATGCATGTAATACCCAATCTATTCGCATTATAGTATGTGTGAGATATTAATGGGTTAACCCTATCAAGGATGTCTCCTAAGATTGAATTGGAATTGTGTAGTTTCAAAAATTATCCATACCCCCCTTACGGAGGAATTTTTTTAAGACACCCTCCTCCCCCTGAAAATTCCAATTTTCTTTCATACAAACTGAGTAATTTCTGTTCTTTGTCTGACCCCCCTACTCTTCAGAAATTCCAAATTCCTCTGTGGGGTGGGTATGGATGATTTCTGGAACTACACATTTAGAAATTGATTTTTGTGGAGGAAGGAAAACTGAAGGAAAACAAAGGAGAGAACCAACGAAATATTCTACTTGAAAACAAAAATATATGACACCAAACCCAGAAGGACTTGAACCTGGGTCGCATTCAGGCAAGGCATTAGAAATGCACACAGCCATTGTTTCCCCGCAAAACAAATTTTGTTCCTCAGATTGATTTTTTTATCACAGACACTGATTTTTGGAATAGGTGTGAACTTTATTTAGGTGTCAAAAATTATAGCAGAGCACAAGTATTCTGTTAATATTTTATAGGGACAGTATTATTCAGCACATACAGTCCATAAGCTATCTATTAGTAGTTTACCTTTTCAAAGATGATCTTCAAAGAAGAAGAAATAGTTGACATATCTTCAAGATCAGCTGATACACAATGAACTGGTCAGGCATTAAAATATAAATTAGTCAAAAAAAAAAAAAAAAAAAAATTGTCAAAGGCTAGAATTGTCTATTAAATAAATCACTCAGAATGTCGGATTTGGAGAAAGCTTTATTTGTGGTTGTGTTCATATCAGATATACAACCACGAGGCGTAGCTGAGTGATTGTATATCTGATACAACACGGACACGAATACTGTATATGACTTGTCAAACGTCTAAGTTAGTTCCTTTGTGTTTCACTAAAATTTTCAAAATTAAAGTGAATTTGGCCAAGAAAATCCAACTTAAAGTTTATGCAAATGAACACAGTTTTGTATCAGATTTACAACACTCTTCATGGTCGTGATTTCTGTTGTGTTTTCCTCATGAATTATTCATGAGTTTGATAATAATATTTAAGCCACTAGTTATTATTCCAACCTTTTGCGGAAGAATGTATTTGTTCAACTGCTGTTTTTGTTTTTTCCAAGCCTTCTATGGACCGTGCTGTAAGGATGAATGTCATAGGATTCTTGGTTTTTACAGCTTGTTTTGCAATGTCAACAGCAATGGCAGCTCCAAAGCCCTGACTTGCACCAGTCAGAATACAACATATACTGGATCCTTCAGCAAACATCACTGAGTAAATAAACAAAAACAAATCAAAGTAAACAAAAATATATGTGTAGTTCAAGTGTAATTCCACCCTATCGGGCTCGTCAAAATACAGCAGATTTGAAAAAAAAACCCTGTATTGACCATCCTAAAATGTCTGATAAATTCTATATATCCATACCCCACCATGGACGGAATTTGTTTAAAAACCCTCTCCCCTACCCCCAGGAACTACCAATTTTCTTCCATACAAACTTTGCAATTTTGTTCTTTCTCTGACCCCCCTACCCCACAAGGATTTCCAATTTCCTCTGTGGGAGGGGTATGGATGTTTTCTGGAACTATACAATAATGAAAAATAAATAAAAACAAATAAAGAGTCATGAAATATATAAAATAGGACAAGGTGAATCATGTTGGTGGCATTAATCTTGGATTCTAATGAGAACAAGAGGACAAAAGACGTGGTTGCCATGTTGGTCAATAACATTTTACAATAGTAGAACGTAATTTCGCCATCTGACTAGCTGACAGCTATGATCAATAAGAGGACAGACAAATAGAATGAGGAATCACTTGCACATGGACCCAGCACAGCAAATTTTTTTCTTTTAAACTATTTCCTTTTTTTATGGTCTTCATCGTAATTCATGTTCTTCAAATGTCGATACTAAAATGAGCCTTGCTCGGGCCAAAAACACACATTTACACTTATCAAACAGGGCTCTGAATACATCGATGTATGCCTCACCAATTTAGGTATCTCTTCCTTTAAAGCAAAATAAAAGCATAAGCTTTTCTTTGATTTGTTCTAGCTTACGTACCTGGAGATTCTTCTTTGCAGTTACAGCCTCAGACGTGTACAAGAGGGTCTATTCGGACTATTGGAGATCAAATGTCTAATAAAATGTTCAAAATGTTAATAACCCTTCTTAGCAGTCTGGCTGGGTACGAGATTCCCTGGGTACGAGAATGGACAATATTTGGGTTTCCTGTGGTAACAAATAAACGTGGAGGAGAGGGTAGGGTAGGGGAGAGGCGAGGATTTGGAAATGTCCACTGATAAATATTTTGACTGACAACCCAAGAATTTGCTATCCAAACATAAAATCATGACTTGTAAGAACTGTAACATCATTCATACCTTAAAAGGCTACCTACAAATAGCGTCTCTTCGTTAAGTCCTGGTATTTATCGAAAAAGTATTTTTTGTGAGACTTAAAGTCTATGGCGGGCCTATAAAACATTGACCTTATCGACTATAACTTTGTATATTTGAGGTAAGCATAATGTATTATCTCGTTGCTATCTTATTTACAAACTGAAATTAACAGGAAATTAGTCTAAGGCCATATATGTATATGCAGTCTCTAATGCCGTTAATCAAAGCACACTAGCCCAACAGGTTCCATACTGCAGTGATGCAGCCTCAGTAGTGCATGCCCTCAATGCTCCATACAGGTTACCTCTTTATACCTCTGCGACTTGTTGGCGTGGAACTGAGCTAATTGATAGATCTAAAAAGGGATTGAAAGGCGTTTGAAATTGGTCAACAGCTCAGACAAGCATGGTAAAAAAATATGACTTAAAAAATATTTTAAAAAAGAACTAAAGAAAATGTACAAAGAGCATAATTAATCATTAAGCCATTAAGATAGTATTATCTTTTTCAAACATTCGAATAACTTATAAAACAGCAACATTAACTATAAACCTTTGGACTGAGTATAATCTCAGTACAAGTACATGCATACATTGTCTGATGTTCTCGTTGCCATAGCTACGTCATCGTAAATCATGGTGTGGTTTCCAGCTGATCTGAAATAGTGACGTAGAAATGACGTCACTACAAAACTGAGGGGCCATGAAGCCTGCGATACCCTGAGGTCCCTAGGTTATATATTTCTCGTTCCGGCGTTTGCTGTTTTGAAGGGCAGTCGCTAGCCTCGTTACATACACAGGAAGCGAAATAGAACCTCTGGAGCCCAGTGTAAGCCTGCGAAAATGGATCAGCAAAATAATAATAATAATAATTATTATTATTATTATTATTATAATTATAATGATAATAATAATGATAATGATGATGATGATGATGATGATGATGATATAAAAATTGTAAGAAAGTGTCAGAAATGGGTTATTTCACAGAACTGTGAGATTTTGATAACGTCTGTACAATTGTTAAATTTGTATACATCTTTGTAAAACCAGTCATGCAGATATTTGCTTAGACTATTCATGCCCGCAATATTCTGTATTCATGGAGCAAAAATGTCTGAAGTTGAAATAAACATATAATAATAATAATAATAATAATAATAATAATAATAGAAATATAATATTTTTTTAGAGAAATATAATAATGATAATAATAGTAATAATAGTGATAATAATAATAATATTAATAATAATAATAATAAATCAAAAGGGAATTGCCCACCATAGGTATTAGAATATAACAACCATGATTTATAGTGTTACTGTTATGAAGAGTGTATTAGCAACATTATTATTTTTTCATTTGGTGACCTGGAAATCAGTGATTTCAAGAAGAAAAGTAACACCTTAGTTTTGCAAATGTTCTCGATTCTCATTGGCTAACATTTTTTCTCAGATCAGGTGGTCGTAAGCTTTAAGTTCTAGATTACGGATAATTTGGTCTTTGAAGATATATTAATATGGGTTTATATCGAGATATCGATAATAACAAGAGACTCTTTTACATGGTCTCTTGATCATACTGTGAAGTATTTCAGCGTGCTATTTATCGGTAAGGGATCGATAGGGGGGTTGGATAGGCGAGAGGGCAATACATGCCGTGCAATATACGTTCACTAGTTATTTACAGATCCAAAGTGTTTTATATTTATAACGAATTACCAACCCGAACGATTTATTTTCCTCAACTGAACCAAAAAGTAAGACTTTTGTTATCAAATACCACTGTAAGTACTTTTTACCAAGCCTTTAACGACTGTAAATTTTCTTCTAGTTTTTCAGGAAATGACTTCACTATTCTGAGATTTGTTCTCCTCAAGATTAAGAAATGGGAAATACGTTAGACTGCTGTTATTGTACCCGTCAGAACAACCAGTGCCTGTTTCCATGTATCCGTTGCTGTTCTTATTCCCATCGTCGGGTTTTCTATAACTTTGATGGCATGGAAGCAGTCCAGCCTTTGGTCCATTTTTACTTTCCCAAAAAATCGGTAGTACGAAAACTTCCAGGGGAACTTAAGTCGTGTGCTGAAGAAGAAGATCTCAAGCAGATTATTCAAAATGGTAAACAGGAAAATATTGCAAACTTGTTTAAACATGTTGGCGCTGCATCATAGCATCTGCATCTTAAGGTGCCTCGATACAATAATTTTGAAGCACGACTCCTCTACTTGTATTGCAAACTGCGCGGCACCAGGTATACCTTGGCCAAATATGAGTTTATACTAAGTGTAGGGATAAATGGAAGTTTTAAATCGTGTGTATTTCGTGACCATCGGACACGCCCTAAAGGCATCTTAATTGCAGTAAAAAGCGTGTCTCTCGTCTTTGATTAATTTTATTTGAATATAATTCTGAAGTAATGAGTTGTGTAAGAGAGGTATTTAATTTAGAGCGAGAAGCATGTCTCAACACAAAAGGAAAAATTAAATACGCCAGTGCGTTTTTAAGATACTTACTTATAAGCCGGCTCGCATACTACACATGCCTCAAATGTTATCTACTCCTATGTAATCCATAGAAATTAGATGTAGAAGGGCTGATATATACTGCGTCCTTTTTGAAAGATTCGTAAAAGGATTCTTCGTTCGGATATGACATCAAAGCAGCCACGTTGGAAGAATTTGACAAAATATTTTTTAGAGAATATTCTTATTTAGCCTATATATCTTCCAACATGGCAGCCATGGCTTTGGTTATTTCACTCCCTTGCAATGATTGCAGATGCAAACCAAGAATATTAATTCCCCAAATTAGAATTTGTGGTTCAGTTGATTCGGCACTTCAGAATGTTAAAGTGACAAGGCCATCATCCTCCTCGGGTGCAACTCCATGAATCACACTGGAAGATCTTTAACGTATTCAATTGGACAGAGCTAGGAGTCCAAGTCCAAATCAAAGTTGATAAAATGTAAATGTATGAAGACATCAAGTCCAGCATCGAATTACTTGGAACCATTATTTCAAGTGCCACTCAAGCGAATTCGTGAAACGTCTAATGAGAAAATAAAATAGAATAAAAACTTGCCATAAAACTTGTTATTATCGCTTATCACCACCGCAAAGTATAGCAGTAGCGCAGCTCAACTGAGGCCCCGTCCACAAGTATCCGGAAGTTTTCGAATACGCTGACGTAAAAACGATTTTGCGCATGCTCAATAAGAAAAACTATCCCACAAAGGGACTAGGCACTAGCGTGCATCAGGGCGGATCAAGAAATTTCCGGATACGTGTGGACAGTGAAAACGATTCGAATACGCTGCGTGTGGACGCGAACATTGTCGTATCCGCAAAAATAAATTTGCGGATACAAAAATTTCCAGATACGTGTGGACGGGGCCTGAAAGCATGTGAAGGCGGTTCTGGCATCCATTACTGAGCCTGATGCGTTTGTTTTGTTTTTCCTGACAGGTATGGGCCCGGTAGAACAGCTGAGTGCAATATGTTTCTATGCCAGTAAAAACAACTACACGGTTCGCGCAGTCGGAGCAGGTGCCAGTTGGTCACGCATTACAAGCACACGTGACATCCTTATTGACATGAAAAAGCTGGACAGAATCCTCACGAAGCCGCCAAGCAGCCGTAAGGAGAATCTGGTTAAAGAGTATGTGGATATAGAGGTAGAAGGAGGGAAAAAAGTTGTGGACTTTGTAGAGGAACTCGACGCGCGGTATGGTCTGGGTCTCCCGATGATTGGTAACTATGCTGGTCAAACTGTTGCTGGAGTGGCGAGTACCTCAACTCATGGGTCAGGATATTTTGCAGGAACCCTTGTAAGTAACACTGATATCGATACTGATAAATGTGATAGAGGGTTATGAAGTGGTTTGCATCGTCTGCATGAGTGAGATATAATTTAAGGCAAATTCGAACAACGGCCACACCTTATCTTAAAGCGGTTTAGTTGGGAAGCGATGCGGCAAATTCGTAGTTTGATGTATACGTAGCCGTGCCGTGTCGTACCTCAGCTACGTATTTTAGAGCAGTTTTCTTATGACTGTGAAAAGCTCGTATACGCGTGCCTTGCCGTGACCGTGATGTTTTCTGGAATTTTAATTAGCTGATTGTTTTCTTGCGCATTGTGATTGGACTGGCAGTGCCGTGACCTCAGCGTGACCGTGTCCATGCCATGTTTATGCCGTTTGATGACGATTGCGGGCTCCAAGAATTAGGATAGTGACGTACCACTAATAAGAAAGAGGAATGGTCTAACAAATATTTCCAACTCATAGGGGTGGAGTGGAGTGCAGATTTGTCACAATTCGAGTCATGCATGTCTTCCCATCCATTAATGTAGTGTTTCAATATTCACAGTCCACTTCAGTCGTCGGCCTACACCTCATTACTCACCGTGGTATCCAAGTACGCATCGGCCTTGGTAACGAAACTTTCGAAGAGTGTAAACAGAAACTTGACGACGCACAGCCGTGTGGGATTCCTGTGGTGATGAATAGTACAACCATGTTGAAGGGGACGGTAGTTGGGCTTGGTTCGTTAGGGATTGTGTGCTCCATCACCTATCGATGTATTCCTATGTTCAATATAGAAGAAACGAGAAGTCTTATTCGTATTCCTTGGAGTGGAAAAAATAGTTTTCGCATCAGAGAGCGATTTACTCACGCGTTTACTGATCCTGAACTAGGAGAATATTTCTCGTTCTTCATTAATCCTTATCCACAGCCTAGAAGGTAATGTCAAAAATTACTTATAAATGAAAGAATACCCCGAATGAATAAATAAAGGATGGAATAGAGATAAAAAGAAAAACAAAACAAAACAACAAAAAAACAAAAAAAACAAACAAACAAAAACAAAACAAACAAAAACAAACAAACAAAAAAAAAAACATAAAAAAAACAAACAAAACAAAACGAAAAAGCAGTAAAAGAAAAAGAAAGAACTAAGAAGGAAAAATGAGAGAGAAAAGAACCAACGTGGCGACTGCTTCATTGTTATTTATATCTAAAGGAATTTTGAGTCATGATGGCTCTGACACTGCGCGCGATGTATCCTAGCGGCAGCTAGAACACTACATGACACTTGATTCCTCAAAATAAAACAAACTCGCTTATGTATCTTCACATATATTTTTTTGTATCAATGTTAATTTAGTATCCTGTACGGTGCAGTTCTTCAGTCCAAGCGTACAACACGTCGTCCCGCTTGCTGCAAGTGCTGCCTATGTTGGTGTGGCTCAGGTGGACGTGGTTGTAGTGAATGTGGCATGGTACAAAATGATTGCACTACAAGCTGCTTGCAATCCTGTGCGAATTGCTGCCCATCACGTGTTTCTGACATTACAAACTTTGGTTTGTCTTTGATGGACAGGGCCAAATACCCGTTCGTTCACAAGTATTACAACGTTTTGCAGTTTACTAATGGCAATGTACAGTGAGTACGACTTTCCAGTACGACTCTTATTCCTCGCAAATATTTATTCTCCTCTGTAGGATGACATGGGACACCAAATGATTACTTATAATCAGTCATGTTTTATAAAGCTCATTTTCTATATGGATATAATCAAATGGGATGAAAGAAACTCAGCCTCACTAGTTTCATTTCAGCCAGTTGCAGCAGTGCACGAGAGAGGGTTGGGGTCAGAGTTTGGATCCCTTATACATATTTCTAACATTGATCTGTGCAGCCGATTCTCCTCCTGTACCCCCCTGCAAGTAAGCCGTTCAAATTTTATCAACATCCTGTAACAGCGTACCCGTTTAAGCTAATCGATTTGGAAATGCATGATTACCTTGCTTGAATTTAGCTGAGTACTTCCAGTGGTGATTCAAGATTCCTTAAACGTTGCGCAGCTACACTCACTTTGTCAAGACTAACGTTTACGTTTCATTAACAGCGTGCGCACAGCAGAATGGTGTTTACCGCTGGACCAAATGGACGCAGCTCTTGCTGACGTCATTGACACAGCAAACCAGTACGCTCAGCGTCATCAACAGTACAGTTTGTTGCCAATCTACGTGCGCTTGGCCAAGACTGACGAATTATTGTTGAGTCCAGCTAATAAAAGGTTTGCTTCTGGAGAGACAGAACACTGCTGTTATATTGAGGTAAGTCCTTACCGACAAATGTCTTCTCCTATTACAGTCCTACTCTGAGACAAATACCGGATTCTCCATGTAAAGGGACTCCAGATTCTAGTATCTAAAAACTTTGGCTCTTGCTTGAATGTTGGAGCCCAGGATAACCTTAAGTTGAGATACCTATGTCCAACATGATGTTCTTCAGACCCGTTTTTGGGTCTCTGAAATTGTCGGGAATCAAGTTGGAAAAGTTCTTAATTCAGCACATGTCATGCTGATTGGGCTGCCTGCCTGCATCCGCTTTATTTAGCGCGCGTTAACCCATATGCAGACGGGCGACTTCGCAAAAGTCTATACGATATTCCTTAATAAGGGGAAAGGGGTTGGTGATTGATTCCTACAGTTAATTTGCCATGACTTAGCTCAGCTCATTGTTCGATCAAATTTGAAAAGACTTACTCTCATCACAAACGAAAACTCGACTACAAGTAATATCTATAATAGCTGAAAATAATTTGGTCGTCACTTTAGGTTCCATTCATGGCGGGCGCCTTTGGAACCGACGAATACCAAGCCACCATAGAGGAACTATTATCCAAGAAGTACAGCGCCAGACCACACTGGGCTAAGAATAACCAGCTGAGCTCAAACCGAGTAAAAAAGCTCTACCCAAACTTGAATGAATGGCAGAAAGTATTCAAACTGTTCAACAAAGATGGCACCTTTTGTAACGAGTTTACTAGGAGAATGGGCTTTGATCACTGCTTGGTGGAAGAACCCGTTAACCAAGGTCATGCTAATAATAACGTCATCAATGTGCAACCGCCTAACGGTTATGTTGACGTCATCACTGAACAGCCATAATCGCCTTGTGATATTATAGGCAGATTAAGATTCCCGTTTTTCCTTCCAGCAAACGGCAAACGTGACCACGTTTTCATCGTTTCCCTACATTTCACTTTACCTTTTGCAAACCTTCTCGACAAAGACAAGTATTCTTTTGTTTATCTACTACTTGGAGATTTTTGCGATTCCTTTTCACTAATTTTAAAGAATTTTTTAATGGTCAACTGACGTTTCACGTTTGCCGTAAACTAGAATCTTAAAATCTCTAATGTCATTAGTATCTAACAACCAACGAACAATTAAAAATCTGATCTGTACTGATATATAACTGCACTAAAAAACTGAACAAGATGGAGACGTCTTTTATCATTTTCAATCATTTTATAGTATAATGTAGTTCATTCTATTTTTATTTTTTTAAAGCTATTTTTAGATATTATTTTATATTTACTAACTTTTTTTTTCATTCAATAATAATTTATTAACTATTAGTTATAATTTATTTTTTAGTGTAGGGGTTTTGTCTTGTAGTTATAATTTTATAGTTTTTTATACACATATCTTCATAGCCACAGGTTTGTTAGCATATTGCTATTTAGTGCTACCCTCAGTAAATAAAGAGTTTATTATTATTATTATTATTATTATTATTATTATTATTATTATTATTATTATTACGTCGAGGATTGGAAAAAAAATTAAATAATCACTTAATTAGCTTGTTAATGTAATATGAAAGGTGGATACGCTCGCGCACAATCGTTCAAAATTATTTTGTAAAAACAAAATAAAACGGCTTCTTATGGCTTTCTATTGCGATATAAAACTCTGGTAGCGCTATAACTGTAAAGTACTTGAAAAATCGTTCAAATATATTTTGTAAAAACAAAATAAAACGACTTCTTATGGCTCTGTATTGCAATATAAAACTCTGGGAGCGCTATAGCTGTAAAGTACTTGAAAAGGCAGAGAAGCACTCGGCTACGCCTTGTGTTCCTAGGCCTGCTTCTCTCGTGCTCTACAGCTCCTGCTAAGAGTGTTAGCTAATATTACAGTACAGACGCATGCACACGCGTTTATATTGCTTAAAGATATAGATAATGATTTAAGACTCTTCCAAAAATACTCGTTGCATTGAATTCCTAGAGGAATTGCTCTGGCGCACAAAACAATAGGCCCTCTTTTCTTATGACAAAAAAAATCCGTTGTTTTGTTCCCAAGAACGATACTTCTTGGGACACAGTGCAAAAGTGCGACCAGAACATTGTCAGTAATGATATTAAGGAACAGAGGACTTAGGTTTAAGAATAGTACTACAGCAACAAATGCCACATCCGACTATACCCTATGGGACTTACAGTATGGCTCACTAAGAACAACTTACTCTTAAATTCAAAAGTTATGCATTTTTAATTATGAAAAAGGAAAAAAAAATTAGGTCATTTTCGACCATTTTTGAGCAAAAACCATGGACTATAGCCCGCAATGGTTTGATTATTGACGTCACTGAATAACCAACTACCAATCATTCCGTACCTTCATATTTTAATCTATTCGATTTTGAACCGTGTTATTCGATATTTTAATCCATTCGATTTTGACCCGTGTTATTCGATATTTTAATCCATTCGATTTTGACCCATTTTATTCGATATTTAATCTATTCGATTTTGACCCATTCTATTCGATATTTTAATCTATTCGACTTTGACCCGTGTTATTCGATATTTTAATCTATTCGATTTTGACCCGTGTTATTCGATTTTTAAATCCATAAAATTTTGACCCGTGTTATTCGATATTTTAATCTATTCGATTTTGACCCGTGTTATTCGATATTTTAATCCATTCGATTTTGACCCATTTTATTCGATATTTAATCTATTCGATTTTGCCCCGTGTTATTCGATATTTTAATCCATTCGTTTTTGACCCGTGTTATTCGATATTTGGATCTATTCGATTTTGACCCGTGTTATTCGATATTTCAATACATTCGATTTTGACCCGTGTTATTCGATTTTTGGATCTATTCGATTTTGACCCGTGTTATTCGATATTTGGATCTATTCGATTTTGACCCGTGTTATTCGATATTTCGATCTATTCGATTTTGACCCGTGTTATTCGATTTTTGGATCTATTCGATTTTGACCCGTGTTATTCGATATTTCGATCTATTCGATTTTGACCCGTGTTATTCGATATTTCGATCTATTCCATTTTGACCCATGTTATTCGATATTTTAATCCATTCGATTTTGACCCATTTTATTCGATATTTTAATCTATTCGATTTTGACCCGTGTTATTCGATATTTTAATCTATTCGATTTTGACCCGTGTTATTCGATATTTTAATCTATTCGATTTTGACACGTGTTATTCGATATTTTAATCCTTTCGATTTTGACCCGTGTTATTCGATATTTTAATCCATAAAATTTTGACCCGTGTTTTCGATATTTTAATCTATTCGATTTTGACCCGTGTTATTCGATATTTTAATCCATTCGATTTTGACCCATTTTATTCGATATTTAATGTATTCGATTTTGACCCATTCTATTCGATATTTTAATCTATTCGATTTTGACCCGTGTTATTCGATATTTTAATCTATTCGATTTTGACCCGTGTTATTCGATATTTTAATCTATTCGATTTTGACCCGTTTTATTCGATATTTTAATCTATTCGATTTTGACCCGTGTTATTCGATTTTTGGATCTATTCGATTTTGACCCGTGTTATTCGATATTTTAATCCATTCGATTTTGACCCATTTTATTCGATATTTTAATCCATTCGATTTTGACCCATTTTATTCGATATTTTAATCCATTCGATTTTGACCCATTTTATTCGATATTTTAATCCATTCGTTTTTGACCCGTGTTATTCGATTTTTGGATCTATTCGATTTTGACCCGTGTTATTCGATATTTTAATCCATTCGATTTTGACCCGTGTTATTCGATTTTTGGATCTATTCCATTTTGACCCGTGTTATTCGATATTTCGATCTATTCGATTTTGACCCGTGTTATTCGATTTTTGGATCTATTCGATTTTGACCCGTGTTATTCGATATATCGATCTATTCGGTTTTGACCCGTGTTTTTCGATATTTTAATCTATTTGATTTTGAAACGTGTTATTCGATATTTTAATCCATTCGATTTTGACCCGTGTTATTCGATTTTTGGATCTATTCTATTTTGACCCGTGTTATTCGATATTTCGTTCTATTCGATTTTGACCCGTGTTATTCGATTTTTGGATCTATTCGATTTTGACCCGTGTTATTCGATATTTTAATCCATTCGATTTTGACCCATTTTATTCGATATTTTAATCTATTCGATTTTGACCCATTTTATTCGATATTTTAATCTATTCGATTTTGACCCGTGTTATTCGATATTTCGATACATTCGATTTTGACCCGTGTTATTCGATTTTTGGATCTATTCGATTTTGACCCGTGTTATTCGATTTTTGGATCTATTCGATTTTGACCCGTGTTATTCGATATTTTAATCCATTCGATTGTGACCCGATTTATTCGATATTTTAATCCATCCGATTTTGACCCGTGTTATTCGATAAATGAATCCATTCGATTTTGACCCGTGTTATTCGATAATTGAATCCATTCGATTTTGACACGTGTTATTCGATAATTGAATCCATTGGATTTTGACCCGTGTTATTCGATTTTGGATCTATTCGATTTTGACCTGTGTTATTCGATATTTCGATCTATTCGATTTTGACCCGTGTTATTCGATATTTTAATCTTTTCGATTTTGACCCGTGTTATTCGCTATTTTGATCTATTCGATTTTGACCTGTGTTATTCGATATTTTGATGTATTCGATTTTGAGCAGTTTGGGTTTGAACATAGGAATGACTTATTGGCCGTCTTCCGGTTTGGCATTATGCCATAATTATGCTTTTCTCGAAATTTTTTTCGTCCCTGTAATAAAAATTGACAACGCTACGTATGTACGTATAAAATTTTTTTCAAAAGGGTATGCTTGGGTTACCTGTGTTTTGAGCAAGAGCGCAGTGCTTGTCGGACGAAAACAAAGATGGCGGCTTTCCAAGTGGGTTTGCTGCAAACATGTCGATATTTCAACAGAATATTTCTCACAAATACAAGAAATACGAAACTAAATCCAAACTATGTTAGAAGGCTTTTATCTTTAGACAGCTGTAGGAATAATCACGGGACGTTTACATGGCAGAGAGCCACATACGTAACTCCATTACCAAGAACTGCAAACAGAATTCAAGGTAATTAATATTCTAACAGTGTATTTTATTTTAAGATTTTTTAAATGTTTAGCCTATTACGGCCAAAAATCAAACAGTGCTATTTTAGTTTTTGGCTTTTTTCTCCTCATTCCCAGGTACGATTTTTCTGAAATTTTCAGAATCTTATCATCTGAGCCTGTGTATAAATTTGCATGGAAAGTCTTGGGCGAAAAAAAGTTATGACGCCGCTTGAAAATTCGATACAAAATTTGAAGCATATGAAACATCGCGCTGCAGAAACATTACCATTGAATGGATTGCCTTGAAGTTTTCACATATCTATTTCCAAGTATTGCGGATGAGCCTTACGAAAAATCAGCATCAAATCTTAAAAACTCATCGAATAAATGTTTTTTACTACTTGTCGTTGTAAACCTCAAAAAACCATCTTCAATGTCATTGTGTTTATGCAGATATTCTGCCAGAGTCCTGTCCTGAAGTTAACATTGTTGAATGTCCGAGAGTGTTGTTGTTGACTGATATTGAATTAATTATTTCTAGCGTGGTGAGCTCTTTAGGTACATGTACACCTCACTTTAAAAAATGTTTTCTCAAACGAACCAGCTCTGGACAAGAAATGGCTTTGACTCTGTAGTACTCTCTTCAGGCAAATACATGCTTTTCCTTAAGGAAGGAGTTATGTCCCTACTAACCTCAATAAATCAACTCTCCCTCATCCCAAAGCACAATACTATTGCAAATTTGGAAGGTTGGGGACTTCTGTATGGACGTCTGTATGATGCCCGTTATGAAACCCCCAAGGGTTATGTGACATTGCTGTTTTTTCTCCTGTAGCTCGTAACATGTTCATACAAGTGCAAGACACACCAAACCCCAACAGTCTAAAGTTCGTTCCTGGTGTCCAGGTCCTTGAATCAGGGACTATTAATTTTGACAGCAGTAGTGCATCACATGGTTCTCCATTAGCAAGGTAAGATTATTACAGTATGGTCATGAAAAGCCTATCTTCACTTCCACAGTTATGAAATGGCTGGGTCTCTGGTTTTAAGGTAATAGATAAGAGACCCCTTTATTTTCCTTAGGATATACAGAGCTCTATGCTGATTATGTGATCCATGTACTGGGTTTTCTAATACATTAATTCATCCTTTTGATAATGACATAACATTAAATTTGTACAATAAAGGGTGTAATTTAGGAATTTAGCGCAACATAGCAGTAGTATACACTTGCCTTTTCCGTCTGGGTTCTTGTGTTTGTTTCCTGCACTTGGCACATCTGTAATGAGAGTTAATTTGTTAGGTCTCTTTTCTGCATGGGTTATCTGGTTTGTCTCCTCTTGCAAAACCTAACAATCATGCTAAATTCCAATTCAATCTGTGAGTTAGCCATGCCCAGAGTTTGATGAGCCCAAAGGTTTTGTTTTGGGGTTAGATATATATTTTTTGAGGGCTTAGGTTTGTATGCTACAAGTTTCAAATTTTTGTATTATTAAGTATTATTTAATTAAATTCATTATTACCTTGTTTGACTCAGGAGTCTGTTTAGGATATCTGGGGTGAAGTCTGTTATGTTTGGTCCTGAGTTCATAACTGTCACAAAGGTAAGTAGATTCATCAGGGGACCACCACTGGCACTCATGATGTGGTTGGAGGTCGTTTAACCTGGGAGAGATTGATATTTCAGACTCAGTAATTCAGACAATAGCAATCTAATGCCATTAAGACAATGCCAATATAGGCCAAAAGGCTTTGTTTATTTTAATTACTTGCATAAAATAGGCTATAGTTGTTGCTGTCCTGACCAATCGTTCTACACTTGACAGTGATCATCAGATCTCATAGTCAATACAGTGCCTTCTGATATTACAAATTCAAATATTCTCAAGTATAATGCATCCCATCTATCAAATCCAATTCCTATGGCAGACATGCTTTCTCAACATCTGCACCGAAATTGTGGAATTCAATCTCTGAACACATAAGAGAGCAGAAACAGAAGAAACTTTTAAAGCTAAACTTAAGACATTTTAATTTCAAAAACATTTTTAGTTAATCATATATATATGCGTTGCTAGGCGCATTGAGGTTAGAAATATGCGTTGTTAGGCGCATTGAGGTTAGAAATGTGCCCTATAAGCACCTATTTATTATTATTATTATTATTATGGCATTTTTCCAGGCAGATGATGACATTATAGAATGGTCATTAATAAAGCCAGACATATTTGCTACCATCATGGATTTCTTTGCCAGTAATTTACCCATTCTTACTGATGAACAGCCTCCCACTGATACTGGTATGTACACGTCTTTCGATAGACTTGCCCAAAGTCCTTTTATCTCTCGGGCAACGCGTTATAAAACATAATGTCGTGGGAAGACTCATAACCACTCGTGACTCTGCTGCTCACAGATCTGAAAAACATAGTGTGGTTGATTTGTCAAGTCTAATGTTTCTATCACTAGTAATATTACTAGCTGATTGACTAGTTCAAATAAATACTTTTGCATTTTTACTGTCAATTAATTTGTTTTAAAACTATATTATTTGGGGTGAGCCCTATAGTGTGGTGTAGAGTGTATTGCACTAATTGCTTTGTCTTCAATTTTAAAGAAGAAATAAAAAACGTGCTCATGTGCTGTCATAAAGCATGTGGGGGTTGGCAGAACACGAAAGAAGTGTTAGGAGAGGCACGACGCATAGCGGAGTGTGTCTCGACACTTCTCAAGTGTTCTGCCAATCACCAAGTGCATTATAGCTGCACACAGCACAGCAAGCAAGTTTTTTATTTCTTTCATAAAATAGTATTAAACATTAAAATAACCATTATTTTGGATATGAATAACGCAACTGAAAGTGCGTGTGCATGCTCTCATAAAGCACACGCTCCCAACCAAACAGAACGTGGATTCATAACAGTTATTTTATGACTTAGCTATAGATGAAGATGATGATGAGGTTGTTGCAATGATAAAAGAGCTGCTTGACACAAGAATAAGGTGAGCTAAGTATTAAATTTAAAAAAATACTTCTACATGTAAAGGAGAACCTTGCTCTAGATTGGAACTTTAACATATCAGATATTTATTTTATTTAATAAACTTTCACCCTAAAATAACTTACAAAGTATACTAAAAAATTTTGAAAAGAAAAGAAAATGTTTGGGTGAGGAAAACAGACAACAGAGCTGGGCTCCAAACAAAGTGTCTCCTATAAATGAAAATAAATTAAAAATATCAAATGATAAAAAGTACAAATAATAAGTAGCTATACCATTGGAATTTCTAGCAAAGCTTCTTTAAAAAAATTTTTTTGTGTGTGTTTTTTTTAGGATTGATGAAAATTTTTCTCACATTTCCTTTTCTTTGTAGGCCAACTGTTCAGGAGGATGGTGGGGATATTATATTCATGGTAAGGGAAAGTTGTGTTGTATACATTTACTCTTCTCAGTAGACTGAGGCAGTTGTGGTTTTTTGATTGCCTTTGTAGCATTGGTTATGTTAGTGGCAAGTGCATTTCAAATCAACAAGGTGATGCCAATGTCGTACCACATGGACGAACGTTTTAAAACCACATGATAAAAACTTGTCTGCACTCCGGCCATAAAAAATAACAACTGCCTTGGTCTACAGGGAAGAGTAGTATTTCCTTTTGCTGTGATGTAAGAAGGCCAAACCTTATGTGCTGTTATAATGTGCTGGTTTTTCTTTTTTTAGGGTTTTGATAATGGTGTTGTAAAGCTCAAGATGCAGGTAAATTGCAACTCAATATTCTAGGACCTAAATACTGTGTGTTATAACCATGCTCTGGTTGGCTACAGGGTCTGCAAAGCTATGTACAGGTCTGATGCCTTGGGCCAATAAAAACACTTGTTTCCACTATATTTTATGTTCCTTCCAGTCAGTACTAAAAATATTTTTTCAAGTCCATTAATTCCTACTCCTTTTAGGGGTATTCAGCATTCCTCCAACAAGTACACATATCAGGGCCGTAAACAGAACTTTTACAGGGAGGGTGCACATCGAATAAAATCGGAAAAAAAAAAAGTTAACCGAAAGAAAACAGAACCAAAAAAAAAAAAAAAGGTAACCAAAAGAGAGCAGAACCAAAAAATAAAAAAAAGGAAGATGGATGAGTGGACCTTAAGCTTTTATGGGGGGGTGCACCTGCACCCAGTGCTCCCCCTGGTTACGGCCCTGCATATGCATACTATCTGCCTACCATACATGTACACCTCCCTTTAACGTAATGTTTTCCCTTTTCAGACCATGTGTTATTCCCTTGAGAATAAGACTCTTTGATGTTTGAGTTGTATCCATATTCAGGTGTCATCTTATGTGTGACTGTTAATCAAAGAAATGATACTCAAGGGTTTAGGTCTGAAATATTACAGCTAAGTGTTATAATTGCAGTGTATATCTAATATCTGATGAACCTATTTCATAGGGTGCCTGTTCTTCTTGCCCAAGTTCCCTGGTAACTCTGAAAAATGGTGTTGAAAACATGTTGCAGTTCTATGTACCTGATGTTGTTTCAGTAGAGCAGGTAGGGAAGAAAGAATTCTTTATAATTAACCTTTAGTTTAAATATCATTTGCAAACAGCATACAACAACAACAAAAAATGTTAAATGTAAGTAACGTAATGTAAGTTTGATACAGTTCTCTGCCGTCAATAGACCTCCTCGGCTCTGGAGCGCTCAAGCTTAATATTGTCCCATTTCAGACCACATGTCATTTCCTTAAGAATAATATTCTTTGTTTGAGTTGTATCCATATTCATGTGTCTTCTCATGAGCAACCGAGTGCAAACCTTAAACAAAGAAATGATACATGGTCTGAAATGGGGAAAAATATGTCAGAGCTGAGGAGGTCTATTCATCCAACTTCACCACTTTGTTAATATTCAGTATTTCAAATTCTATTTGAATCTTGCAGGTGGAAGATGAGACTGCAAAAGTCAGTGAAACTGAATTTGAAAAGTTTGAAAAAAAGCTGGAAGACATGAAGGACAAATAAATGCCTTACGCTGATTAGTACTTGTAGAAAGGACCACTATAAGGACAGATGGAATATCAAATCCATCTTTTATATTCTGAAAGTTATTCAGTTACTATTAATAATAATTCAAGATATTCTTCTCTGACCAAAGTATCAAAGTCCTTGTCCCATCCAAATGTCCCCTTCCTCACCCCCCCCCCCCTCCCCCCCTCCTCCTCCTCTAAAACACACACATCACCACCACACCAGTGGTTTAGCTTTGATACAGGGGTGGACCCAGGATTTTGTTCAGGGAGGGGTGCACCCCTTAGAATCGAAGAGAAAAAACAGTATTGGTTATCTTCGAAGTAGGGCACAAAGTGGAACAAGGGAGGGGTGCGCACCCCCTGCGACCCTCTCCTGGATCCGCCCCTGTGATAGGTGTATATGCGATGGCATAACTGGACCTTGGTACCCTGGGTACCAGAGAAAAAAAAATAAGATTGATTGAGAAGTACTGGAACGAGAGCCTCTAAAGTCCATGGTGAATTACTAGAGTTGCTGGTTGTTTCGTAACTTCGTTTTATTCAATTTTTTTCGTTAAATTATTTGTATTTATTCAATTGCACAATTTTTAAAGCTTGTTTACAGGTTAACAACAAACGAAGGAAGGAAGAAAGGAAGATAGAAGAGAAAAGAAGAAGGAAGGAGGAAGAAAAAGAAAGAAGAAAGAAAGAAGAAAGAAAGAAAAAAGAATAGAAAGAAAAAAAAAGAAAAAGCCCGAGAGAAGGAAGTAGACAAGAATGCCTATGGTGCCCTGTCCTCTCCTCCGTCCTTACTCCCCCCTACCTCCTCTTCCCTCACTCCCTCCCCTCCCCCCCCGCCTCCCTCCCTTCCCCTCCCTCCTTCCTCCCCCTTCCTTCCCCCCCCTCCCTTCTTCCCTCCTCCCTCCTCTCTCTTCCTCCCTCCCTCCTCCCTTCCTTCCCTCCCTCCTTCCTGCCCTCCTCCCTCTCCTCCCCCCCCCCCCCACCCCCCCCCCCCGTTGATCCCATGCACGCCGACAGAAGCTTACTACCGACACACAGATTAAAGAACTCGAACATAAATTAAGAATTATAAAAAAAAAAAAAAAAAAAGAAATCGTAATGACTTCTTATAATAATGACTTCTTAATCACCTTACTATAATGTTCTAACCTTACCTTCTAATTTCCCTGAAATAATTCGGATGCACTCTATGTCGGGTATCACTAATATTTACACAAGATCAAGTAGAATAGACACTGCATCAAGTCATTAAAGACACCGAAATAAAAGCCTTAAATCAACCAACATTTGCACGAATAAGCTACTGTTTGCCCAGCTTGTTTTTCGCTGTCTTTATAATTAATACCTTCCGGTGTTTTTCTGTGCTTTCACTCTATTCAAATTGACGAAAATAAAAAACACGGACATTTATAAATACAACGTAAAACTAGATTGTTATCTTAACGACATTCAACATTTATTTGTCCCGTGAAAGTTGTGTAATTACTTACAGTTACAAGAAAACAATGAAATTAGTATCTATATTTCTATGTATTATTCTTACTATTTTTTCATGCGGGCCAAGTAAAGTTACTCAGTAGAATAAAAAAACCTTGTTCAAGGTTGTGGACTTAAGCAAAATTTGAGAAAAATGAAATGCGACCAATTCAAGCGGGAACCATGTTAAAACGAGATGCATTTTGACGATTTCAGTTTTCGTTAGAAACTAGAAAAGTGGTCATTTGCTTAGATATTAAAACAAAACTTTGAAGCAATAATGTATAAGAATTAGTGTGTTTTTGATATGGCCTCTAGGATCCAAGCGCAACCATGGAAAAAGAATATATATTTCGGCGTTTTTTCTCGTAAAAGTCGTCAGTCCTGACAGTTATTTTCTATTTCCTTTCTTTTTTCTGATAAAAGGAACGCAGATTTGTTTCGATAATCCAACATCAACACAATCAAAAGATTGTCGTTTAGTGTTCGGTCACGCCTTCGTCGTTATACTCACTGACGATGAATACTCTGTTGACAAACTCTCCCTTTTAATTTCTCTCACTTTGTTTCTCTCGCTCGCGGAAAACTTAAAAGGAGACTCTTCCAGCAGGGTATGACGATATATCACTCTTTCTCTGTTATGGATAGTTTTTTCTGGCCTTGGAAGCTAATCATTGAGTGTAGTTCAAACTCGCCTTCGGGTCGCTATTAACTAGTTTCTCCCTATGACGCATTGATAGTAGTTTGGTGTCTTCTGGTCTTGGTAGGTATTATAAGTAGGTTATAGTCGGGCTGCACGCAGACTAGTAATTATCGCGGAGTGCGATTCATTCTCGCCTTGGTCGTCGTATCTCTCTGTTGCACTGCCTTGTTGAATGCTCATCATAGTACGATTCTCGTCTCCCACTTGATAACGGCATCACACAATTCGCCATCCCTCTACGCGGTTGTGCAGTTTTCGTGAACGAAAAAGGATTCTCCCTCACCACCGATACCCTACCGAACATCAACACGCTTTTCAGCGCCTTCCTGTAGGACGCGAGCCTCCAGCAATAAATGAACGGATCCAGAGCAAACTTCAAAAACAGTACGTCGCTACAGACTTCAAGAGCAATCAAAATACTACGCTTTTCTTCAAAACTCGTCGGGGTCCAATAGATGGTTAACAACTGAAGAATCAAAGAAGGCAGAGTGCAAATAATGATGAACGAAACTAGTACTAGGGTGAGAATAGTAAACTGTCTTTCTGAGCGTTTCCTACTTCGTGTAAAGCCAAGCCCCTGCCTGCGTGCATGGTTGGCGCAGTGTACAGAGTGTTGAGTCGTTGCTAAAGTAATGCGATGAACTTGGTTTTGAAAAGCGAAGAAAAGACAAAGATACGCAATGACAAGAAGAACAATGAAGACAGTGGTGTGCATATAGAAGTCCAATTTGTTGACTATCTCTGGATCGATGCCGCAGAATGGAAGAAGAGAAAAGGAGATGGCGTACAACCAAATCCCGACGACGCAAACCGTAACTTTTCGGTTACTGATGAAATTTCTGTGCTGATGCGGGAATCGAACTGCGGCAAATTGGTTCCATGTAAGAAAGAGTAGAACAAAGTATGAGGCATTCATTGTTAGGAACGACAGTGTTTTCCCCGCTTTGCCAACGACGGTGAAACGTTTCGTGTGCCTCTCGCTTTGAGGCGCAATTCTGACATAAGCGATAGCAGGACCAACCAGAAAACCAGTGAGGAAATCCGCAACTGCTAACCCGGTCACAAGCACTGTAGGAGGCACCCTGAATGTCCTGTAGGGATCTTTCCATATCGCAAGTAAGAGCAAACCATTCCCAAATGTTGCCACAATCGATAAAACAGCAATGAAAATCCCTGAGTTAAGATAAACAGGTCCCAAGGATTCAATCAAGGTTGTTGTAGAAGCAGTCTCGTTGGAGGCCGTGGTTTGACTTTCATTTGAAGCGACTAGCATCGCAAAGGAAGCGTCCATGATGGCTGAGTGTCGTTATACCGCTTCTGTGGTGTCTACGATTAGATGTTTCCCAATTGTTGCCCAATTGTTTTCCTATAATTTGTTTTTCAATTATTTCAGTATCCTTGTCCAACGATGCAGTCTTAGTCTGATGATAAGCCTAACAGTTATATAACTACATCTGTTCCTATCTATAGACGTTTCCAAGAGTCTTAAAAATTCGATATAGCGTCACTTCTGTGAAGAGAATTTCAATTTCTTATGAGGATGAAAGTTTACAATACAACGAGTGGTATAGAGACGACGAGTTCATTTAAACGTCATAGCAAGAAAAGGCATTCAGGATCTAAATTGTATGCTTATGCAAATAATTAAAAACGTACGATTTCAACATTTCTAAAGCAAACATCGTGAAGTTTCTTTTATGTGTTAATTTGGATGTTATTGATACAGGGTTTCCTGGCTCATGAAGTCATCCCATTAAAAGAAAAAAACAGTAACAAAATACAATGTTGCAGGTTCTCGTAATTTGCCGGAATTTATTTTTACAAAGTTTAAAAAATAAATTTCGGATCGGTTTTCCTCGGATTGTCAAATAGTTAGTAGACTAATAGAGGTTCGTAGATCTTATTTCCATCGTTTTCTTTTGTGCTTATTTGACTATTATACACTAACTACTAGAAACTGTTTCATGCGCGTCTGACAAAATTCACTCCATAACAACAAAAAAAAAAGACTATTTATGTGTGCAGAGTTGTACTACGGTAAAGGAGTTATAATAGTAGGTAGATGCGGGATTACCAACAGTACTGCAGCAGGAAAGGTGGAACGGGCTCTTAAAAATACACAGTTCAAAAGATAAATGAACCATTTCTTCCCCTCTGTAATAAATAACCGGTCCCTTAGGGAAAGATATACGATAGAACTGATAACAATGGCGAGTCCGTCCGGTAAAATCATACGGTATCATTTTACCGGATGGACGAGTCCATGTTATCAGATACTGAGATCCTTATTATTGCACTTGGAACCCGATGTTTTTAAATTTTAGATCTACAGGAATCAAATTTTCCCGAGCTAAACAATGTACCCAGTAACTATTTCAAAAGGGTGTAACAAATTTTCGACAAATTTTAAGGAAATCTTTTAAGATTAAAATCAGCTAGGCGTTTGAAAGTCGTTCACGAGAGAAAACCAAAAAATGGTAAATTAATAATGTATCCAAAACCAAATTGATTAGCAAACGTGATCCAAGTTTTTTCATTACTCGGTAAATTTGAGAATCAGTAAAAACTTGTATGGAAACCTTCGCTGCCTTGGTAATCAAACCTGAATTTAACTAGCACTATCGTTTTGAACAATGGGTCCAGTTTTTTGAATTTCAGTCGCTCGCTGGTCGCTGATTGGTGCGCTGATAATGCACTCCTTCTCATCGCCACGGTCATAGGCTCTATCCCTGGACCAGGCATTATATGTCTAGTACAAGTGTTTATAAGGGGTCTTCATTGAACAGACTAAATAAACGATGTTTCCCATCTTAACCGTGGCTACACCACAGATGTTTCAAGCTAAACTAATCGAGGGTGTTGAAAAGCTATTTACTTCATGCAGTTACAGTTTTGAATAGTCGTTTATCGCAATAATAAATTATTATCGCAGGTGATATTTAGTTTTCAAAAACACCAAAAAAGCCTGATAAATAGAAGTACTGACGAGAACCAACATCGATATTTATTTTTGTTTCGTGTTTTAATGGGATGAGTTCATAAGCCAGGAAAACCTGCTTCTGAATAGCATCCAAATTAAAACAGAAGAAACTCCGCGATGTTTGCTTTAGAATGTTGAAATCGTACGTCTT
The DNA here is from genome assembly GCF_029948245.1 of Actinia tenebrosa. Lineage (NCBI taxonomy): Eukaryota > Metazoa > Cnidaria > Anthozoa > Actiniaria > Actiniidae > Actinia > Actinia tenebrosa. Next base: position 10,258,415 of record NW_028292573.1, on the reverse strand, counting down.
TATTTGAGTACACAAGTATCCAAGATACATCCTGAGATCAGTGCCTTCTCTGAACCACTCGTATTATAAGCTTTCAACCTCATAAGAAATTGAAATTCTCTTCACAGAAGTGACGCTATATCGAATTTTCAAGACTCTTGGAAACGTTTAAGTAGGAACAGATGTGTAGTTATATAACTGTTAGGCTTGTCATCAGACTAAGACTCCATCGTTGGACAAGAATATATACTGAAATAATTGAAAAACAAATTATATATAGGAAATCAAATTGACAACTGAGAGATACATCTCATTGTAGACACCAGAGAAGCGTAACGACAGCAGCCATCATGAACGCTCCCTTTCCGTATGCGATGCTATATATATTAAGAAAACAACAATAAATAAATCAGTATTTAGAAGACACAGTTATCTGGTAAGGGGTTTACAATAGAAGAAGGCGTTCAAGACCTCTTGGACTAAACGTAATCGTTCAGACAACCTGTCATTCCCTTTAGTATTATATACAGTAAAAAAATTATGTTTAACGGTTAAACGAAGTTGTTTAGTCTATTAAGAAGTTAACTCAAGGAATGATTGTCCTACAGGTCCAAAATATCCAACAAAATCACATCCAACAATAAACAATATCCAAATAATAACGACCCTAATAATAACTCAAAAATATCTAACGATATCTATACTGATTCAAAGCTTTTATAGTCTATGACTTGTATATATAAGTGTCCTGAGCGCGGCACCCTCACATAGACTAAGGTGAATGATATACTCTAAAGGATATCTGACATTCTATATTTCAGCTTGAACGACTTGAACGATTTACCCATTGTTTTATCATAACTCCATTGTAAAAACAATAATTTCTATTAAAGCAGGATTAAAAGAGATTAATTGTTCTTGTCAAGCATCTTAACGGTTCCTAATCCATCAGAAATATTGTATATTTGTATAAAAATAACTGATCGAAAGCTTCGCATCCACAATTATACGAAATAATACGATAGGCCGCTGTTTAATGTTCAAATGTATCCACTCTGGAGCGGTTTTGAGATGTAAGCGTTTTCGTTTTAGTGTACTCCCAAAATGCATTAGAAAGTACGCGTTTTTCGCAAACGAAAACTCTTTCGTGTGGACGTGGTCTTACTGTTGACCATTATCGATAGCTTTAGATCATGCGTAACAATGATGATGGCTATAGGTGCGGCGTTTTTGCCCTTGTTTTGATTAAGAGATAATTCTTTTCGTATTCAAGCGGTGAGCGCCAAAAACTATTTTCTTGAAGAAAGGCTGTTGTACAAGGCTAAAATCTTGTTATTCCAGAAAGTTGAACTTGTTTGGAAGTGGAGATGACCGCTGAAAGTGGAATCAAAGTGTTAACCCAAAGCAAAAATTTGAATCGAAAATGAGGTTTAGGCCTTCATTTGTTTATTTCCCATATATTTCCTATAAAAAAGCCTGACAAAGCAACATTCTAACAACAAATGCAACAAAATATCTTTGTACAATTGAAAATACCGCTTCAAACAGGCATTTTATCATAGTACATCAGTTTCTAACTGTTTGAAAAAGCTTTTGAGTGTTAACCCAAAGCGAAAATTGGGATCAAAACTCATACGAAAGTCTAGTTTTTGGCGCTTTTTGCCATTATTGAAAAACATTTCCTCTTAAACTGAAAAAATCTTGCCAAAGATTTCTTAACTTTGGAGATTTTAATTTGTCGTGGTAGAAGAAAAAATGCTTTTATCGAGTTTTCTCGTAATCTCTACGAGTATCGATATGGTTAAGAGCAATACAGACGGCAATAGACACTGCAGCTCACCGCCAACGCCGACTAAATTACTGTTAACAGTGGGCGCTCATTTAGCGCGCCAAAAATGATCAAACAAAACAAAATGTACTTAAAATAAAACCAAATAAATCTTAAACTCTCAAAACTAAAAAAAAATTTTTTAATTCTAAAAAAAAAAAAAAAAATAGAAGTTAAATTATCAGTCGGCTAAGCAAAGTGACGAGTACAAATTGCACAGCCGTATCAAATATTTTTTTAATCATTTGATTCTGCAAAGAAATGCTGAAACTCCCTCTAAACTATATCGTACCAGATTGCGAGCAGATGAGCAGCGCTGATACGGTCTCATATCAGGCATGGTCTTTTCCGTATCGCGCACGTTCTTTGCAGAATTAAATAATAAAACGTTTATTTGACTCAAACCCTCTCAAGAATATAAATTTGTATTTTCCCGCCAAAATGTTTTGCATTCTAAATTTTCCTAGAAATGAATTTTCATCCTAGAAAAACTTTGTTCAACTGCTGAAATTTAGCTCCAACAACGACAACAACAACAAACTAAAAAAAAACCACATTTGAGTTTTCTCGTAGCCTTGATCATTACCAGTACCTTAAGTACCTTGCGGAATAATAAATAACACTTTGTCAGAACAGAATAAACTAAAAATATCATCAGATAGCTTCTTAACCCTTATGAACTTAAAGAACCCTAAAAATCCTAAAACAAAGATGTTCAAAAATTTTTATTTACTCGGGCTTTCGTAGGAATGCCCGAGGTATAAATTCGGCTTCAGAACAGAACAAAAGGTTTTTTCGGTCTATAGATTTTTCACTTTAGCTTTTATTAATCTTAGTGCCTGATTCGTTGACAAAGATCACATTTTATTGGCCATCGATAATCCAGTTCAGTCTCTAGTATATAAATATATGTGTGTGCAAAGCAAAGGAACGCCTCAGTATCTTATTCAACACTTCAAGGTGCAACTGAAGTTCATCATCATCAGGACTAAGCCATGGCAAAGCTATTTAGTTTGGTATCTTTCCTCTGCTTGTTTATTTTCTGCAGCGGAATGCGACTTCAGAAATCGGACATGGAAATGTTCAGAGATAAACACCAAGAGAAAAGACTCAACGCAATTCTTGGTAAATATACACATATATATATAGATTTTGGTATTTGCAGGTTATTCTCTATCAACGAATTAATTTAGAGCAATAAATTTAACCGATTTGATCTTTCTAGATTTGTTTCATAGTTAGGCTTTCTAAAAGTTTTCAACCCCTTATTTTAATTTTTTGTTTACTGGCGGGAAGACTGATGACTTTTGATTTTTGCTCTGCGCGCCAAATTTATCTTTTCAATCCGTCAGTGAATAAATTTATGACAAACAGCCAATGGCGGCATTTTTGGCGGGAAACGGAAATCGAATCGGCTCTGCAAGGAAACATCAGTAAGCAAATTGCTCACCTCATGCTTGATTTAAAACATGATAATTTGCATTACTTTCATATTCAATTCATCGATATATATATATATTTAAATGTGAGGCAATAGTTCTTTTTTATTTTACTTTCAGATGAAGATGAACCCGAAGCAATCAGGAACACAAATCGTCTTTTCGAAGCTATCCTTTTCGATGAAGGTACAAATAAATAAATAGCAATTTTTACAATAACTTACGCTGATTGGTTATTTTTTATCATCAATAAGAGGACAGACAGATAAAGCTGACGTCGACGAGCGCGCGCTCTTTCCGTTGGTTGTTTTGATCGCTAAAAATGAGGAGTTTTTATCGTTTTTGTTATTGTTATCGGCTACGCCTCGTGGATCCACACCGGCTTTGACAATGTGATGACGCAATTTATCGTCAATAAGAGGACAGACACATATAAAAACTGATGCCTATTTGTTATTTCATAAATATTATCGGGGTTGACTCGCATATCGAACCATGAAACAACCTTTTGTGTGATTTATGTCAAGAACGCTCGGCTACCTCACATAACGAGTCCGAATTGAACATTCATGTAGTATTAAATTAGCGCTATTTTCCCGGTCCTCAGGCGGAAAGATTGGGTTTAAAATTATTGAAGATGTAGCTGTCAAAATTGTTACTGTTAAAGTATGCGATGAATTCCCCGTATCCCAATGCAAAATCCCCAGCTCTCGCCGCATTTATTTCACGCTCTTTCGGGGATCGAGAGATTGTCTAGAGCATAACTCGCACCGATCGAATTGGAAGTTGTGTTTGGTTTCGTACCAAATCCCAAAGGTGATGTAGGAAGACCCAAGACCTCGGAGAGAAACCCTCGAATCAAGGAATATAAATGCCTAATAAATCACTTTTAAGGAACGCTTTTATTACAAGGCGAAGGCTAATTAATATAATTATCGTTACCCTAATTATGATACGATAAGTTATGATGTAAGGTATAACTTTTTTTCGTTTAACTCCAACAGCAACCATAAATGGTGGAAGTGTACAATGGTATTATCGAAAAGGCGAGCTATCTCCGGTAAGGAAAATAAGAAAATCAATGTTGATTAGTGAGTTTTTGTAATGATTTTTCAAAGAAACAAGAGTCGAATTCATGGTTCCTATTTAGACACCGTATCAGCAATTTCCCCAGTGGAATAAAAATTCCCCCCGCAAATGAATATGCAGTAACTGTTCCAACAAGTACTACATGGATTACGAGGCTGCAATTTTATTTTAATTCATAAGGCACAGTAAACGATAGAAAACAATCATACTCATGAATGGATGGATGGATGGATGGATACATGGATCGATGGGTGGATGGGTGGATGGATGGATGGATGGATGGGTGGGTGGTTGGATGGATGGATGGATGGATGGATGGATGGATGGATGGATGGATGGGTGAATGGGTGGGTGGATGGATGGATGGATGGATGGATGGATGGATGGATGGATTGGAGGCTTGAGATGAATGGATGTACAAAAGAGAGAAAGAAAGATCGAAACAAATACACTAAGAAGGCCGCCTCTAAAATATTATTTTTTCAGTGCATTGACGGAAAGAAAAAAGTAGATGTCAAGTGCAGATGGACAGGACTTGTCAAGGGACCCGGGGAGAGTGAACCAGAAGAAGAAAGACTCCAAGTTCTCGGGAAATACTGTAGACGAGCCGGTCTAAACAAACCCGAACCCAAGCTAATCGATTGTTAAGATACACACCCTTCATAATTCAGATATTTTGTCAGAATATGAAAGTTCATAAATATGTATCAACTATGCCTGAGCAAATGTTCCATTGTTTCTGTCCAAGATTGAATTGTGCGCCGTAAGAATAGAATGGGGCGAAAATACTGTAACTGTGTTCTGAACGAAAATAAAGCGATCAATCAATCAATTTTTGGATTAATATTTATTAATATTTATTTCTATTAAATAATATTTATGAATAATAAAACGTTTATTTGACTCAAACCCTCTCAAGAACATAAATTTGCATTTCCCCGCCAAAATGTTTTGCATTCTAAATTTTCCTAGAAATGAATTTTCATCCTAGAAAAACTTTGTTCAACTGCTGAAATTTAGCTCCAACAACGACAACGACAACAAACTAAAAAAAAAAACCACATTTGAGTTTTCTCGTAGCCTTTACCATTACCAATATTAGCAATACAGATAGCGATGGATACTGAGAATGGTTATTGTAAAATACGCGCGACTTTATCTAGCGCGCAAAAAATCATTAAATAATAATAATAAATGATAATGATAGGCGCGTACACATGATACAAATATCCCGCTTAAAATTAAAATAAATCGATTAAAAATGTTCACATGCTAATTAATTTCATGATCAGTTGTTGAAAATGCACTCATCCAAAATTTACCTATCTATATTAATTAAGTACCTAGCGGAATAAAAAACACTTTGTCAGAACAAAATAAACTAAAAATATCATCAGATAACTTCTAAACCCTAATGAACTTAAAGAACCCTAAAAATCCTAAAACAAAGATGTTCAAAAACGCTTATTTACTCGGGCTATCGTAGGAATGTCTGAGGTATAAATTCGGCTTCAGAACAGAACAAAAGGTTTTTTCGGCCCATAGATTTTTCACTTTACCTTTTACACCTTTTTCTGTTCATTAACCGCGAAGCAATATTCATTGAAGCGAAGAAGCATTATGTAAGGCGAACGGAGTCTCAAGAGTGTGATGGAACGTTCATTAAGAAAATTTAGCATTGAATTTGACAATCATGAATATTTTTGCGTGGGTTCATTAGCGTTTTCAAACTTTCGCAAAATTTACGCAATACAATATAAGTATATTTTGCTTTTACAATTGTAGATTTTCAAAAACAAAAAAGTGAATTTATCCTTGAATGTGTTCTTGGAAGATATGTTTGCATGTGGTTGTACCATTGTATGCATTTCTGTGCATCTTCATACAGGGGCGGCGGAACCGGGGAGGCACATGCCCCCCTCCTCCCCCCCCCCCCCCCCCCCCATGAAATATAAATGCATAGATTCGATTTTTAATACTGTTATTAAGTTATTGTTGTGCTTTTTCCAGTGCCCCCCCCCCCCCCCCTAAAGATTTTCAGCTTCCGCCGCCTCTGTCATAGGCCCTCACAAGATGCTCTCTGACTTCATTCGGAATTCGTTTTTTTTTGTTGTTGTTGAGCCATTGCAATATCCAAAAAAGACGGATTAAAAAACTGATTTGATTTGAAGTCATATTCACGGGTTGTAAAAAAAAAAAAAAAAAAAAAGAAAAAAAGAAAAGACAGTAAATCCTACAATTCCTCATGGGAAATAAACCTATATTGTATTGCGTAAATAAATGTCCAAAACACTGCATTGACATAACGAGCTTCATAGTACTTTGAAAAACCGACCTCCTGCTGATGTCCGTTCCCTGAGAGGACCAACATCGGCAGGGGTCAAACAGAAAGTGCGTTTCATGAATTAGGGCGTAGGTGTTGGTTTTTGCACTTCGAGCGTAACCTTTTGAGTATTGAATGTCAGCAAATACGATTAAATCTTATCAATGTTTTTATTCAAAACATTATGGCAACACAAAGTTTATAAAGTCTCCTTGCAATTAGCTTGTTTACAATTTTTCTGTGAACAGTTTTGAATATTCTAAACATTGTTCTCGACTCGTGTAGGAATGTTATTTTAAACGTATGGTGTTTGAAGTATTTTGAAAAGTTATTTCTCAGCTTTTTGTTACATGGTGTAACTTAAAACATTATTGTGACCATAGTTAATAGAGAGGACCTCTGTTGTGACTGAACATTAGCGAGTAAAGTATTTGCGTGCTTAGTTTTCTAATGAATTCGGGCATCAGTCCTTCGTCAAAGTTGAAAGCAAAATAATCCGTTTGCATCGACGATTTACTCTCTAGTTCGGTCACGAGAGCTAGAATATCTTAGATATGGACAACTCAGAAAAGCTTTTAAAGTGCATATGAAACGGAAAAATTTTAATCTTAATGTGTAGTTTATTGGCATTAATAAGAATATCACGGTTAAATTTGTTATTAAAAAAAATATTTCTCTAGAAATTCAAGAAAATTTAGCACAAGTGGTGACGTCATTTTGTTTACAAGTCTCCAGTTTTAGTTGCAAATACACGAAATATGTTTGAATGTAGAATAGATATAGAAATATGCTTTTGAAACTAATTTCATTACGATATATTGATTATTACTTACAAACTATACATTTTGGACGATGAAATATTTTCGTGTCATATACACGATGGAAAAACTAAATTCTAAAAAGCTCATACATTCAGTCAAATTCCGTCATTTTTGCCCTATTTGGTACCACCGTGAATCGCATTTATAAAAGTCTTATATTCATCGCCCATGTAGCAATAATGTAAAATACAGCCTCTATTAATAACTACCCTTCCCAAAATCGGTTTAATAAAGCTCAGCGCAACGTGGCCTTGCTTCAACGGAAGGCGAAAGACATAGTGTGACTAAATGAGGAAGCTCCTCAAACTTACATTTTAGATATATTTGCTCGACGATTTTAGCGAAGCTAAAAATGTCACTCGCGACGGACTGTCCCGCGCGTCCCTCAACGATTTCGGGAGCGATGTGCGGATACTTTTTCTTGTATCTAACTTGTTCTTCAAGAGATAAGGTCTTGGGTCCCCTTGGATTCGAAATTGGTCGGCTTTTGCCAAAGTCGATTATTACCGGTGTGAGAACGGTACCCCGTTTGTCCAACAACACATTGTTCGATTTTAGATCGTTATGTAGAAATCCAACACTGTGTACATGTTGCAAAGCCTCGGCTGTCTTAATCATGATCGCATCCCATTCGCGTTTCTTCGCTACCAGTTTGGAGTGCAGAGCTCGAAGGAGTGTGAGGCTATCACATCCATTACCATGGAACTGTAGCACCAGTCTGTATGGAGTGCTTTTGCTACAAATACCAAACAGCAGTGGCAGACCTGGATGATCACCAAGCTTAGTGATGATGTTCGCCTCATTCAGAAGCTCATTGTGCGTGCGTTTTTTTGCGTCTTCTTTCGTTTCTTGATCGCTGCTGTGGAATTGAAGTTCCTTGACCACGACAGTTATGCCTCTGTAAAACGCCAGAAAACACGAACCATAACTGCCGCTGCCCAAATGCTTCTTGGTACGCACAATGTGGTTGGAATTTATCTCTTTAACTGCAACGTCTTTAGTAGGAAGTCGGAGTTTCTTCTTCGGCGGTTCTGGCGCATGTGGTTCCTCTAGAACTTTGGAATCATTAGCTCGCATGGCTATCAACTGTTCTGCTCTTTCCTCAATTCTTCTCTCTCTATCTTTCCTTCTCTCCTCTGCCTCTTTTTCTCTCTTTCTCTGCAGCCATCTTTGTCGTTTTGCCTTTCTTCTATTTTTATGGTTCATCGTCGTCTTTCACTCAAATCCAAAACAGTATGGCCTAGAGTTAGACCGACGCACGTTGGTGAATGACTCAACATCCGTTTCAGCTACTAGAGTAATGGGAGCTTTGGATTTGTTAAGGGAGAAAACATTTTTCAATCAGGATGTAATAGCTTTGATTAATTATTTTCTCCTAAACTAACTTATTTTGCTTTGGTAAAAGTATATAAAAACCGAACTTTGACCTTTAAAGAATTCAGTAAGACTTGTCCAAGTTAACCTAACAATTTTTCTAATTCAACCACATTTACGTGGCATATATATTTTCAAGTTCGGCGATATTCTCAACACTTATTGTTGTTTCCGTAAAGTGTTATTCGTGACTGTCCAAACAGAAATTCTCCACGTCTCAAGATGGCATCAACTTTCCTTGTCCGATGTTCATTCTGCCCTAAATCATTCCGTTCAAGAAGATCTGCAGAGACGCATGTCGTACAGCGTCACCCGGGTGAAGATCTGCCACTACTGTTATCATTTAGGCTCGATGATAAGGAGGCATTGTTGCCAAGCCAACAACGTATCAAAAACAACATAAGATATCAACATTACCTGGAATGGTTAGGAGATTTAGTGGAAGGATTAAATTCAGCGCATATCCCGAAAGCTCCTGGTCAGTAACTTTGAGATCGATTTTCATTAGTCGATAAAATATTTAAATACTAATGTCGGCTAAGGTCAGGTATTTATTATCACGGAGGAATCCCTATGAAGAGCAAATGTTAAATCTTTAGTGCTCTTTTCTTGACTGCATAAAAAATGAACCTCCTCTTGAAAATTGTAGAATTCCTGTTCCTCTTTATTGTAGTATAAAATATTTCACTCCCTTTTGACCGAGTAGAAATTTAATGACCACTCTTGGATTCCTCCAGCCCGACCACCCCTTCCTAAAAAAATGAATCTCTAGCTTTGAAAGAATAAGTGCTCAGTATATATTTTTTGTCAGTATTATACTAAAAAACTTTCTCCTGTGTTCATTTTATTACTATTTTATTTAGTGTACTAGCCGACCATATTCTTCAACAGGAAGCCAAACTGGCACTGCATCATCATATTTTTCTTTACTTACAATGCATTTTATTTCAGCCAAATGGTACCAAGTTACCATGACAAGTGTACCTCTTACATATCTTGAGCACTTGCTTCACAACATTCAAAGTGCCACAGTAAACAGTGTTAAAGAAGTGAAACACATGAAGCCTCCCATGTGGAAAGAAAGAGTACAAAAAGTGTCCTACAAGACCTACTCTCTAGGAGATGTTCAAAGGGCCTTCAATGAACAACATAGAGTGCCATTGAAATTATCGAAATCATTTAATGGTACAAGGGAAATTGCAGAAAGAGAAGAACTATTTGGACGCGAGGCTTTAGAGGCCGCTAAAATGGGAAGGCTAGCACAGAATGTTACCATGAAAACAGAGATCATTATTGATGAAGGAAAAGGAAGACTTACAAGAGAATGTGAATTAATATGGTGGCCATTATATGACAATTCAAGAAATGGAAATTTGACTGTGAGACTCTTCATAGGGAAGATTCATATTTAGCTTTTGATTACTCTTGATACTGAAATTAAAATATGGAGAAAAGAATTGTGATTATGTTTATGAGCAATATTATATACAATCAGTTATATACAAACTAGATGCCCAATGAGACACCCGGAGAGAAACTCTCACAGAATAACAGCCTTGTGATAGGCCAAGCTACTCTGCTGTCTCAAGGCACTGAAATTGAAATAAAGAAAACAATTAGTGCATTATTTTTATGAGCAATATTATATATAGTCAGTTATATACAAACTAGATGCCCAATGAGACACCCGGAGAGAAACTCTCACAGAATAACAGCCTTGTGATAGGCCAAGCTATCCTGCTGTCTCAAGGCACTGAAATTGAAATAAAGAAAACAATTAGTGCATTATTTTTATGGGCAATATTATATACAATCAGTTATATACAAACTAGATGCCCAATGAGACACCCGGAGAGAAACTCTCACAGAATAACAGCCTTGTGATAGGCCAAGCTACTCTGCTGTCTCAAGGCACTGAAATTGAAATAAAGGGGGACAAAATCAGTGATTAAACCCAAAAGAAAATCTCACTGAATAACAGCCCACAGTCAAGGATTTAAGCTAAGTCTTACTCCAATGAACAATTTTAAGGCAAAGGTTCTTGCGCTCACTCCTAATGTTGTTAAAGGTCCAGCTAAATTTTGAAACTTCTGTACTCATGATAAAGTCTCTTGCGGACAGTATCACTCCCACACCACAACTTCCAGTGCCTTGTGTGGTGCCTGTCATCTGCAAAGGCATGCCAAATCTTTCAAAATTAGTTTTCTGGTTCCAAAACTTTGTAGAAAGCTTTTTGTCATTAGGTCTGACCCTGTATGTGAAATCAAGAAGCTGCTGTACTTCTGGCAAAAGACTTCTTCTAGGCTGCCATTTCATCCCATCATCAAACAAAAGTCTATCATTCATGAGATCAACAACCACAAGTCCCCAGTGGCATTCATTCATGTGAACAGGAACAAGCACAAGGCGTACGCTATCATTTGGATGGATTGTACTTTCAGTGATGGACTTAACTACCTGATCTAGCACAAATTTGTCATTGTTACTACTCAGCCAGGTGAATGCTTCTGATGGAAGGTAAATTACTTGCTTGTTAGCCTGATCTTTTACGTATCTCAGAATTACACAGTTTATTAAGAAATTATCCAGATATCTTTCATTTACTAGTGTTGCAAATGATTGCACATCGATCGACTTTGCACCAACAGTCAAAATGGTAGCTGTCATGTTCCTCTCCCATAAAATTTTCTTGATGCTTTCAATTTCAGGACAAGAAAGATCATCCACGTTTTCCAACCAATTCCTTTCTTCATTGATCATATGCCTAGTTTTAGCAATTTGGCAGTACTTGTGGAGGACCTCAATGTCAGTAGAAGTGAACATTCCAGTGCTTCCTATTTTAACTGATGTGGGTCTCTTTCCTCTACGTGCTTTCCTCGCGACTTCTTCAGCCCAAATAACTGCACATTCTGGAGGTCTTTGGGTCAGATTGAATGGATTGGTTAGATCTTTGCAATCACCATAGATTCCTTTGACATCCTTTTTGCTTATAGAGGATGTAATTAATTCAGGGATATCAATATCAGCAAACTGTTGGCGTGTTAAAGATAATGACAAGCAAACGGCACGAGGATGTGACTGTAATGGTTTAGCACTGCATGGGTAAGTAAGATCAACAACTGGACATGTGTCATTTTTACATTGACCTGTAGTATTAGTAGAACCTCGAGGACTAGCCTTTGGGCTGCTGGAGGCTTGAGGACCTTGAGGACTACCCGTTGGGCTGGAGGCTTGAGGACTACCCGTTGGGCTGGAGGCTTGAGGACCTTGAGGACTAGTCGTAGGGCTTGAGGCTTGAGGACTAGCCATTGGGCTTGAGGCTTGAGGACTAGCCGTTGAGCTGGAGGCTTGAGGACTACCCATTGGGCTGGAGGCTTGAGGGCCTTGTCTAGTCTTTGGGCATGAGGTTTTCTCGATCTCGAATATGAGGGATTTCTTAGCCTTTGGTTTTTTATTCCAAACTTTCTCGCTGCTGTAGTTGGCAGAATCCTCAAGGTCATCTTCCCAATCAGGGTGACAGTATTTGTAGCTTTCTCTGGGGTCACTAGCCACCTTTGTCCCATGGTCCTTGTCATAATTATATTCTAGGTAATCTTTGCCAAATATTTTTTCAAAAAGTTCATCCATTGTTAGAATCCAGATTTGGTCATCTTTTGACCAACCAGCAGTCTTATTCCTCCACCCACATCCTCGATAGTAAAAATTTGTCTTTCCTATAAAATTTAATTTGAAAATTGACATTTCACTATCGATAACTGAATTATAGCATTCTGTGTCTAATAATTATTAATCATTGTCTTCAAAAACTTTGTCCCTTATGAACATAGTAAATAGTGAGATAGGAATTACTGTAACTAAAAGAATAATCTGAAAATAATTGTATTAAATAATTAAACCCATGTGAACACGATGCTCAAGGCATTTAGAAGATCTTCAGCATTTCTAAAAATAACTTTAGCATCATTGCACTGTTTGTTTGCTCATTTAATCAAGATTCATGAAATTCAGATTCTGCTGTTAATTAATTTCTATTTCAACAATTACAAACTTCATGTGGGACAAAGGTTTTGAAAACAGATTTATGTCATCATTTAATGGGCAGCTGAAGCCCATCATTGTTACCTCCAGCAATGCACTCCTTAGCTTTAACAAACTGTAATCGTAAAGACAGCATATTCTCTGCGAGCACGTGTGTCAATATCTGGTTTACTAGAAAATAAAATTCACAAGATTTTGAGACTCAGATTACTATTTTCTTGATCATAATCAATAAGGACCATTAAGTACTTAACCGTCAACACCACCACTACTATTAAAAGTAATGATAATAATTTTAAAAAAATTGACAACAATGTAGAAGTTAAACAAATACCTGATTGACTCCCTCCAGCTTGGTCATGGTTCGTGGCCCGTGAATATAAAGCACGGTGTACTTTGTGTGCTGCTTCAAATCCTTGATTTGAATAGTTGACAAGTGACCGATGCTGTCGAAGTAACATTGCGCTGTGGTCAACTGTGTAATGGATGTAGTCCCCTGCACCAAGAGAGACTCCAAATAAGTGTCTCAGCTGTCTCCCCCAAATGTTGCACTGAAATATTGAGATGAGATAAGATAGAAGGTCCTTATTAAATTTTTCTTTATCAAATAACCATATGTGTGAGTGTGGACCTATCATTGCATAGGATAAGGGCAATTATATAATAACTTAGACTGTGGGGGAAATAACAGTAACATTTACAACATGAGCAGCCATGTTGTATGAGATTTACAACATGACCTAAATGTTTTGAACTTGTTTGACAATGTCTAAGTAAATGATTTTATTCACATTAAAAATGTTAAAAATTTAGGTTTTGCGGAGAAAATCCAAGTTAAAGTTTACGGGAATTGAATCAGAATTTACAGCACTCTTCAGAGTCATGAATTTCTATTGTTTAAATAAAATTTATACTCTTTATACCTTAACATCAAAAATATCTATCTTCTCATCTTCATCATCCTCATACACATTTTTCCTCATGACAAGGTCAATAATTTGCCAACCTTCAAAGACCTCAAGAGAAATCAAATGAAAGTGTTAAAATATTAATTCGAAGTAATATAGCCATTAGCTAATTACTTCTAGTACATACATTGGGTTGAGTATTTAAGTTCATACAGTAGTTTGGATGTTTGGGAAGCTAGAGGAAATTCCTAAGGAAGACTTTAATAGAGTGCACAGTTATGAAACTCTGAAACAACTACTAACTTATAATTCAGTGCAATAATAATATAGTTATCAACCATTTTTAGTCAATGACAAACTAAGCTTTCACAGGCAGGAACAAAACAAAAAAACACAAAGAAAGCTAGATAGGCTGCTATTGCTGTTTGCACTGCAGTTCTGCTTCAATGATAGTATTAGTTTGTACAAAATAGTGCAATTAGACGATGCATATTAATTACTTTAGTTTAACAGTTTTATGGTGTGCATTCTAGTATTTTTTTAAGTTTCAAGGAAATCAAGTAGATAAATTGGGGACAATTTCAATAAACAATTATTTTTGAGTATGTCACCTTTTTGAAACAGTCAATTTGTAATTCTGCAGCAAATTCAGCCACTGAGGACACTTTGTTTTCTGTTTTCCTTTGCTGTCTCTTCTTTAGCTTCTTTTTGGGAGGTGAACTTAAAGGCACATTATTTTCCATCTCAAGAAAACGATCTTCCACATCTTTCAACCATGCCTTCCAAGAAAGCATCTCTGTTTCTATGAATGCTTCAAATGCTACAAAAAAGAAAAAATAGCCTTTTTCATTCAAAATTGTTATCTCTGATTAGAAAATAAACCTTATGATGTCTTCAATCATGTTATTGGATCTTAAGAATATCAAGGGAAATTGGTTACCTGCAAAGTACAAAAAGGATACAAGTTTGGGATAGTTTGGTTTTATACAACACAACACAATCTAAATATGTGGCACATACCGATGTTCTCCTTCAGCAGAATTTCCTCTTGTCTGGTACCACAATCTCTTCTGAATGTCCCCTTTTCAGCAATTTCTTCTAAATACTGGTAAAGATAAGATTAAGCATTAACATAATTTCTTATATTTAATAATATAATATCGTAATCATGATAATGATCTGATGAGGATGACTTAATGACAATTTATTAAATTAATTTATTTAATGGTATTTAGTACAAGACTTTTCAATTACCTTCACAACTGAATCTGCAAATGAAACAAACTTGAGGATGACATATTTTGCAGAGCCACTGACTTCACTGTAATGTAGTGCTACCTTCTCCACAGGCAAAGATTGAGAAACAATATCTTCATAATTATCAAGGTATGCTTTGGCTGTTGATCCTGTATCAAAAATTGAAAATACACTTTTGAAAATTATTATTCAATATTTTGTGTGGATGAGCAACTTAAAAAATACTAGATTTACCTGAAAAGGATTTTACGACTACATTACTTTTTGAAACAGCAGTCGTTTGACCTTCCTTTTTTTTAATCATTATTCGGTCCTTTCCCCTGGATGCTTCAGGACCATAGTCTGCCAGTGCTTCATTGCATTCTTCAAGAGTACCACATCTGTGGGCAAATAGCCCCAGACTTCCCAGCAACTGCTCAGTATTTCGCATTTCACAATGCAAAGAGCAGAGTGGAATGTTTGCCAACTCTTCATCAAACAGAAATGTCAAATCGTCACGAAAACCTGTCCATCTAAAAACCACAAACAAATAATGGATGAATCAATAAATAAATGATTTGAACATAATGGTAGTCCAATATTCTAGACAATTTTTAACTGCTGTCCTTCAGTTCAATGCTTTTCACATTCACTTGAGTCTGTGATAAGTAGACCTATATGAGAACTATTATCGAGTCCTGGCTTAATAAAGTTATGAATCAATATAATTTTCTTACTTTCCAATGTTAGCTTTTGATGCAAGACATGTGAGGCAGACCTCATCATAAGCACCATTCCAGTGTTCTTTGCATGCCTATATATAGATACAAATTCAGTAATATCACAACTCACAATATAACTCATACGTGTTGTATCAGATTTTCAATCACTTTCCTGCAGCTTGTGTTCGTAAATCTGATACAACATGGCTGTGAATGTTGTAACCACTTCTTATAAGTGTGTGTTAAAACATTAAGGCACAATATGCTACTTGGCTTCAGTGTTTGTTCTTTGTAATTACTAGATTATTTTTCTGTTACTGGAGAAGGTAACACTTACCCTTAAAGCTTCACAGAAAGCACAAAATTGCACCTCAAGTCCTCTATCTCCAAGTATAAAGCTTTCATCCTCTGGGTCTACCATTAACATCAGGAGTGCCTTTAGGTCAAGGGTTACTTTAGGAAACAAAAGATTTTACTTAACTTTTCAATGCTTTATAAACTTTTTTTTAATATAAATTAATTTGTTAAAAAGTTTATATGTACAATACATAATTTATTATAACCTTTTGAGAAAAGGTATTTTTTCGAACCTTTGAATTTAACTTTGTAAAGTTTGCCATCCACTAGAAGACCATTGTTCTTAATTTCTCTCTTTTCATTGTTAAGTCTTAACAGCAATGTCTTGATCTTTTCTCTGTTGAAATAAGATGAGTTTATTATCTTGGTGTGTATAAGATTCTGGTATAGTTCATGCTTTTCTTATTTAATTTGGGAATAATTTTGAAAACAAAGAGTTACAAACTTTTCCCCAATGTTTATTGAACATTGATATTACATTGTATATAATGACCAAATTATATAATACTCAATAAAAGTTTTTTAGGTCTTAATACAGCTTACTTAATGTAATACTCAGTTGTACCTCTCTTCTCTACAATTTGCAATAGCAAGTGGATGCACAGACAAAGAGCTCTGGCTCCCCTTCGTAGCAGAAGCAAGGCTAATAGGTACAATGCCTACTGAAATTTGATCACGTCCTGCAAAAAGAAGGAATATAACAATATATTTGCGTACCTTAACTTAAATATTTTTGTACAGGCAACTATTATAACAAAAAGGTAAAGAGTTGAATTAATCATTATCATCTGTTACTTAGATGCTTTTTCACATAACACTGTATTTAATGATATTGATTAATACTCAATCAGTTATAATTTTGAAACTCAGTTTGGAAAAACGTAGAGTGACACCAATAAGAATAATTAAAGTTTGAAATTTTTTTTTAAGTACAGACCTCCAAGTGGTCTACCATCAAGTTTCAGGTTGAACTCCATGTGTTCTGGTGCACACTGGTGCAACCTACTCTCTCTAATAGCCCATACCAAAACCATTGGCAGGCTTACACTGTAACCTCTAAGATCTGCAGGCAGCTGGGATATGTCAAACATCTCCCTTGTTATGTCAAACACAAGGGACTTCTTGGCTCTAATGGCATTGCTTGATAGCAAAATTCCTGCATCTGTGGCTTTCTACAAAAATAATTCATATGATTAATGTGCCTATCAGCGGCCTTCTCTAGGCCAACCAGGGGGATTTCTAAAATACTAGAAACAATCTTCACTATTTGCCCTTGGGGCAGTTTTGCCTTGCAAACCCCCTTGTAATGCCCCACACATCTTTGGGTTTTTTTTTTGTGAATGTACCTAAGTTTTTCCCTGCGAGCAGAGTCTCTTTTAATTTAAGAGACTCTGCTCGCAGGGTACCTAAGTTTTTGTTTACACTTGTCTGATTATGCTTGTCTCAACATTCGTGACTATATCGAATATCACAAATATTATTCTTCATTAAAAAGGATTAGAATGTGAACAGTTACATTATACTATTAGCAATATTGTAATTGATAGCACATTATAAGCAAAAGTCAAATCATTCCTTACCCCACTTCTACCAAGGTTTAAGAGGTTCAGCATCGTTTGCCAAGATTGGTCAGGCATCTTGATACTGAGCTTGACAAGCAGTTGAACCCAATCAGGGACTTTCATAGTGTCTATAAAGGCACTATACACTGGCTGGCTGAGCATTTCTTTAAAGGCTTTCCTGAAGCCACACTTCTTGGCAACGATAGACAAGGCAATGGAAAGACTTTCCTGAACAAAATTTTTATCGTTCTCGTCTCCAAAAGAAAAACTGTAGCCAAGTACGGCGCCGAGGTTATCTTCACCCAATCGATTTTTCACATCATCGCATAACGCTCTTGCAATTTCACTACCTTTTTTTGCCAGAAGTCGCGGTCCTAACGAACTAACCTCCAACTTTTTTAGTGAATCAGTCTCTGGAAGGAGAGCATGTACCGTTCCACTGCCATGAGGGGTTTCTGGTGGGGTATCTACCCTAATGTTTTTGGCGCCATTTTTTCCCGCCATAATATTATCATTGCTAACGAAAGAGTTAATATGATTTTTGAGCTCTAAAAAAACATTTGATTTTATAAAACTGTTCTTTTCGATTTTTGATCGTAGGCTTGTCGCAAGCAGGCCAAATGAGGTAGCAACTACCACTATGTCTTTCTTCTTCGACCCAAATATATAAATGGGAGCCTTCTTCACGTCTTGAGTCTCCAACTCTCCGATCGACACTTCCAAGATCTCACCAGGAAAAAACTTGGCAATGTCGCTGTTCAAAAATTTTTCTTTTCTGCCATTTGGCATCAAGCTGTTTGGAACAGCGTACCAAACTTTCAAGGAGTCCAGCGAAGGACCGAACACACGAGTCAACTTAAACCGGTGCTCTGCCTCGTCCTCCATCGTAAAATTAAATTTAAGCGCCAAAACATCATATTTATACTGAAGGGTTAAATTAACTATTAACTTGTGACGAAAGTACTGAAGATCTATTTGATCATCCATTGGAAAATTCCAAAAAGATTACATGTACATGTACATATCCACCATATTGAAAGAATGACAAAGGGATCCCACCTCTTCAAGGTTACAGACTCTTCCACAGTCCGCGCTCGGCCGCAAAGGCGGCTTACTAAGTTAGAAGCTTGTTTGCGGAAAAACTATACGTACGAAATAAAGTTCCTTACACAGTTTTTCTTCGTAACAGCAGAATCAGATAGGTTAATGCAGTAAAAAATACAACAACTTACTATGGTTTTATCGATTCAGTTCAAAGGTTCGGCAATGCTCTGAATTGTAAAGTTAGAGAAGTGGCGTGGTACAAATAAAAAGGCATAAAGTTATCAGAGCGGCCTTTTGCGAGACAGCAATGTTTGAAAAACAACTCCAGAAACTTTTGTTTTATTAGAAAGTCATAAGTGTATGTCATAGTTAGAAATCATCGATGTGACCTACTAATGGGATTAAGGGGATTAACTATAACAACTGAAGGATTGTTTTATTGGATTAACTCCGTAGTCATGACAATTCAAGATTTTGAACATCTCCCGCGGACAATTTTCAAAGTACCATGAAGCTCCTCATCTGCACCAAAACGCTAATGAAAGTTTGAAAACGTTAATGAATCCACGGAAACTTATTCATGATTGTCAAATTCAATGCTAAATTTCTTAATAATGAAAGTCCATCGCACGCTTGAGACTCCGTTCGCGTTGTTGTATGCCTGTTCGCTCTAATGACAATACTTCTTCGCTTCAATGAATATTCGCTCGCGGTTAACGAACAGCAAAAGGTGTGTTAATCCTAGTGCCTGATAATATTTGACAATGATTACATTTTATTGGCTATCCATAAACCAGTTCAGTCTCTAGTATATATATATGTGTGTGCAAAGCAAAGGAACGCCTCAGTATCTTATTCAACACTCCAAGGTGCATATAACTGAAGTTCATCATCATCAGGACTAAGCCATGGCAAAGCTATTTAGTTTGGTATCTTTCCTCTGCTTGTTTATATTTTGCAGCGGAATGCGACTTCAGAAATCGGACATGGAAATGTTCAGAGATAAACACCAAGATAAAAGACTGAATGCTATTCTTGGTAAATATAAAAAAATATATATATAGATTTTGGTATTTGCAGGTTATTCTCTATCAACGAATTAATTGAGAGCAATAAATTTAACCGATTTGATCTTTCTAGTTTTGTTTCATAGTTAGGCTTTTTAAAAGTTCTCAATGTTATAAACAGCATTAGGGCTGACTCACATATCGAACCCTGAAACAACCTTTTGGGTGATTTATGTTAAACGCTCGGCTACCTCACATAACGAGCCCGAATTTAAGTAATCCGCAACCGGCAGAACGAAGCCTGGGAGTGGATGAACAAGCAATGAATGGTGAGATAAAACAAAGAACGTAGATCACATGTAGAACAATACACATTGTTCACCATAATCCATTCTTTCTTTGTATTTGTTATTTTGTCCAATCCCAAGCTTCAGGGCATGGCTGACTCACAGAACAAACCCTGAACAACCTCTGGGCTGATCTAAGTCAGGGCATGGCTAACTCACAGATCAAACCCTGGGACAACCTCTAGGCTGATCTAAGTCAGGGCATGGCTAACTCACAGATCAAACCCTGAAACAACCTCTGGGCTGATCTAAGTCAGGGCATGGCTAACTCACAGATTTAACCCTGAAACAACCTCTGGGCTGATCAAAGTCAGGGCATGGTTAACTCACAGATTTAACCCTGAAACAACCTCTGGGCTGATCAAAGTCAGGGCATGGCTAACTCACAGATTTAACCCTGGAACAACCTCTGGGCTGATCTAAGTCAGGGCATGGTTAACTCACAGATTTAACCCTGAAACAACCTCTGGGCTGATCAAAGTCAGGGCATGGTTAACTCACAGATTTAACCCTGAAACAACCTCTGGGCTGATCAAAGTCAGGGCATGGTTAACTCACAGATTTAACCCTGAAACAACCTCTGGGCTGATCTAAGTCAGGGCATGGTTAACTCACAGATTTAACCCTGAAACAACCTCTGGGCTGATCTAAGTCAGGGCATGGCTAACTCACAGATTTAACCCTGAAACAACCTCTGGGCTGATCAAAGTCAGGGCATGGTTAACTCACAGATTTAACCCTGAAACAACCTCTGGGCTGATCTAAGTCAGGGCATGGCTAACTCACAGATTTAACCCTGGAACAACCTCTGGGCTGATCAAAGTCAGGGCATGGCTAACTCACAGATTTAACCCTGGAACAACCTCTGGGCTGATCTAAGTCAGGGCATGGCTAACTCACAGATTGAACCCTGAAACAACCTCTGGGCTGATCTAAATCGGGGCATGCTGGCCAACTTGCAACGATCGAATTGGAAGTTGTGTTTGGTTTCGTGCCAAAGCACAAAGGTGATGTAGGAAGACCCAAGACCTCGGAGAGAAACCCTCGAATCAAGGGATATAAATGCCTAAAAATCACTTTTAAGGAACGCCGTTTATTACCAGGCGAAGGCTAATTAATATAATTATCGTTACCCTAATATATGACACGATAAGTTATGATGTAAGGTATAATCGTTTTTTTAAATTTAGCTCCAACAGCAACCATAAATGGTGGAAGTGTACAATGGTATTATCGAAAAGGCGATCAATCGCCGGTAAGAAAAACAAGAAAATCAATGTTGATTAGTGAGTTATTTAATGAGTTATCAACGAAACAAGAGTCGAATTCATGGTTCCTATTAAGACACCATTGCAGCAATTTCCCCAGTGGAATTCAAATTCCCCCCGCAAATGAATATGCAGTAACTGTTCTAACGAGTACTACATGGATTACGAGGCTGCAATTTTATTTCAATTCATAAGGCACAGTAAAGATAGAAAACAATCATACTCATGGATGGATGGATGGATGGATGGATGGATGGATGGATGGATGGATGGATGGATGGATGGATGGATGGTGGATGGGTGGATGGATGGATGGATGGATGGATGGATGGATGGATGGATGGATGGATGGATGGATGGATGGATGGATGGATGGATGGATGGATGGATTGGAGGCTTGAGATGAATGGATGTAGAAAAGAGAGAAAGAAAGATCGGAACAAATAAACTAAGAAGGCCGTTTCTAAAATATTATTTTTTCAGTGCATTGACGGAAAGAAAGAAGTAGATGTCAAGTGCAGATGGACAGGACCTGTCAAGAGACCCGGGGAGGGTGAACAGAAAGAAGAAACATTGCAAGTTCTCGGGATATACTGTAGACGAGCCGGTCTAATCAAACCCGAACCCAAGCTAATCGATTGTTAACATTTACGACTTCAATGCGTGATCAGTTTGTCAGAATATGAAAGTTCATCATAAACATGTATAACTATGCCTGAGCAAATGTTCCATTGTTTCTGTTCAAGATTGAATTGAACGCCGTAAGAATAGAATGGAGCGAAAATACTGTAACTGTGTTCTGAACGAAAATAAAGCGATCAATAAATCAATGTTTGGATTAATATTTATTAATCATTAATTTTTATTTTTTATTGAGTGATCAAGAACTAGAAGCGATACTGTCCCGTAACCTGCTCACATGATCTTACACCATCATTTTGAATAGCATATTCTTGGTTTGCAATCAATCCCAAGAGAGCACAATAACAAAAGGGATGTCCGCCATGTTGGAAGATATAACAAAAGAATTCATTGAAAAATCTTTTGTCAAATTCTTCCAACATGGCGGCTATGACGTCTATTGCAAACGAACAATAGCCTGGTCGTAAGTTTGTGAATTTACTAAGGTGCTATTGCTTACTATCAATCACGTGACTTTTTGGAGTTGACTGGGGGGCAAACAAGCGGTTGACTGGGGGGCAACTAGCGGATGCTAAGTCAAAACATATCAAAATAAGTCTTCAAACTATTGTATTTGACTATTTTCACTACATCAAACCAGAAAACAAAATATCAAAACAACCTCCAGGATTCTACAAGCCATGAAAAAAGAGCTATTACCGGAAGTGACGTCTATTGATAGCAACCTATACTAAGAAAAACTAATATATTATAATAGTTAGGCTGAGCTAAACGGCTTCGTTTTTTATCCGTGGTTTATGGCAAGTTCAGTTAACACGCGCCATAACAAAATCTCGTCTGCTTGATTTTCTGTCATTTATGATATCTATCAGACTTTTTGGACCCAAACCACAAAAATATTTAGAACAAAGGCTAAATTTTCGATTTTTTGAATCTTTATTTTTTCCCCAAGTATTTGTAAATCGGGCTCCCTGTGGTTTTCGAAATTACCGTATCAGTCTTCTTGTTTGTTCCCTTTTGAAATTTTAGATGTTATGAATAAAAATCACTAAAAAAATTCAATTATTTTAGAAATGAAACGAGATTTCCAAACAATTCTTTAATTACCGGTATAAAAAAGGAGCCATTTTGTTATTGTTATCGATGTTTAGTCCATAATCTCGCTTTTTAATAAAAAGCTTGTCACAGAAACATCCTGTTTACAGCAGACATATTGAACTTGCTTCCAGCGATTTTTTGTAGTTCTGGTA
This sequence comes from Actinia tenebrosa, assembly GCF_029948245.1. NCBI lineage: Eukaryota > Metazoa > Cnidaria > Anthozoa > Actiniaria > Actiniidae > Actinia > Actinia tenebrosa. Next base: position 10,235,181 of record NW_028292573.1, on the reverse strand, counting down.
ATAATTTTAATGCGGGAAAACGACTTCTCTTCTCCGTGACAATCTATATTTAAAAAAGACGTCAAAGCGTCGAAGGTAAAAATCTTTGCAAAAGATTTTTGGCCCGACGTTTTGGCCAGCGGGTCTGGGTGACGCAGGGCTAGGAAAACAACGAGTGTTGTAATGCAATGCTAACGTACTTTAAACGACCAGAAACTCCTTTAATGTTGTTCCAGAACGTGTTATGGGTTAACGTTTTCCTCTTCAACAGGGTAATCTTAGTGCGAGACTAAACAGGCTAAAAGCCCATTAACCTTAAGCAAAACAAGGAAAAGTGTTCTGATAACCTTAATGAAAAAAAGAATAACTACAAGAATACATGAATAATACGGTTATATACCGTACTAAGAAATGAATGATTGAAAGAGCAAATGGGCCGATGGATAGATAGAAGGATAAACGGATGGATGGATGAAGGTTCGGATGGGAAGATGGACGGACGGTTGATCGAAGGATAAGTGAAGGAAATGTTTACCGACCGAAAAAAATTAAATGTTTTTAAAAATGAATATTATTTTTAGCGTAATCATTTTGAAAGAAAAATCTATTTTCAGCTCTAGAAAAAAGCAAACACAAACAATGCGCGCAACAAACAGAAAAAATATCTAAATTTCGAAAATATAGTACTCAATATATCATTGAATAAAAGTATAAATTTTGAATTTGTACTACTAAATGTGTTTTTTTTTTTTACAAAACTAAACACCGTGTTCAGCTTACATAGAGCGTGGGTTACCTGTGGAAATAATCGAGAGCCTGGGTCGAAGGTTGTTAGTTACTTAGCAACTAGCCAATGTAAGCAGAGAACCAAGATGGACGAAGAAGCAGTTGGAGCTACAGACAACATTGTCACTGAATTCGCAACTTATGAGGACTTCCTAGACAGTCAGATTACTCAAACAGATCTATATTATTTAGAGGTAGGTCTTTTTCTTTCTTTCTCTCTCGGCTAGAAAGGTTTTTGCGATTAATCAAGGCTGAAAACTTCGTGAAATTTTTTTGTTTTTAATTACGAGAAGTTACGAATGTTTGATCATACCTTTTTGAATCGAATTTTTAAATTAATTTAGATAAAAAATAAGGCTATTCTGCCCTGTTTTTCTAAGTGAAAGTAGTAATCTGGGTAGGGATACAGCTAGGATCGGTTGACTATTCATGACAAAAGAGTCGTTGCTTATCAGTTCTTGTGCATGGGTTAGCGGACACTGATTGTAATCAACTGCTGTTCTTTGTTGTACAGGATGAAGAATTGGCAAGACAGCTAGTTGAGCTTGGCTATCGAGGTAGTGGAGAGGTAAGTCAAGTAGTACCTTGTACGATATCAAATTTTCCAGTTGTATGTGGCATAGATACATGCATGCAATGTTACATATAAAATTTTATCATGTTATTTCTCAATCTGTATGTGAATATTATTAAGAAAAGAATGAATAGGCATGTTAATTATGTCTAATTCAGGTCCTCAAAAGAGAAGAGTTTGAAGCAAGAAAGAAAGCAGCAGAAGCAAGCAGATTATCCAAAAGAAGTCAACAAAAGTATGTAAAATAAGTCATTTGTTGTGCTTACAGTATGAACTTTTACTTCTTCTCTGCGGTTTTGGATATTCTGCAAACTCTGACATTTCAACGGCTTGTTGCAAAATTGGTTTTTCACTGCTGCCAGGCAAGAACATAAAAGGTACTGATTATTTTTAATTGACAGCAGCGAAAAATTAAAACTCAATATGCAGCTCACAGCTACCCAGTTTGCAGAAAATGAAAAACTGCAGCAACCTCCTCTTCTAAAAAATAATTATAATAATAGATTTATGAATGAAGTATTTGTTTTCTTGTACCAACAGAACACTAGCCAGTTCTGGAAAGGAACTTAAAGACCCTTTTTTAAAAGCATTAGCCCAAAGGGAAGAAGCAAATCGTAGTGGAAAAATGACTGTAAGTTAAGTACGGATATCCTGACATTAAGGTTAAGACTCTTGGGAGAAAGTTGCCTGTGGTCTTTAGGATTGGTCCATTATAATAAAGGGACACTTTTGCATTGCTCTATCTGATTTACATGCCTATAATTGACTGCACTAGCTAGTGGGGCTAAGATTGAACAATATAAGAGAATAATAATAATAATAATATAGTACAGGAAAAAGCGGGGGGAATAAGATTGGAAAATATTTTATCAAGAGACTTGTGGGAAATGGGGAACAGCGATAGCCCACCTGTCTCTGCAGTCCCTACTGGATACTGTATTAGTCATTGAAACAAGCCATATATACAAATTGAACCAGTAATCATACCATGTAATGATCCTAGACACATTGAAAATCTCCCAAGTCTACCAATTTGTCCTTTCTAAAATAAGCAAAACTCTCAAAGAATTCTGGCTCCAAAATGTCATGAGTGTTGAATCACTAGGCTCTTCCAGTCTGTAGCTTGGCTTCTGCTGACTTTTTCAATCTGTGGAAGAGTATAGCTAATTGTTTAGAGGTGGACTACCCTATTTACATGTCTTTATCATGCAGCTTAAGCAGCTATTCATGTGAAGGGTCTCTGCTCTGAATGTGACAAAAATGATGGATAAAAAATTATCTTTAATAATTAATTTAATAGTTATATTATTTACTCTTTTTTTCCCAGTCAATTATTTTTATTAGAGACAAGAATGTAAAGGGACAGGTAAATATATTTGGATAAAAAATTATCAGTATGATTAAGTGTAATAGTACATGAATTTCAATTGATCTGATGCAAGGAAGAAATTTTTATTAGGTTTATATTTGATGTCTTTCTTGTTTTTATTTAAAAAAAGCATATTTCAAAAAAAGAACTCTTTTCCCCCCAGGAAATTTCAGGATATGTTGATTACGCACACAGACTAAAGGTGAGGCTAAATAGATATTTGAAAACCTATTAGATACATATGATCTAAACCAAATATATGATCTAAGTTCTCCCACTTTTTTTTCTAATCTCCCCTATTAAATGCTGGATATAACAAAACTAAGAACCCTTCAGGCAAGCTTTTAAATATAAGAAACTAAAAAAAAAGAAACAAGCAGACATCTGGGCAATTCCAAGGGAGGGTGCAGCCCTAGGGGTACTCTTGCCTGTTTAGGGTAGGGGTGTGCTGCTGAGCCCACTGAACCCTGACCCTGTTCCAGAGAAAAAAGGGCTGAAATTCATACCCTGTTCCAGAACAAGATCGCTGAAAATCATATTCTGTCCGGGTAGTGCGAAAATGGATACCCTGTTCCAGAGAGGAGAGAGCATGATTTTATACACCCTGTTCGAGAGTACAATCGCTAAAAACCATGACCTGTTTGGCGGCACCTACCCGTATAGCGAATATAGGGGAGTACCCCCTCCCCCCTCCGGGGGGCAGCAGGGGTAGTGTATGCATGATAATAGAAAATTCTCTCTCCAGCTATTTATTTCTTGCAAAAAAATGGGGCTGCTTGAATTCCACTCTCTCCACCATACCTCAAAACCTAAAGCCCATCTCCATTCCTTAGTTTGTACACTTGCTATATCTAATGCACTAGGCAATTGAAACCCCATAGAACCCTTAACCCCAGGAAAGGGTGGGAAATTCGACATTCATTTAGTGTTAAATTTAGCATTTTCTCCAGGTACAGTACCTGTATGTAGAAAGACTTGCTGTTAAGATTGTTCAGTATTGTTAAAATCCATGTTAAATCCACATTAATTCCCTGCCCTGTCCCTGGGGGTGGGGGTTGAGATTTTTATTGACTAGTGCAAAAACATGCAGTACAACACAGAAGACAAGATCAATATATTTTACCTGCTATAAGGACAACCCATACATCCGCTTCCAAGAGGACATCAGGCAACCCAGTCCAATAATCCCACTCAGACTAAACCCATGTTTTTTTCTTTAGACAGAAGATTTTGAGCCATATTTTGCCGGAAGAAGACGACTTCTTCCAAGACCTTCAGATTTAAGGTACAACAAAGTCATTATTTGTTCCCTTATTTGAGCTTCGTAGTAATCTCTTAATGAATATGGCCTCGGGCCTTCTTAAACTAATCCCATGGTTTTAAAACGTAGTCAATAATCCATGTTTTCTTTCAATGAATGACATACACTGTGAGACCTAAATATAATATATTAAATCTAGTAGTCTATACGATAAGCTTTAGTAGATATTATCGTATGCTCGATTAAAAGCAAATAAATAAGACAAAGTAAAGCGATAGTAGAAATGAAAGTTAAACTTACTTCGAATTCGCCTGCTTTATGTTTTTATCTTGTTTGAGAATGGATGAAACTGCTGGTCATGTTGATCAGTACCTTGGGCGCAGAGGATGAACAGATATGGGGAGGAGGATAGGTGTAGAAGGGACAGGAGGTAATAAACTAGATAAAATCTTGAGGAAACAAAGGATTCAAATATATACCGAAGATTTTGGCTTGCCCTTTAGTACTATTTCTTATTACTAAAAAGAAAGGCGGTCAAGAACAAAATAAATCCAGATCCAGAAGGCGGAAAAAAATCATTTGTCGAAATTGTGTAAATGATTCGAAGTCCACAAATCGGATTGTACATGGTTCTAAAAACTTAGCGTTTTAGCGTCAAAAAAAACCCCCACTATTTTTTTACTTTGAATGAGGAATGACTTCTCCGAGTGATTGCTAAGAGGCTCGAGGAAAATAATCTGGTGTTACAGTGCATCGTGGGACCGTTTTAGGAAAAATATTTGCAATGTTATCTCATTTCGTCCCCTAAAATAGTCCCACAATTCATTGCAATACCAACTCAACCCAATTTTTTCCTCAGCCTCAGAATGGCTAATTTATAAAGCTTAGCAGTATAAGTAAGTCGACTGTAAAACATTGTATCAATCATAAATCTTCCCCTGCATTTTCTTGGGTTATTTTTGGGTTATTTTACCGCCGAAATCCCAAGCATGTGCAATATGGTTTTAGCCGTTATCTTTGTCGGTCAAGTAAAAAACACTAGCATAAGGACAGCAAGTTATAAAAGTGAGCGCTAAACGGCAGCCATTTGTAGGTTAAAAACAATTGCAGAAACGGTCTAACATTTAAAAAAAAAAAAAAAACGAAAAAGAAAAGAAAGAAATGATGACTGCCGTGAAACTCCTTCATATTTTGTAAATTTACAAAATCATGGAAGTAAACCAGATTTTACGTTATTATATAAAAAAATGAACAGACGTTTTGTACGTATTCGTACATAAAATTTTGACGCGCGCGAACGAGAATAAAGGAATATAAACGAGAAACTGAAAAATTGATATTTGTTTTCGGAAGTCAAAGTCCTGACCTCGAACGTATGAGTGATTCGTTTCCATGAGTTCACATCGCACGCCTGAGGCTCTCCGCAGTATATGTCTGGTACAGGTCAGCTGTTCAAACAGCATTTCTCTATTTAGCGATAATTTACTTGAAGGCGCTGAAGGGCTGTCACAAACCGAATCTTATAACGAACCAAAGCGCATTGAAATGCTTAAGGACCGTATTTCTAGATAGACTGTTATCTTGAGGGCTAGAATAATCTTGGCCTGAAATATTCCACAAAGGCTTTACTGAGGGATCCGTTGATTTATTCGAATACTTAACTTTAAATTTAATGATGTGGCGTTTTCTAGTTTTTTAATATCCTTTTTTGAAGATTTTATGTGTTTTTCGTTATTTGTCAGAATAAAGCCATAAAATATATTAATGATCGGATGAATACCAGAAAATAAACAGAACTTTTAAATTCTTTTGTCTACGTTTTCTATAATCTGTTGTTTTTTTGTTCATATTTTCCTTAGTTTTTACAACTGGGAAACACAGACAGCGACATCTAACCCAACGCCGAACTATCAGGTTGGTTTTACGTCATTTTGTAGCCAAATAATCTCGTATTTTTCTCCCAGAAATGATGAACAATTTGTAGCTATTTATAAATCCATTCTTAAAGCCCCGAAGCTACTCTTTAACATTGTTTTTTCTTTTAAATCTCTTTATATAGGTCATTGCTGAAAATGTGACTGGCTTGCTATTCAAGAATAAACGAGACCGAAAAATCTTAAACGTCGATCCAAAGGCTCCTACGCCGGGCGATAATTCAGCTCGAATCACTATCGTTACCCCGAAATATACACAAGTAGTCATGTACGATCATATTACTCGAAGAAAGACTTGATTTAATGATTGAAAAAAATATAAAAATTCAACTCTTTCAGACTTCCGAAATTCAATGTTTTAATGTATGTTGAAGTGAATCTAGAAGTTATCGTTGAATGTTCTCTGAACTGATGAATATCGTATGTTTCTTCAAGTGTTTTGTAGACAGGATTTTTCAAGTGTTCCAACTCACATGATCTCGAATGTCTATCGTAAATGTGTCTTTTAAAATCTAAAGTGTTTGGCCTTTTCAATTTCCGAGCTAAACTTGATACCAAAGAATCTTTGTTTTGAAGAAATGTAAGTACAGAATTCTGATTTTTTTTAAAATTTAAAGTGAGTAGTTGTAGTCTAGTAAAGTTATAAAGCTTGAAGTTGTAAATAGATTGACTAAAGCATAATACATTTTTCTTAAATTCATTTTTTTTTTTTTGTTTTTTATTTTAAAAAATCACCATTTTCAGTGTTTTCACCGCTGGGTCAATCCAGAAGTGTCGTAAAGAAAGGAATATGGAAAAAAAAAGAGATAAAAAATAATGGATTAAAAAGAAAGAGAGAGATAAAGAGAATGAAGAAACGTGTAGGACAATAAAGGAAAGGAAGAAAGTGAAAAAACCCCGAAAGGAATGAATAAGAGGAGAAAAGAAAGAGACAGAAAATCAGAAAATCAATAATTATTTAATTGCATAATTAGTGAATTGTCACTACCCGGATCTATACAAGTATTTTCCCCCCTCAAATTGAGGAGTCGTACCGGTAAGATTGAAGATTAGTAGATGAAAACCTATGTTGTGCATTGATGGTATAGTTTGACTAAAATGCAATCTCAAAAAACCCCGATGTTATCTATCTTTCTACTACTGTCGCCAGTCTGTTAGCACCACTTACAACGAGAGCGATGAAATCCTTGTAATTCCCAGTCTGACATGCAGCCCTTACAGATTTAAATTACGAAGTTCACATGACAGCGAAAATTCCGGATCATATGCCGGCTTGTCTTTCAGGCATCAAATTCTCTGTTGAATTATCGTTCTACCCAAGGAAGTTGAGGCAGGAAGCTTAGACAAGAAAGCAAACACAATCGAGAATTTCATGTCTATTTTTTTTCGTTTTATTTTTCAAAAGGCACAAAACGTTGAAACAGATATTCTTAAACAGGTTTGGTCAGCACTAAGCGTCAGCGATAATATTCCATTCAACATTTTATAAATAGGAAATAAATAGAAATAGAAAAACAATATAAACAAGAGAAGTTGGCTGTAATTACAGAATTAATGAATGTCGTTAATGGCATCATTTGGGTATTAAGTCGCCTGCTTTAATGCTAGGGAGTTCAGCGGATATCGACTGTTCAACATAACACCTGTTTGGTTTGATAGCCCTGCTGTGCTCAGAGTACGTCAAAAAGGACACCCTTTGGTTTTGAGTAAGGTTGGAAGCGCTCCTAAAATCTGAATTCATTTAGACCGCGAGCAGGAGATGGACACAAAGACGTTTTAGGCGATACGACTTGAACTCTCCCTTATTGAAACCTCCTCAACTTCGATTTCCTGAGGTAAAACTATTCTATTTCTTATCAATAATTTTATAATTTTTGACTCTTTGTCTTTGGTGTAAATAGTTCTTTTCAACCGTTCAAAGTTTTGATTTTTTTGGCGGAAATCATTTCAGTTTAGTGACCGGTCGCCCTTTTCGTGTTTTTCTCCCAATGTAGATATCGGACATTTATCTTTGGCTCGAGTTTTGTACAATCTTTAATTTCAAATGCCCTTTCATTAGAACGCTCAAATTTTCATTCAGTGAAATGCCAAACGCTTTATTTACGTACTGATAAATGCTTGAAAGAGACGGAGATCGATACCATTCATTACGCACCTTCAATAGGACCTTAATAATGCCCAATCACACTTAATTATTCTAGAACATTTTTCATAAATATTAAATACATTAATAAATATCCAATACAAATTCATTTTTCACTGAATAAAACAGATTACGCCGAAATAAAATGTATATTTTTTAGATTAAACAACTCTAAAATGGCAAAACTCGAAGTACGAATCGAGAGTTGTATTTACATTTCATTTATATCTTAGTGCCCTTGATTGTTGATATTACTGAGTATGAATTGAAGAAAACTAGAAATCAATATATCAATTTTCTTTTAGGAAGGCGGAAGAGCCTTAATCTAGTGCAATAAAATCACGAAAAAATATTTAGGGCCGTGGAAGTACTGTTTTTTTGAAAACGCCGAATGAGTGAATTCTTCCGTCTATTTAAGGCTACTACCTAGCTGTCCAAAAACCTTTTGATATCGCCGGCCATATCTTTAGGCGATATGGTTCCATTTAAGAATACCCTTCGATTTTTGAACAATTTTATTTGGAATAAATCATGTCTAGGAGTCTGAGGAAAAAAAATTTTTTCTGTAGTATTTAAATTTATTGTTATTGTTTGCTTTTTTCTTATATTGTGCCCAGTATCAATGTTATTTATGGATTAACTGCTTTTAGTAGCGCTTATTCTAATTCAATATACTGTTCACCTGTCTCTTAAGTTCCTGGTTCTTTTAAATTCTAGCTAAACATCTTTAAACTAGGCACGCTAATAAACCGTAAAAAGAAGATTGAAAAGAAGAAAAGTAGCAGAGAAAACAGCAAAGAAAACAATAATAGTTATTTTTACACATACTTGGATGATTTGCTTTTAAAAACCACCGAAAACTTCCTAGTAAAACAGAGAAAAACGTAAAGAAAATATATGACGAACATTTAAAAAAATTGAAGAAAAAAAGAAGAATATTTCAAATGTAGAATTGAAACAAAATAATTGAAATTGCACACGAGAAGTTCGTTCGGGCCATGTTAGATAAACTTCATAAGGAAAATATTTATCCTTCTTGAATTAAAGATTATTGTACGGAATAGTAGTGAAAATAAAATATCAACATTGTGTTTGTCAGATTATTTTTAGTCAAAATTAATGTAAAATGGTGCCTCATTTACTGTTTTCAGTATAGTTTGTAGATTAAAATCGTCTAGGACACGTGCCGCAATCACCTCCAATGAATATATTCTTAATTGCTTTGTTTATATCAAAACAAATAACTTCATTCGCGAAAGAAATTCGGAATTTTTTGATTCTCGCTGACATATACTAGAAGCTTGCGATTTCCGCTATTCAATTTAGAGTGAATATATATATCAGAACCTTGACGTCTAATTATCGATAAATCGCTTCTACTCCGCCTTTGTTTTCCCATCGATTCTAATTCACTTATGAAATTTGAATAAAAATAGGTGTTCTTGAGTGATTTGGATAGACAGGAAGGTCAAATAATCAAGTAATCGATCTAAGAAATGGTCTTTTAATCTGGAATTTGTTCTCTAAGCTCCCTAAGGTTCGGGGAAGCGTGCTGCTTTGGTAATCTTTAGAATCGATGATAGAATCAAATCGATCACTAGAATAACCTAAAAGCTAGATATCAGGCAAGAAACTGAATATACCACTTCCACTAAAAGACGTTTCTGTGGGTTGTATTATAGAAGCTACGAGGCTAGAAGGAAAGACCTGCCTTTAATAGTGTACAGAAAAGTTAAGAGAAATATTTGTATGATAATTTATACTATATAAAGAACGCATGAAAACCGGGTACACGAGGGTCTCGGGTTCGACGTGTTCGAGTTTATTAGCGCATGCGCAGCTGGTAACTATGGTCCCTCCCTTCGATTCGAGGGTTTTTTCTCCATGCTGCTTCTCCGATTTTCCTCCCTTCGCAAAATTTAAAATAACAAGCTATATTTCAATTATATCTGTGAATACTCCCGTTTCGAGTTCGCCTTTGCTCAGTCTTAGCCTTGATTGTGTACAAATGTGTTCTTTTTTTTATTAGGGACCATTGTATAGTAAGGAATGTAGTTACTAGGGAACAACATGAGTTGATTAAAATGCGACGGGTTTTGGTCGAATAGCTGAATATTATAATTACACACTACCGAGACTAATGCTGAGCAAAGAGAACTCAAAACTAGAGTATTAGTCGTGTCCTGTCTTTGATCAACCAAGAGGTTGTATCGAGGTTCGGTATAAGATTTAAAATTAGAGAAGAAAAAAAAGAATAATTGTTAAGTAAAAGGTTTACAAAATGCACAGCATTTTGATTCGCGTAAACTACCCTCAAAAATCTTAGCATGGAGCGGCGCACGCGTCTGTTTCCCGCCAAAAGTCTTATTAAGAAATATGAAGATTCGATTAGAAAAAAAAAAGGAATCAAAAAATGAAGAGTTTCATTTACTAGTACTAGAGATTCATTTTTCCTTTTCAAGGCATCAAACAGGTTGTTTTCCTCCTAATTTTACGGTAAGTTTAACTAGATATTTTTTCTTCTGTGATAATTACGAAGCGATCGATGCCCGTAATTTGGATGATGATGACTTGTTGCCAAATAATTCACTAAGAACATTCTGGTAACTTCCATATTTGCACGGTACGCGGCCATAACAAGCAGATTTTTAAAACAAAAAGTTGAAGAGGGATATTTTCTCCATTTCCTTTATCCTTCCTTTTGCGGCTTATTTACCGAAAGAGCTGTCCCGTTATCTGGAAACGTAGAGAACGTTTTGCGCACATGCACGCTACTAGACCGAATAATGCATTTATTAGTCTAGAAATGACACGATATGATGGTTTGTATCCCGCCTTCCTTACAATTTGATCCATATCTACCGATTAAACTCGGAAAAGAATAAAAGATAAAGTGGCGGGTATACGATAATGATTCGCTTTTATGTCAAGATTTTTAAAGCCCCGAGTCTCAGTTTGCTTGACTTAGGCCTCAAGAGGTCGCATCAAATGATCCATGGTTTTATCGCTAAATTGATTAAGACACTCCACGAATAACCTCAAACACGTAAATAGATCAAAATTCAAGCCGACCAGATCGATTGCATCTCGGTAAGGAGGCGTAGGAGGACATGATTCACGAGGCCCATAAAGGAAATTAAGTTAGCTGCTTCACTTGGATGAATGTCAGTGGCACGGTCCACTTTTGAAATTCAAACTTCTTCATTCGAGAGTCGAGAACGAATTTATCTGTAGAATTCTTTTCGTAATTTAAGGTTTCATATTTTGTTTGCTTTAACTTCTGGAGATTATTTCTTCAGTGTAAATCATCTATTTGGTGAGTTCCTCTTATTCTTTCTTTGTCGTTTATTCATTTGTTAATCGTTTTCTTGTCTAATGCATGCCGCTTGCATTGTTTTTGATTTTGCTGTTATTCTTTCTGATATTTGCTATTGTTGTTGCCAATTATCCTTGTTACTCCTTCTCTTGGTTCGTTTTTCCTCTTTTTGTTTATCCATTCATTTGCTTTCTCTCTCCCTTTTATCCTTCAGTTCCTGCCTTTATCTTTTTCCGTTGTTTTAGGGCGATAACGTTACGTTCTTAACATTTTTTCTTATTTATTTCATTTATTTATTTATTTATTTGTTTCTCTTTTTCTCCATTGTATATTGATATCTCTCTCTGTCCCTCTTCCATCTCTTATTTTTACCATATTTTCCACACAATACATGTATTCTATCTCCGTTTTTGCCATGTTTCACTTTTTTATTCCATAAAACCCCCCATCTATTATCTAGAGCTGATCAAAAAAAAATCTAGAGCTGATCAATTAACCAAATCGATTCTAAAATGCTTTCAGCTCTCAAGACTTCCGATCTCACTAGCCTTGAGTGGTCTTCAAAACTTCCTAAGATTTATGGCCATATTGGCTCCTCTCCAGTTGGCTATGTATCTTGCGCTATTCTTGTTTCTGTACCTTCCGACAATAACGGCAGCGACAGAGAAAACATGTAGTCACCGCGACAGCAATCTTGGTAAGTCTGTGATCTGATTCTATTTCATTTTACTGAGTCAAATCCAACTAGCGATCTATCATCAATACTGCCTTCTGATAGACGGAATCCACTGTTTTTCCATTTCAGACCACGTGTCATTCCCTAGAGTATTATTTCTTTGTTTATCGGTTACACATGAAGACACACGAATATGGATAAGACTCAGATAAAGAATCTTATTCCCAAGAGAATGACACGTGGTCTGAAATGGACAAAACAATACGCCCAAGTGGATTTGATCCATAGCATGGGCTACTACCGACCAGGCTATAAGAGTTATATCCTTCTGGTAGCGAAAATGGCTGGCTTATATTCTATCAGATCTAAATGTCATGGAATTACGATATTATTATTAATAATTAGAAAGTAATAATGATTGCAACCTGATGCCCAAGAACCACCTTTGGGTTATTCTACATCAGGGCATAGCTAACTCATAGATAGGATTTGCGGAGGGCAGAAATATCAAGAATACCCAGAGAATAGCGGTAAAGTCAGGGGAGAGACTTAATAAAATGTACTCACATGGTGAGAGGTGAGAAGCGAGGGGCAATCCCGCTACACTACTCTTGTTTTAAAAATAGGAACCAAAAAAAATATTTCAAAATCTACTTTTTTTGTAACAATCTAGTTATAAAGCCCAGAAGACCGCGTGAAAATCTTCAAAGGTGACATTCCCCAGGTCCATTACGAGACATGCAAAACAAGTCTTTCGATGGCTTCCCTAAACACTCATTATCAGCTACGGTAACGAAGCTGACAAGGCCTCCCCACTAAAGCCTTGTCCTAGGAAGGCCAGGAGGGGGGGGGGGGGGGGGGGGGGAGGGGGAGGAAGAGGAAGATTATTTGCAGATTATCGCTCTTGTTTCAGAACATTTGACAGTATTGAACCTCTATAAAAACTATGCAACGAGATGCGGGGGCCTAAAACAAATACTAATTGAATAATCTGTATGAACATTCCAGTATTCAATAACATTAATTATCGATGGAAATGACAATCAATCTTCTTGATTAAGACATTATAAAGTGTTTTCCGGAGTTTGACACTCAGCTTGATCGCACACGGAGAAATGTTTTACTTTCTCACTATGAAATTGTTCAATTGCTTTATATTAATTTACTAATGAATGACGCTCATAAACTCTGGAAGAAGCATCTTAAAAATAAGTCGATAATAGTTCAAAATGAATCATATTAATCCAATAAATAACTTGATGATTGTCAAACAGAAAATCTCACTCGCCGAGTAATCGATCTGTCTGACTTAAATGGTACGGCGTTAAAGGGGCACTTGGATGAAAATGGATAAAAATTGGAAATGGCTTAAAATTTAATCAAACGTATCTATATGGCACCAATCGTAGCCAAGCAACATATTTTCTTCACAGTAAAATGTGTCGGATAAAAATTATCAATTTTATGCAGCATATAAATTGTGAGTAAATGACGTCATTTAACCCAAAATTTCTCAACTGCAAGTGGCTCCCAGGCGAAAATGTCAAATTATTCTCAAATACTTCAATTATTCGAACTTTGAAAAATTGGGGCCTTTTTTGATCTAAGTGCCCCTTAAAGCCCATGAGCTTGCTGACCAAAGATCTGGACAGCTTCTAGAAAAAATGCCTGTTATAAAGACAATCGTCCATCAGGTGATTTGGAATATAGGCGCGCATTGCATTGTCTGTCACAATTAAAAATGCCAAGTATTTTTTTCTATCAAAATGAACTCATATTTTCCACCAACGACGACAAAATTTGCTATTTCTAAAAGATATTTGGTGGATCTTACCACGGATGAGTCTTACTTTCTTTATTTTCGAGCGGTATAATTTAATACTAATCGAGAAAAACACCTGGAACTAGGTGTTCGTTGATTGGCTAATAGCGTAGCGAGAGCACCAGACGGCAGAGCACACACGTTTTGGCGCAAAAATTCCCGCCAAATCCACCCAAAGGTAGCCCAAATATTGCAAGAATTTCCTAGTGACTGGCTGGTTAATGTGAAAGAAGTGACGTACTTGAACATCAAATTTTAAAATGCTCGATCATAGCTTTCCAAATCTCAGTATACAGTAATGCCTCTAATATTTGTGGACATTTGGGATCTTGCCTAATGTTTGATAAACGAGGTGTCCGCTGAATACAGGTTTGTTTTACAGTAATTATATAGGAAGAAAATTTCGGGACCTTGTAACTAGCTGAGTGTTCGTTTAATGATGGGTGTTTGCTAGCTCAATAGAGATTCCTCGGATTCGCATCACACGTTAAATGAGTTTGTTAGGTCTCTCACTGCCAAAGGTTTTTTTCGGGACCTGCGTTTTTTCTCTATCCTCAAAACCTAACAAGCTGAATTCCAATGCGATCTATGGGTAAGCCGTGCCTTAATTTTGATCAGCTCAGAGGTTCTTTCAGGGTTCAATCTGTGAGTTAGCCATGCCCTGACGGCTAGATCAGCCCAGAGGTTGTTTCAGTGTTTGATCTGTGAGTCAGCCGTGTCCTGACTGAGATCAGCGCAGAGGTTGTTTCAGGGTTCAATCTGTGAATTAGCCATGACCTGAATTAGATCAGCCCAGAGGTTGTTTCAGGATTCAATCTGTGAGTTAGTCATTCCCTGACTTTGATCAGCTCAGAGGTTGTTTGAGGGTTTGATCTGTGAGTTAGCCTTGCCCTGACTTTGATCAGCTCAGAGGTCGTTTGAGGGTATCGATAAAATTTGAAGGTTTTTTGTTGCTGTTGTTGCTAGCATGTTATGATTCACCAAGTCTTCACACAAAGGAAAAGTATTATCCAGAACATCTCTGTTCATCAAGTCATGAACAGTGCGCAAACCACGAAGACAGACAGTTTCCCGTGGATCCTCGCTTTCAAGGGGTTTATACATTCCCAGTTAAGAAACTGCCAAGAATGAACTGCTTTGAACCAGAGGCCATGAAAATGATTGATAACGGGGTGAGTTGACGTGAAGCAGCTTACAGCTCTTATTTATAGGTTAATATACTGTTCCGTATATTCTACTATTCCGTATAACCTCAGAAATTAAAGCTCATTGTATGATCATTATCATTATCAAAATTAACATCATTTGGAAGAACCAAGAGAATATTCTCTTGGAAGAACTTTGTAAACCAGCATCTCGTTAACGTTCGTTAAATAAAGCTTCAAAGATGGTCTCTTGCTCAAAGCGATTATCATCATTATTTATCATCATCATTATTATTATTATTATTAGCTGTTTTGTACCCCCATCCTGCTCCACAATAAAAACAACGTTGCTCCTGAAATTAGCCCCTGTTCTTTTGAATTCACAGCTTCCAGTGATCCTAGAAAACTGTTCTTTCGCCAGTTCAGCTTACAAGTGGGATTTAGATTACCTGGATGAAAATCTCCGTGATAAAGGCCACATCGCGTACATCTCGAAGCAAAGGCGCTTCCTTTACTTCGACGAGGACAAGATGATTGACCGGTACGAGGATTGGAAACCACCCCATAAGAAGATGATCACTTATTTCCATGAGTTTATGGAGTTGGTGAAGGATTTACAGAAATCGAACAATGGAACACTCTCGTATTTCCAGGTAAATCAAATTAAAAGAAAACGACTGGACTACTATACTCTGGGTAATCTCTACTCGGGCATCTTGTTTTAGTAACCAGGGTAAAGCTAGTTTGGAACAACAAACAAAAAAGCGAACAATAACAACGAAACAACAACAACAGCAGCAGTAACAACAACAACAACAACAGGCCCTCTTGTTTTAGTAACCAGGGTAAAGCTAGTTTGGAGCCTCGCAACAACAAAAAACAAAAAACAAACAAACAAAAACAGCGAAACAACAACAGCAAAAGCAACAACAACAACAACACCAATAACAACATAGAAGTATCGTTGAAAGCGTGGTAGCAGAGTTGTATGACCTCTTCAAATTTTTATCGAACCTTAAAAAAAAACCCCTGGACCGCGTCTAAGTCAGGACACGGCCAGGACAGGGCACCCATTTTCCCCGCTGAACCTCGATTATGACTAATAGAAGTTTGACTATGGATTGTTATAGAGTGCATCCCTTATATCCGTGAAAAAGTTAATCAACAAAATTGTGCAAATTAGTGCAAAGTTTTGTAGGTCTACGGTCTACTGAGGTCTACTGAACTTACTAATATTTGTGCAAATTTGTGCAGCTTCTTACAAACGTTTTCACGGATATATGACATGCACTCTGCTGTTTTCTTATCTTTTAGTCCCCGCTGTACATCATAGAAGGTGTGAGCAAGTCGTTAGTAGAAGATATCAACTCGTTTGACTATCCCTGGTTGTTGGATATCGTGACAAGACTTGGCTGGGGAGATAAAGTGATTAATTTATTACTGATTGGTATGACTGATGTTGTCACTCCTACTCACTATGATGTACTGGAAAACTTCTTTGTACAGGTAAAGAATGCGTGCGCTTTTTTTTTTACAATTCTGCACCAGATTTATTGCCATTGTTTGCCATTCGAGGTTGAGTAAAAGACTGGGTCGAGTTGGCATTGCAACGCATTGTGGGACTATTTAAAATTTATTTTAATTAATTTAAGATTATTTATTTGACAATTCTCCACGTAGTGCAAGCGATACAACAATAGATTCCTTGCAGCACGTCGGATTGCAGGTCAATTTGGAGGACATAACAATAGGTTTCCAATTCTCATGTCATAACAATAGGTTTCCATTCAATTGTCCTCCAAATCGAGTTGTTTTGACGTGCAAGGGGTCTATGGGACACGAAGTCCCCTACAAGGCTTCTACTCACACAAGAGAAATATAACCCCTAAGAATCCCATAATGCACTGCAATGCCAACTCGAGCCCCAGTTTTTTCCTCAATCTGGAAATGACTAATAGATCTTTCGGATTTTTCCTTCAGGTACAACAGAAATTATTAGGAACTTGCGCTCCATCATCATTTGGAATTTAGGCAACTTAGTTCCCTGTTAGATTAAACCGCCTTGTACTTGTGTTCTCAGTTCTGCCCGTAACACGTCGTATTACCCTATTACTAGGGACTTTAAGATTTGCAAAATCGACGACGGCAACGTCAACCGGAAGTGTAAATAATTTTCTCTTTGGGGTTCTGTTCATTGGAGATTTCATTCAAAACATTGTCAGTAAAGTCAACTCATCCACAGGGAAGACAGATTTTAAAGACGCGAAACCCCAAAGTGAAGTAATTTAAACTTACGGTTGACGTCGCCGTCGCAGATTTTGCAAATCTTAAAGTCCCTACTAGGTTTTACTTGACGTCATTTCTTGTCTCATGCAGAATGTTCATCAGTTGAGAGCAAGCTTTTAATTAAGCAATGGTCAATGCTTAGCGTGCGTAAATCTATTGAAGTTGCACGCGGATAGTTGGGAGAACACGATGGTAGCGTAAGAGTTGCATGAGCCGGAGCAAGCTTTCAATATAATGTTTTCTTACTGACAGCACATGGTGGTGGTCAGTGTTTAACCACCATTTTAAACAGATAATGAGGTGGAAAGACTTTGTGCTTGGTACTTGTATTATTATATACTTTAGCTTATCCTATCTTTTATGATTCTAAGATTGCAGGTCTTAAACGCGTCATCCTTTTTAGTCCAGAATACTTCAGATGTCTGTATCCTTACCCAGTGGGACACCCACATGACAGACAGTCACAGGTACATTGATGTAATTATCCCATGATCATCATTAATTCCATGAATGAACTAAAGGTGCTGACACACGGTGCAACATTGCACGCAACATTGCAAGCAACGAATTGGAATCGGGGTGACACACATTGCAACAAAATCACGCAACATCGCTTGTGTCAGCCTGCTATGTTAAGATATTTGGTCAGCAGTTATAAATTTGGCTGATTGGCTGGAAATGTTCACATGAAGAAATTTGTTGCGCGCAATGTTGTAAGAGGAGAGCGCGATTCAACTTCAGATTTGTTGCATGCGACGTTGCGTGCAACAAGTTTGAGGTAGACACACGATGCAGCATTCCTGTTGCGTGCAATGTTGCATGCAATGTTGCACTGTGTGTCAGCACCTTAAAAGCTGCAAGATCGTAACTTTTTCATAGGTAAATTTTGACGAACCTGATTTTGAAAGATTTCCAAAGTTCAAAGAGATTGAAGGTCTAGAAGCCGTCGTTGGACCTCGAGATGTGCTGTACATCCCAACATACTGGTGGCACTATGTAGAAAGTGAACACAACAGGTAAGCATTCAAAACGAGTTCCACTATAAAATATGAATGACAAATGTCTGTGGTACAGGCTACTCTTGCATGGTATATATGGGATTGACGACATAATTGAACCAATCACAGCGCGAGAGTTTCCTGCTTATCCACGATCAAATAGAGCAAACAAATGACAGCGCGCGGTATGTCTACCAGGATACAGCAACGTCACGTACAATGTCACGTGCACGTCGGCATGTTTGTCACAGTCATTCGACATCTGTTCTATATAGTTAAGTTTGCATGCAAATTAAATCTATGCCTTATTGTTTCAGCATGACTGTGTCGTTAAACTTTTGGTTTGATCCAAAGAACCAAACTTTAGGCAACCAAACATCGACGTCTGCGTTATCTAGTAGTGACAGTGAACAAACAGCCGAAGAGAAAGACACACTGACAGAAAAAGAACTCCCAAAGAAAATAGAGATAACGCCGACCCAGGAACTGGCATTAAAGAGAGAGATTGAAAGTATTATTCATGAGAACACAAGAGACCATGAAAAGGTAAAAACGAAGAATTACTGAAAATATTAACGAAATTAACTAAGCGCTCGTGTTCCTTGGCCGTTTTTGTTGTTGTCATAGCGCTAGCCAATCAGAGGGCGCGAACCGAGGTAACCGGGCAGCGGTTTTAAGTGATTCCACAAAACGCATGGCACAACAGGATCCTGGAAATGTTAAAGAAACTAATTCAAGTATACGATGTTTTTGTTTACCATTTAAAAATACATTTGTCATGTACCCCAATAGTCCCCTTCACAGTTCCCTGTGCCATCTTGAAAGGTAGCCATGCCTTTGCATCGAAGCGAGACTAACGGTGACCTTGCAATGATAGAGACCTTTTTTTAACACCTTAGACAATTATTCACATGTCTCTATCATTGCAAGCTCACCGTTCGTCTCGCTTTGATGCAAAAGCACGGCTACCTTTCAAGATGATGGTGATTTTAAATATTTTCAATTATTTTTGTGCGGTACAACTGAACTAACTTGATTTTGTATTCTTAGGTTCGAAGAATCTTGAAAGAAATCTTATCAGGACGTTTTGATTTCTTGGACGCAAGTTAATTCAAGGAATCAAACACACAGGACTAATGTTAACTCCAATATCTATTGCTCTAAATGGAGCTTTTTGGCTTGTGCTTAAGGTATTCAATTTTAGACCAAATGTCATTCCCTTGAGTATTATTGCTATAATTGCCAGTAGCCCTTGAGAAAATTCATTGATAAATAAAGACCACTAGCATATTGCAAGAGCAGCTCTATTTGGAGAAAAACAAGATATTTTTTTGCTGTTGAGAATCGTGGGCTCGAACTGAAAGATCACGTGACACTATTTTCCATTCAGCACATCTCCCCGTACGAAACTCAATAAATATTCAATTTAACCATGACCTGAAACTTAGCTTCACCTTTCTATTAATATCGAGGTGATTTCATTTTCTGGGGTTCTTGTAAACTAAAGAGCTTGGTTTAAGGTGGTAGGGTCACGTAATCTCTTAGCGCAAGTCTCAAATTGAAATTTATTGTATGGTCTTCCATATTAAGCTGCTTTGGAATTTGCTGGAAGGAGTCTATAGATCCGGACTAAAATAGATGATCATAAAAAATTTATATTTCTATTGAAGAGAATGACTCTTGGTCGAATGTAAAAGCATTGAGCCCAAGCCTAAAGGGTCTAAAATGAGGTCATGCAAAATAAGTAAAACTTAATTTCAACAAAGTAGTAACAAAATAACACAAACGTACGATTCCCTGGTGGCAGAAGTAATGAAAAGTACGTAACAACGGATAGAATATATAATATAGTTTCCCAAATTTATTTTCGTAGAAACTTTAAGTCTTGTTTTTCACGCGCGCAATATGATGACGCACGGGAGTAGGGTAAGGCGAAATTTAAACTGCATCCGGTTACTAAAAATAGCCCACCCGGGAATACATGGCGCGCGCGGTATTAAGAAGTTTCCCTCTCTTATTTCTGCTCTCTCGCTAGAAAGCTAACTAAGCAAATCAAGTAAATAATTTGTTTAAAAGTCAGTACATTCGTACGGAAATCCGAGAACGATGTCTGAACTTCTTGGTCGTATATGGATGGCTTGCGGGAAATCATTACTCCCAAGTTAACTTAACTTGAACTTAGCAAAAGAAGCAAGAAATGAGAGTTATATAAAGTGGTTCGTAGAATATTGCTGCTGAGTGTGCATTGACTATAGTACTTCATCGTGTACCGGCCGGTCTACCATAAGCGCTGCTCACAGAAACACTGTAGTTTAATGCTCATCAAACCAAGCATTCTATACTTTTTCAGTTGTGCTTTAGGAAAACGACAGATTGATAGTTCGGTAAACGACTCTAGACAGCAAAAAATGCAAATTGTCTGTAGCATAAAAATGTAAATAATGTATTCGGATGAATAAATAAATAAGTAAATTCAAATAAAATGGTTCAATGCCTGGTTCTCTATAAATTGAAATTGATTTCCCAGCCCATCTCACACAGCTTATCTCTCATGTTACTACTTTTTCGTGGGATTCTACCAGCACACTAGATGCACCGTGCTGACGAGGCCCAATACAGGCCGAAACAGCTTTCCACGGTTTCTAGTTGAGCTGCCACTCATTTTTTACGCGACTTGAAGTTGTGAAAGGCCCATTGACCCTCTTCTTCAGTCGTTTCATACAATGCTCGTAATTTACCTATTACGCATGTCTTATATAGATTGAACAGGAGTTTATTGCTACAAGAGGTCTCTAAGGTAATACGACTCAGTGTTATAATCTCATGTTTCGTCGCCATTCAAGAACGCGGATAACTCACTGAAAAATGACACTAGTATAATTTTTTTCTCTTTACCATCGGAAAAAAGAACGGAAAATGTTGTCCAATCACCGATTAAACGATACCAGCATAATTATTTTTCATCATATATGCATGGTCGTACATTTTAGGGGCTGAAATTTAACATGGCTTCAACAGCTCTTTCGTAATTTATGCGTACCTTTTAGGGGCAGGGCCGTAACCAGAACTTTTACAGGGAGGTTGCACATCGAATAAAATCAAACCGTTGATCGTTTTTTTTATTATTACCAACTCAGTGGCGTAACTAGGGATCTTGCAGGGAGGTGCACAGGCAATAATTTGCAAAACTAAAACAAAACAAAAAAAAGGAAAAAAGAAAAGAAAAAAAAGGGGGATGGATGAGCGGACCTTAAGCTTTTATGGGGGGTGCACGTGCACCTTATGCTCCCCCCTGGTTACGGCCCTGAGGGGTCATTTTGAAAACCGACAACCGATCACCTTTACTTTTTGGACGAATTTCAAACCTATGAATTAGTTATTTTGAAAGCTTTTTTAGCAGTAATATCATGTTATTGCAGTCATGTTGGATAAGATCAAAATATACATTCTTCTTACTCCTTTTCTCAACGTTTATTAGTTTATTAGCTTTCGCGTAACTGACTAAAGGTATTCCAAGTTTCAAGTCGGTCTTTCGCACTTTAACCAACTGTATTTTATGTCTTGCTGAGAATTAGAATTTTTTCACTCTCTTTTTAAATTCTACTTCTTTCCCATATTTTTCGTTGCGACTCTACAGCACACAGCAGTAGCACGCGCCCTTTTACACACACAGCTACACAAATTCCCCTTAATAGAATACTGTTCAGAGCAGTTGCTACTAGGGGACCAACAAGAACACGACAGAATCAAGTGATCCAGGAAAGGACATCTGACGAAGCTGGAGTACTTGATGTTCGAATGGGATTTATAAAAACCACATTTTAGCTTCTGGAGGGGACCAGGCGTCCCGGGTATGCCACTGTCACCACGAAGACCTGTTAAAGAAATATATTGATGTTAGAAAACTGACGTAAATAAACAAATCTTTTGCATGAAATGGCAATTATTTTGTGAATCGAAGTCTAAGAAAGAATAACACATATTCCGCATTTATGTATATCTATTAGTCAGTATAAATCATGCGCTATTAAGTTCAATTTATAGATATTAATTCGCACGAGTGTGTTTTTCAAAGAGTTAAAGATGCACAACTTTGATAATGTATAAAAAACTCAATCATAGTAGTCAGCAGTAGCAACAGCATTAAAAACAGTAACAATAGAAGCAACAAGTACGACGACATGGACAATATAAAACAGCAGCGACAGAACTAAAAGCCTGTCTACAACGGCAATTTTGCAGCGATTCGAGGTGCGATTTTTGCGGCTATTTGGTCGAACTCAAGTATGGAAAAAGCCGGATTAACATGTGAAGTTTTATTCCGGACACCAAGATTGCCTGGCAAATGTTTCTTTAGAAGCATAAGAAGAAGAAAAAATAATATTTTCACATATCGCCGCAAAAATCGACCTTATAAACGGGCCTAAAGTAATGATAACAGCAAAAGCAACAATTACGACAGACTTGCCCAGAGTCGCCCTCTCTTGTTTGCAGCCGAGCGATTTTTTTTTTTTTTTGCGCAACAAAGGGCGTCGGACTTTGCGAAAGTCTATAATGACGACAGAAAGGTTAACACTGAACAGTAGCAGCAGCAGCAGCAGCATGCAATATCATCTCAAAGCCTTGTCCTAGCATAGATACCAATCTCACCTCTAGAACCAGGACGTCCTGTCAATCCCACGTGTCCTCTTGCCCCTTTCAATCCTCGTAGTCCCCGTAGTCCTTGGAGACCTGGTAAACCCCGGGAACCGCGATATCCGGGGGGCCCACGAGGACCTGGTGGCCCCCTTGTACCTGAAATATACAAAAAAAAAGTTTAGTAACAACCTGTAAATGTTGTATCAAAGCAATAGTCATTGGATTAGTACACTTACCGTGCGCTCCAAAGTCTTCAGGCGAAAAGATGAACACCAGAAACACCATCCCCACAAAAATCTTGAAATTCGTCATCTTAATTCTAAAATCACCTTATATCGAGCCAAAGACTATATGTAGAGCTCTTAGTGTCTTTCTTTCACTGGAATTGGCAAAAAAGTGAGGAAAAAATCTATCCACTCTCATTTATAAAATATAAGCCGAGAAAAGTTTGCCTTGACCATTAGGCGGGCCATTAAAAGGCGAAGGACCGACGTGCAGTAATTTACTGGTCAGTAAACAGCCAAGGTAAATGTGTTGATCGATTTTGGTTTTTACTCGAACTTTTTCACGTTTAATAACGAAGTTCATTCAGAGCCGATCCGTAATGGAAGAAAATTGTTAGCAAATAAATCTAATGGGTTATCTAAATTGAAAGTGGTTTAGGACTACTGGTAATATCACTGAATGATAAAAGCAATCAAAATGAAAACTCCATATTTTAAAGTCCCTCTTTAATTCAAACAATCTTCCGACTAGATTCGCCCCCTATACGGCCCATGAATTCAAATACATCTGACGAATCCACAGTTGTATCTGTATACTTATGCAATAGTTAACTCATGATTGTAAGCTGCCAGTAAAGCGCAGCTCGTAAAGTCATCCACTAATGAGGATTTTTGTGTCCGGAGTGAATTAGGCGATAATGGGCTGCGAGCAGAAAAATGAAAAAAACCTCATGCCTCTAATGATGAAATATTTCAGATCCCGCAAGTGATTGTGCACTATGCTATGATCGAAGGTATTGGGCTTGGAGAATAGATACCTTTAGCATCAGGTTTACCGTTTACCTCAAACCGCTAGGAATCAGGCCCAGAAACAGGCTCTCAGTCAGAAAGAGAAAAACTCTTTCTCAATGAAATTCAATATGGCGGATCTTCCAGCAACAACTTGGTAATGACGCCTTGTTAAATGTCGAAAATTTGACGGAAAACGTTGAAATGCTGTTTGAGACTTGCGATACCTAGCACGAACGTCGTGCTAAAGGTCTCTAATGTCTGGTGAGCACTTTCGTTTTTCTAGCTTCACGTCTTCCAAAGTCTAAAATCTCATCGTTTGTCACTTCATTACTCATGTTGATTTTTAGCTAGAAAAGCAAACACGCATGTTACGCAAACTATCAAACAACTGACAGGACCCTATATGAATTCGTACGTTATAAAGCACGCAAAACTAATAAAGTCTGACAGGATGTAGCTTTTAATTCAGTCGATAGGACACTTGAAAGATCCTAATCAAAATAGAGCCGTTCATTTCTAAGGACACCTAAGTGCCTGTCGGCGCATGCGCAACCGTGGACTTGTGCGTTCAACATTTTTTGATTAAGGAATTAAAAAATTATTAAATTGCTAATAAATTCTTTATTCGGAAAATCAAGGCAAAATAATTGGTCGACAATTGATGTTCATTCTGTTTTATTTATTTTACCCCAATAAATTACATATTGATTTAGACTAAATAGTCGAGGATATTTCTTGGTTGTATATCATGAAGGTTTTACTTTTTATTATGCTGTTATTTATTGTCTATTTATTGTGGCTTTGCTGTCCCGTATATCGGCCTTCCAAGAAGCCTGCAGCAAAGGGCTATGGGTCTGGCAAGCGCGCAGGTACATCTACAGGTCCGTCCAGAGATGGAGTAGCTCGTGGTGCAGTTTGATTTGAACGAACGGCACGAACAGGAGACAACTTGGTGGTCAAAGAAGGGGCATCTCACGAAGCTTGATGAGGTGGACGGGCGGGAGGAGCAGGATAGTTTTCCGATGGCTCCGGGTTTGCCTGGGAAACCTCTTAAACCGGGAGCACCTTGGGGGGAAAATATCAACAAAATAAAGAATTAATAAAGCTGTTTCAGTTGGTGTACTGTTTTTTTTTTGTTTTTTTTTTGCGGTGCGAGAGAGAGAGGCAGACTAGGAAAATCGTAATGGGCTTTGACAAAAATAGTGGCCACTGCACTTTGATCATGGTTCTTTTCAAAAAAAAAACTGTGGATGCGTTCCTTCCAAATATTACGTCTGACCCTCCGCAAAACTAAAAATATTTTTACTGCAGACAATTGACGGGATATCTGAACTTCCAACACAGATAGAGGAATGGGGAAGGCTGTGAGGAAGAGTAATGCCAGAGATCCCATGGAATTACCTCTAAGGCCAGGACTTCCAGTGAATCCCCGGTAGCCTCTCGAGCCTGGGTATCCCCGGGCTCCTGTTCGTCCCCGTGGGCCGGGGTATCCCCGTGGTCCTGTATGTCCTCGAGGTCCCGGAGGTCCTGGTGGGCCTCTAATAACTATAAAAGAGAAGACAAGTTAATAACAACAACAACTACAGAAATTAGAATGATGATAATCGTTATGATTGATGATGATTCTAACGAATAGAGAAATTATCGTTACGAACCAAAACTTATGCGATCAAAACGGCATATCAATAACCCCCCTGATAAACACTTGCATTAATTTCTAGAGGAATAGAGGAATTGTTTTGGGGGACAAAACAATAGGCTGTCTTTTCTTATCCTTTCTCTCGGGACTCATGCAGCGCAAGGGGTCTATAGTGCATCACTCGGTCCCACTAACCTGTAACACTGCGTCGTCGTCGTCTTCGTCTCCATCCGTTCGCGTTCTCAGGAGTAAAAACAAAGACCAGCAGCAATACTACCACCAGAATTTTAAAATTCGTCATCTTTACTAAGATGTCTGCCGGCAGTTCTAACTTCGATTGGAATCACTGGCGTCTTAGTTTCCTTTTCGACGACTCACAAGGAAAGTGAGGCCGAAAACCCTTTACTCGCCTTAATATAAGGAATTCTTCGTAAATTATAAAGTCCATTAAAGACTAAAATTTCGAAAGGAGTAAAAATAAATCAGGTTATTGATCGTAGTGTTTTAGACCCGAAATTTTTCGCGTTTTGAGTAAATTATCCCAGAGCGGTTCTGTCATGAGTGTAAATAAAGTCGATGGTAAGGATCTTAATTATTTGAAGTGGTTTAGGGTTACTGAACCATTGGATGACCACTAGGGTAGTGGATGACTCAATCACTTAAATCAACAATAATTGAGCCAGACAATTGTTCAGAGTGCAGTGAGAGGATGTGAAGTGAATTATAGTTAGCAGATCGTCCGCCGAAATTATTTCCGTAAGTGCTTCTTAACGATTGGAAAATCGTAAAATCGAGTATTCAGCTGATTAACGAATATTTTTTCTTTCATTCATTCATTCATTCATTCTTTTTTTCTTCCTTTCTTCCTTTCTTCTTTCTTTCTTTCTTCCTTCCTTCCTCCCTCCCTCCCTCCCTTTCTTCCTTCCTTCGTTCCGTCCGTCCGTCCTCCCTCCCTCCCTCCCTCCCTCCCTCCCTCCCTCCCTCCCTCCCTCCCTCCCTTCATTCCACCTACCCGTTTTGTTTCCTGCCTTCTTCCTTCCTTTCAATTCTTTTTTGTTTTAATCCTAAAACAATTCATTTCTTGTTTAATATTGTTTAATGTTATTCAAAGGTTCTCTAGCTCCCGTTCAACGAGACGAAGGGGCACCAGCAGACACCGAATATTTCCTTCTTTTACATAATTAATTAACGACTATTTACTTCAATTTCTTCACCAAACACAACCCAATTAGGTGGGAGCAGTTAGCTTTTACGGCATTATATCTATAATAACTATCCGGGTAATAAAATTAATCTTGCAACAAAATGCCCAGCCAACTTGTATTTTTACGAGTTAACGTGAATCGTTTTTAGCAAAGTAGAGATAAATATATTTTCGGTACTGACAACGAAAATATATCTATTTTTACTTTGCTAAAAACGATTCACGTTAACTCGTAAAAATACAAGTTGGCTGGGCTGTTTGTTGCAAGATTATTTTTGCCAGTGAAAGCAAGTGTTCAGTCATGTGTTCAATTCCCACCTGGAATCAGATTTTGTTCTGATTTTTTTTCTTTCATCTTTCATCATTCAATTATTCATTATCATATGTAAGTCTAATATTCATTCTCACTCGGAAAGCCAGATCTTTCGCGGCTATTCATCTAGGCCTTAAAAGATGTATCATAATTAACTCCGATTGTACTGCTTACCCTCCACTCCCTGGAGATTTTTACGAGCCATCCGACAAGGACAAAAAAATCGCATATAAAATGTTAGGAAACCAAAGACAAATTCTGTTGTTTAATTTATTCGGTTGACTCACTTGAATAGGAAGGACGAACATATAAGAACAGGAAATTATTTTCTCGGAAACGGAAGAAAATAAGCGTTTAACAGGCATAAAATAAAAGCCACCGTGACTTTGTTAGACCCCTCGTTATCCAACAAAGAACACACTTGGCATCAAATTAGTTTCCATAGCAACAGAGTCTTCTCGAAATCGATACTCAACAAGAACCACCGATTTCGGCAGGACGTTCAAAAATGATGTTATACGATCCTTAAACGATAACATCGTGTTGGGATATTTCCCAAAATGGTGCTTCCATTTCACAGGCAGCCATTGCTGCACAAAAGGTACGCGAATCTTGACTTACCAGTCAATGAGAAGGTATCGAAGTCGCCAGTACAAGAGACCGATGTCAAGGGAGACGAGTACGCTAACTTCTTAAAGTGAGTACAATAATATTTACGTCTTTTAATGCCTGAAAAGCAGCAAAGAAAGGTTAATATAGATTGGGCTATGCATCAAATGGTTAATATGTGCTAAATAAAGGCGTGAGGATTGGTTTAGTGATATAATATGAGTGTTTTGTTTGGAAGCGAATCGGAACTTTGTTGAGCATTTCTGGGTATCAAGTCCCAAACCTGCATTTACTAATCTATGAACGATTGCTGTATTTCCCCTACCAGTGATTACAATATTAAAATCAAAATTATATATGACTTCACGAAGTCTAAGTAAACATGTTAAAAAGCCATATCTATTGAATTAATTTTTGCCTTTTGATGCACCAAATATTCACATAATACAATTGAAACATCCTTGCATCCTTAACTATGTGTGACCCTATTTTCCTAGGGTCTTTTTCAGATAGCAGTTATCCAAGAATCTGATACAATTAAAAATTGATTTAAATTTGGTAAAAATATTTTTTAGTCAAAATGTATTGAGTATTAATAATTTATCTGCAACTGCTTCTGATTGTTTACTTTTTATTGAATAATCTAATAAGTGTTACAATTATTTATTTTTTGTTTATTTTCTTTTAGATCCTTATCCAATGGGGATAGGCAGGATGATACGGTTACAAAGTAAGCTTACAAGCCAGAATATTATGCATGCTATATATATACTAGTTATACAATCCTTTCGAGTGGCAATTACCATTGAATATTCCATGCATCACTAATTGTATCATGTGTACATACGACCCTTTGGACAAGTGTATATACAAAGAAATACGGTAGGACAAGTGGGATATTCAATGGCGTGCCATGATAAATAACAACTAAGAGCTCAGTGTATGATGGCAAGGAAGACTGGAATACCGACAAATATATGACAGCTTTTCTGCATTCTGATTCGCTGTATTTTCTATGTTGTGTGATAAATAACAGTAGGTAATTATGGGACTTTAATTGAGGATTTTTGCTAATTAAGCCTTACACACAACTTTCAACAATCTAATCATTTTCCCCCCTTTTAACAGACCAAAGATTTCCACCCAGCCAATCAGCAGTGGTAAAGCAAACCAAACCAAAGCACCAAGTTTATTTCTACGTCCAGGAAGCTCCAAGACGGATGGTTTGCTCCATGTAACGCTCAGAGCACAACAGAATGAGAAGGATCATAGGAAGAGAATGAGAGTAGTTGAGGTAAAAAATCAAATATTCACCATTTTCAGCAATTCCAATTTCTTTCCAATACTATGTCTATGTTTTGCCTATTTGTCACAATATGTTGTTAACAAAAAAACAAGTTATATGTATAAAATATTGGATGTAATGTCAACTAAAAACACTGAATGATTCCCTTTTTAAAGGATTTTATGTTAAACCACTTGGCATGCAATATTGTCTTAAGTAAATATCATTAAAACTTATACAAAGTTTTAAAAACTATATTAAAATTTATCCTAAAATAACCAGAACAAGTTTAGGGTTCAAATGTCATTTTTTTATGCAGCTCAAAAATTTTAACTTTGTTACATGTTATTATTATTATAAATAGGATGTTATGCTTCAACACAAACAAGAAGAAAGAGAGCTCAAAAGAAGTGAGGGTGATATCATCAAAAAACAGCAACATCTGCGTCGAATCATGCTGGATTATGAGAATAGTAAGTTCATACATGTAACACTCTTGACTATTAATAGGCATTCGAAGGATTTTTAAATTTTTTATTCTATTTTTATTTAACCATGTTGAATCACATAATATTAACCTCAAGAACAAAAACTTATTGAGGGAGTCTACATCTATTTACACATGAAACTAAAATAAATGGAGTACATAGGTCAATGAAAAAAGAATAGAGGATGATGAAGTTAAATTAAATTATGACTAAGAAAAGTGTTTAGAGTCTATTATATCTTCTTAGGGTAAAGTTAGAAAGGTTTTATCAATTGATTCACCCATCAAGTACTATAATTAATGAAATAAATATGACTTTGTATGATATTTTCATCCAGATATTTATAAAAAGAAAAGAGGAGAAGAAAAGAAGTTGAGTGATAATAACACAGAGATAGAAAAGATCAAGCAGCAGCATGCTATCCAGGAGGACAGGGTAGGGGCAT
Source organism: Actinia tenebrosa (assembly GCF_029948245.1). NCBI lineage: Eukaryota > Metazoa > Cnidaria > Anthozoa > Actiniaria > Actiniidae > Actinia > Actinia tenebrosa. The sequence continues at coordinate 10,205,255 of NW_028292573.1, read as the reverse complement.
ACTCTACTTCTACATTTATATGACCTTTTTTTTTCAAGGAGTTTTCCGATTCCTAAAATTCTAATTCAGTCATTCACTCATGGAATGAGGGCCATAGGTTTATTGATTTAATTTATTTATTTAATATTTATTTATATTTTATTTTGCAATGTTTATTTTTTATTTCTTCAACAGTCTACTAAAGTCAGGATTGAACGAAACCTTTCAGCAGGATTAAAGATGAGGGACAAGGAGAGAAAATCCTTTCTATTCTTGTAAGATATTTTAGTACTGTTCATAAGGGATTGTTTATTTTATGTCCAGGGGCAGTAGTTGTCTGTCTGTGGAAGATTGATATATCAATATAATATAGTAGTTGTCTGTCTGTGGACGATTGATATATCAATATAATATATGTCTTCAATTCTTCTATTGCACATTATGTTATCGCAGCCTCTCGGGGGAGAGTTGGTGCCATTTAACAAAAGATTTCTCATTAGCATCCATTGTTAATGTAGCCTGCGTTCAGCCAGTATAATTTCTCTTGAGAGAAATTATACGGGCTAAATGCAGGCCATTGTTAATGGCACCAAAATGGCCTCCATGTTTTTATGATGAAGAAGGAAGTATTGAAGGGGATGGGGGATGGGGGGTGATGATATATAAAATTCGCCACCCCTATACATTCTCCTCCTTGTGCAACATAATAAATAATCCCACGTTGACTAACTAATACCTTACTAAACGCCCTGACAAACAGTCCCAACATTTGACCAAACATAAATGTTGTGTCAAAGGTTGAGTCAAATTTGGCTAAATGTTGTGCTAAATGTTGCGTCAAAGGTAAATTTGTTGTTTCAAATGTTGGCTCAAATTTTCGTTTGTCAGGGCCTAGTTTAAACTACAAACTTGAATTTTACACATTTGGATTACTAGTTCAAGTGCTTTTAAAAGGATAAATAGATAATATTAAGTAGCACTACACGTCACACGTAAAAAGTAAAAGAGCTGTGAGCTAAGTCCGGGGTATTTAAAGCTTACCTTCCATAAACTTGATAGTTTGTCCATAATTCCGAGTTCAAACGACTTTGTTCTATAAACCATCCAACACAGAAGATAACAATCCGATAAGTATAGCTTATTTATTAAACTAAACAGCTTATGGTGAGGTTTTTTTTAAAATAAAATAATATACAAACACGTCGAGCAAACTCACGATTTGAAAGATTTGAAGAAAGGCGGGAAAATAACCGCTGACCACAATGACCGATGACGTTCAACTCGCTTCCGTGTAGCAACGAGATTTTTATGGGAGTGGGGCTGAGGGGCAGATGCTACCAAAAAAAGGGTACGAATGCTGAAAGCAAGGAAAAAATTTTGCCACTCCACTACTTTTAAGCTTGCATGCTCCGCGGTTCTTGGGGTTGAACAGTTAATAGATTCTACACTAGGTGTAATGCGTTTAATTTTGTTTTGTAGAACCTCGACTGAATTTGATTACTACAAAGTTGCCAAGCAATTGGAGTTGACGAGGAATGAAGTGAAGAGGCTGACTACTGAATATGAAGCTAATTTGAAGCGAAAGGAGGTAATTCATTGGCTACTAACCGGATTTCTTAGCATAGATTTGTTAATAATGGAACGCGCGGGATGCGGAACGCCCTGGAACTGAGGCCTGGGATTTGAAGCTCTGGGCTAAGCATAGTGGAGGAGCGGAGGTTCTGGAATGCTGGTGGCTGAAGAAGAATTTCCTCTTTGAGGGCATGTCAATGGATATTGTAAACATCTCGCTAAAACAAGGACCGCCGACCACCCTAAAAAGTAGGGGGGGGGGGGGAGGAGGGAGGGGGGCTTAGATTGGGAAATATAAGAGACTAGTATGGGAAAAGATGTTACTGCGCACTAAAACCTTCCCCTTTCGTTTGCGAAAAACTTCCCTGGAAATTATAACATTTGTCGTTTCACTCGTATCCAGGGCCCTACTTATTCCACGGAAAACTATAACCTACGTTTTGGCTAATTGAAATAGGGCCTGTGTTAGAGTGTTAGTTTTAATCACAAGAACGCTCTTAATCTAATGTATTAGGAGGAGGAGTTCAAACTGAAGAAAAAGATGGCTGAGCTGTCTATTGGTGTAAACATGGAGGCACAGAAGAAGAGAACACTACAAGTGGAGGAACAGAAGTATGTAAATAAATGAAATGAATAAATGAATAAGTAAATGAATAAACGAGCAAATGAATATGGAGGAACACTGGAACGAAAGAAGAAATTGATTAATAATGTACATAGAAAAACTGAGAAGAAGAAAAGAAGGAAGGAAGGAAGGAAGGAAGGAAGGGAAAAAAAGATTCATTAACCTCTCTTTAAAAGTATGTTACTGCATTCTTTAAATGTTTTATGAAATGTCTTTATAAGACTTTGCGAGACCTTTTTAATTTCCCCTTTTAAAGATTTTCGAATTTTTTTAAACAGTTCTGTATTTTTTATTTAGTTATGACAAAGATACTGCGAAAAAGGATGTATACGTAAGTACGATAAACTGAGTCTTATTCTTATTCTTTTGAAATTAGCGTATAGTGTTTTCTTATTCGCCCCATTGATGATTATTTCTTTCTTTACTGATAACTCTGAGGAGGTATACTTTCGAAAATTATGAATTTAATATTTGCAAAAGAGGCGACGGAGGTGACAACAAAAAAATAAACAATAAGTAAAAGCTTATCCAAAAAAAATAAATAAATAAATAAACAAAACAAAATAACAACAACAACGAAAAAAACAAAAACAAAAACAACAAAAAAAAAAAAAAAAAAACCAGAGCATTTCAGTAAAGTCAAATAAATTCAGTAATGATAATTCTCTGTGCTCAAGTTGTCACAAAACGATTACGATTTTTTTTTCTTGGAAAAGGATGAAAGACGAAGAAAAGGCAATCTGGAAGAACGTATTAAGTAAGTATGAAAAAATCTCGGCACTTGTCGGCTAACATCGTCGCGTTGCAAGTTGCAGAGTTCGTATTACACTCTACGCACAATAAATTTGCATTGACACAAAGAATAGTGAGAGTTTCTACTTCGCGCAAAGTTGCGCGACTTTGTTACCCGTATTACCGTACCTTGATAGAGCCAATGCCCGCGGGAGAGACCACAAACCCTGAGCTGCTTCTATTGCACAGGAGTGTGCCCCTGCGATGTACCCGCCTGGCCAGGACATTTCATCGGTCTATACGACAACTTTTGAACGTTTGAATAAACCTAGCGCATACACTAAGATGCACCACTGAAAAAGCTAATAGTCTTCACCCAAAACGCAGGCTTTAAAAAAATATAGCCAACGTGAAGGAGTTTGAAAAAGGAGACCATTTGTTTTATTATGGACAACTCAAAATAAAGCCTATAAAACGCATCCCTTATGCGATACGTTTGTGGCTATACGCTTTAGTTGCTTATTTCCAATTTTATTAGTATCAAGACACATTAAAACGCATAAAAAGTATACTTTTTGTTAATCCGAAACGGATGATTTCTAAAAACCTTTCATTGTCATGGTTACAGGCATACCGAGAACCAAGGGTTACGGCACGAGTTCACTAAGAGAAAGCTGAGTCGAGATCTGTATGCCAACAAAGAGTCCTTGTCACTCAAGAACAGAGAAGGTTTGTGATTGGTTCATTGTGATTGGCATATGTCGTTGCAGTCGTTCCTCAGTAGCATGCGCGGAATCGTACGATTTGTCGTCGTGATAAAAATTGGACTTTTTGGTCGAGTCCAAAAACGCAATGTTTTCAAGTTCACGTACCTATGACATGATATGGAAATGCCTTGCTTGGTGTCCTTGAAAATCTACTTCGTTACGACGACATTTTCGTGCATGACATTGAGAAAAACTGTAAAGAAAAGATCTCAGAACTGTTTTGCCTTTTGTGTCATAAGAAACTCTCCATTCCGCCTGGAGCTTGGAATTATTTTCCGAGAAACATTTGCTTGAAGAAACACAGCTAACATCTTCGATTTATTGTTATCGTTACAGAGGGGCGCAAGATGACTGACGTCAACAGGCGTCTGCAACACAATTCGACCAGTCAGCGGCAGGCCAAGTTGGCAGCCGAATACTTAGAATTGGATCGACAAGGCAAAGAAATCGAAGAAAGAGGACAGGTACATATTCATATTAGATCACCTCGCTTCCCATTAGAATATTACGCATTCCTTTTTCAGAGAAATGATATAACAAAAGAAACTACCATGAAAATAAAGTCTATGTTAAATTGTCTTTTTTGTTGTGTTGTGTTGTTAGTTTGCCGAAGCTCGTCGTAGTCAACTTTTAGAACAAGCCACGCGAGACAAGAAACACCAGTACAACCAAAACATCGCAGAATGGAAGAAAAGATACCTGGATAAAGAAAATGAAGCGAAAAGAAAATGCCACGAAGATGGGATTAAACATCTACAGGTTCGTTGTCATGGTGACGATGACCACTTTTAACTTGGTCGTCAGGGTGATTAGGGATTAGAGTTGCTATGGATATTATTTCCCTCTGCAGATTAGTACGGTAGCTTGGAATTCATTGAAATAAAAAAGTGGTTTATATGAATGTAGCATGCCTCTAAATGCTAGGGCTAACTCTTGGGAAAGAAGAGACACAAACGACTTATCCCATGCTTCAGATTCATCTACCGACAGGGCTGAAAACCGTGTGCGCATGCGGCAAATTCTCTACAACAAAAACATGGTGGACACGGTTTTCAGCCCTGTTTCAACTACCATCACGTAAACAGGCTCAAATTGTAACCTACTGTGCGTTGAAAGCTTGACCAGTTGTTTTGTTCTCTAAACAGAAAATAGTCTCCAAGTTGGAAGAGAGTGAGCATGCGCTGTACAACCGATTGCGTGCCGCTGAGATGCAGCGACGTAAACAGGAACAAGTTGTGACGAGAATGATGAACGACCTGGGTTCTCTGAAAAGAGAAAACGCCAAAAAAATCAAGGTACTCAATTCTAAGACCAGTCAAAGAAGAGGAGAGGAGCGAGGCATATTTGCAGCAAAAGCAGTAATGGCAGTTACGTGAGAGTTGCAGCCCGCATTTTACAACAATGAGGATCTATTTGTTTTACTAATATTAATATCCCCATGAGTTTTGCGCCCAAGCACGAGCATTGAGGATGGTACCTTGGGCCAGCATCCTCAGTAGGTCTTTAACATCCGCTTTATAATGGGGGTTATCAGCTAAGAGTGATGATGCCAATATTTATATGATGACATACTGCTATTTGTTTTCCAGGATGCCATGGTACAATGTCAGAAGAAAGAAGTTGAAATTGAGCAGAAGCTGCTCCGAGAACGAGCAGAGCTTGCTAAGGTATGTTTTTTTTCAAAACCTTCAAATAGTCACTCTACTCACAAGTGATACCAAGTCTAGCAATCAAACCCGTGAACCCAGAAGAGTGAATGCACTACAGAACCATTCCGGCGAAGTTCTCTAATCTGTCCCGCGATGGTCTTGAGTGAGTTACATTATCTCTCGAATAGTTTTCTAAATATTTACGTATTATATTTTGATGTAATTAACAGCTCCACAGTCAAAGAGAAGAGACGATTAAAATGTTAAATCATCAGAGAAGTTGTCTTCAGGAAGACAAGTATTTGCTCAACGAGGAGGAGCGAGTAAGTTGAAAATTTAAGCTACGACCTTCAAAAATGTTCAGAAATTTTTAGTAATTCTAATAGATATTTTCATGTGAAACATCCCTAAACAATATTGATGGGCTGGAAGCATTCCCAAGAGAGTTAAAAGACAAAAACATGGCGGCCATTGTGGTGCCGTTAACAATGGATGCTAATGAGAAATCTTTTGTTAAATGGCACCAACATGGCCGCGATGACGTAACGTTCAATTAAAGAATTTTTTCAAGGGGGGGGGGGGGGGGGGGGTACGGCCAATTAAAAAAATATATTTTGGGTTACCGTTAATGTGCGTTAGCGTGCAAGATGCCAAATACGACTTATTTACTACTTACTTACTTACTGAGGGAATTTGTACTATTAAAAAACATTCTCAACTAAAGTATTTTTGGTCCAAGATTGTAACTCAACTGTAAGTACCAGCCATTATAGCTGACTGCATGCAGTCTCATTGAACCTTATTCACTATTCTTTACAGGAACATAATAGAATAGCAAGAATTGGTCAGAGAACTGACGATATTGAACAAGAAGCAAGATCTTAACGACAAAATGGCCGCATTGAGATCTGGCCAACAAGAATACCAAATAGAACATAATACAATAGTGTGTTGAATCAATGCAGTGAATTTACCTGAAAAAGCGTGATAGGATGTGTGTGTGTGCTACAGCGTAGTTATAAAAAACAACTACCATATTGCAATTCCTAATGATATTTTTTATTTTTTTCATTTTTTCAAGTTCTTGTACACTTTTGTTTTTCACTATTAAATTTTGTAATTATTGCTTTGAACAATTTATGGGTTGCAAGCATTCCCAAGAGAGTCAAAAGACAAAAGCACGGCGGCCATTGTGGTGCCTTTAACGGTGGTGGCTAATGAGATATCTTTTAATAAAAGGCACCAACATGGCCGCGATGACGTAACTGCAATCAACGAACATATTGTTTCCTATTTTTAAAAGTTGTCTTTTAACCATTTCCCTACCTACATGTTCAAGATTAGAGCACAGCTTTAAAGAGTGAAAAAAAAAAAAAAAAAAACGCGCATAAGAAAAGTGCCAGAAAAAATTCCAAATTATGTCCCCAAAAAATTCCTGCACAGTCATGAGGCGTAAAAAATATTCCTGCACAAAATAAATTGCCCAATCCCCTGAAAAATCTTCCTAATGGTACGTCCCTAAGACATTGCAGTTCTCAATATATGACAATACGTAAAAATTTCCGCTGGTATTGTAGGGAATTTTTCCATGTGAATATTGAATATGGCAAGTTTTGGATGGAATGTACATGGATGCTTAATTGAGCATGGAACGAAGTATTTGCCCTTTGTACGCTGGTAATGGATTCATTTAGTGGAATAATATTTCTTGAAAAAACGCGAGAATTTGAATGTCAATATATTTCCGCACAAAGCAAAGAGCACGAATGAATTTAAATACCGTGCACTGATTGGTTGCTTAAGTCATTTGTACTTTGCCTAGGAGTATCATTTTCAGTTCAAACGCCGGGCCTCGTTGAACGAGCATGGTACAGAAGAGGTGAAGAAGAGCTCTGAACTTTAAAACAAGATTCCGAGAAAATGGCTACCGTTGGCCGGTTGTTGGGGACCTTGCTAATTTTCTTGCTAGCTGACCGCATATTTGGGAGTAAGTATTTACCTTTCCAGAGTAGTTTTTAAAAGTTAGCTGCATAACCGGCCTGCGTTCAGCCAGTATAATTTCTCTCGAAAGCAATTATACCGGCTGCACGCAGGCTACATAAAGGTGTCCACAGCAAAATCCTTCCAAGATGGCAGTACTTAGTGCTGCCTATGTTTCAACGAGAACCTCAGTTTTTACTCAACTACGTAAAGCCATGCAATAATTTTTCGATTTTCGATTTAATCGATCTGTGCACGTGTAAAGTACATTACATTATATTGCATGTATCTTTTTGCCTCGGCTGAGTTTGATATACACTCAATTGAAGAATCGTTGTCGGGTTCAGAAACACAGAACATAGAAGCTGAGACCGAAATGGCACATGGGAAGTACGTTAATTAGATGCATGCTGTGACCGGCGACCCGTGGCATCATCCACTGTTTTTAATACGTGTTTGGCATTCTAAACCGACTAGGTGGATGGCACAAATGAATAAATTATAATATAATTATGTCATTTCCCATGTGCCATTTCTGTCTCAGATTCTATGTTCTATGTTTCTGAACCCGACAACGATTCTTCAATTGAGTGTATCTTATTGCTTTGAAGGAGGAATTTAATTCACACGATAGAGTGATTTTCATAAACCCGAGAAACAGATATCATTAGGTAAAAAAACAGTGTGTAATAGCGAAATGACAACAAAAGAACACAATGGAATTAGGATCTTTTACTTTGTATTACGCTAGTGTGTATTTCGTATAGGAAATCGCACGATATCGAGTACAATTCGGAACATCACGAGTATCTATGAATTTCGAAATGTACTAGAAGTTTGTACGATATTTTGTTTATAATTCACTCAACAAAATTGAGCAATATGATTGGGACTCTACAAAGTACAATTTGGGATTTAATTGTACTCCTCTTGTCCAATCTGAAGAGTCTACGGTCACTTGACACTCATAATAACATTAACATCAGGCCACCGGAAACGGTGACATGAGGTCATCTGATATTCTCGAACAATCGTTGACTCACGAGGAACACACGTTCATATTGTTACCGTTCTTTTATATCATTTATAAGCATTTAGGACCTGATTACTTCTTTGTTGTAAGTACTTTATGATTCAATGGGACTATTATAGCATGTTAATCACGAATTACCATTTATATATCATGTATTTGTAATCATTATTTTGTAGAATCACTTCTGCATCGTCATCGTAATAAAATAGACAATACGAGCATCGAGGGGTAATTCTTCATGCAGAAGTGATTTAACAAAACCAAAATAGTAACTATGGTCATAATAAGTTGCTCTGTCCCGTCGTGTGACTTCAAAACGGCCGATGGCTCAGAAGAATTGGTCATCGCCATACTAAAGAACCACAACCTAGCACATCAAACCAATCAAGCGACGGCCGCTGTACCAGCGCCCACGCCAAGCGTACGTGCCCCGTCCCTTGATCGACCAAAAATTGATGTCGGCATATCGACAGAAGAATGGAACATTTTTGTGAGAAGATGGAACGTCTTCCGCACTGGCTCAGCCATCAACGAGGCCACAGCACCGGCCCAGCTGTTCCAGTGCGCAGGTCCCCAATTGGGAGATAACATCCTCAAAACGAATCCAACCGCCACCTCTGGCACTTTGGAGCAGTTACTAGACACGATGCGCTCCCTAGCAGTCATTCCTGTGGCAACCGGCGTATTGAGAACTGAACTACTTCAGCTTCGACAAGAGCGCGACGAACCATTTCGCTCCTTTGCCGCCAGAGTCAGAGGAAAGGCAGAAACATGCGAATTCTCCTCAAAATGCGAATGTGGAAAAGACGTCGATTACACGCCTCACATGTCACGTGACGTCCTCCTAAATGGGATCGCCGACCCAGATATACGCCGCGAGATCCTGGGAACCAAAAAAATTATCCAAACACCAGTGAACGAGGTAATCTCACTCGTCGAGAGCAAAGAAAAGGCCCGCAATGCGTTACCGTCATCTAGCCTATCAGCCATGTCGTCGTTCCGTCGCCAACAGAACCCACGAACTGACACCCCGGCCACAACTCCACCACCGGTACCATCTCCCACAGACCAGTGTAAAGAGGCTACATGTCCGGACTGCCAACAAAGGTTCAAAATATACACGGTAGGAGCAAGGGGCTGGAACACCAAGCCCCATCAGGTCTGCATCACCTGCTATCGAAACCGTCGCCGCAGCAAACGCACGCGAGGAACGCCCTCAGCCTCGACATCCGCAGTCCACGCCAGCCAAGACCCCGAACAGATCTCTCAGATGGCGGCACTCCATCAACATCCAGTCCGCCCTACACGACCAAAGCGTCGACAAAGGAAACGGCGAAGGACGACACACAGTTCCACCGACAACCACGCGCCGATTGCACTCGACCATCATATCTTCTCAAAGGGTGAATGGCGCCGGGCACGCCTCCAAGCTCATCCCACGATCAGCATCAAGATCAACGCCGATTCCCCAGCAACCGATACCAGCAGCAGTCAAGGGAGTACGTACACACCTCAAGCTGAAGTATCAGCCGTCGCCGACACCGGAGCACAGTCAGACCTATGGTCCCTAACAGACTTCCTGGCCAGCGGATTCTCGCGGGACATGCTAACCCCCGTCAGCCTCAGTCTATCGGCAGCCAACCGTTCACCGATCCCCATAGAGGGTGCTTTCTTTGCCAAACTTACCAGCAGGAATAGCACCGGAAGAGAGGTAACATGACGCTCTATGGTATACGTCAGCAGCGCAGTGAACACCATGTATCTATCATGTGAAACGCTATTCAACCTAGCAATCTTGCCACAAGATTTCCCAGCAAGTGCCCGCAGCTCACATGTAAAATCCACGAGCCAAAACACAGACGCAGCCAGCCACGCCTCAGATGACGCATGCTCATGCCCTCGTAGAGCAACAGCCCCCAGCCGACCGTCGGAACTGCCGTTCCCATGCACACCTGAAAACAATGGAAAGATGAAAGCTTGGCTCTTGGACAGATATGCCTCATCCACTTTCAACACATGCCCTCACCAAACCTTGCCACGTATGGAAGGACCAGCAATAGAGATTCACGTTGATCCCAACGCAACTCCAAAGGCCTGCCACACCGCAGCTACTATACCCATCCACTGGCAGCAACAGGTGTACGACGACCTCATTCGCGACGAAGCTCTCGGTGTCATCGAAAGAGTGCCATATGGCGAGCCTGTCACATGGTGCCACAGAATGGTCGTCACTAGAAAACATGATGGTTCACCTCGCCGCACTGTCGACCTGTCACCACTGAATAAATTCTGCCAACGTGAAACATTTGCTACCGAATCGCCCTTCCACCTTGCACGCCGGGTACCCAAGGACAGTTGGAAAACGGTCACCGATGCCTGGAATGGCTACCACAGTGTCCCTCTACGGCAATCTGACCGCCATCTAACAACGTTCATCACACCCTTTGGGCGCTGGCGCTACACGAGAGCACCACAGGGATTCCTCTCATCTGGTGACGGATACAACCGTCGCTTCGATGCCATCCTCTCTAGCTTCGACCGCAAGGAACGCTGTGTCGATGACTTGATACACCACGATGCTACCTTGGAGCAGCACTGGTGGCGGACCATCGACTTGCTTTCACATCTGAGCCAAACCGGAGTCGTATTGAACCCAGACAAGTTCCAATTCGCCAGCAAATGCGTTGACTTTGCAGGCTTCAGGATCTCTGACTCTACCATCGAGCCGCTACCGAAGTACCTGGACGCCATTCGGGACTTTCCCTCGCCCTCTTCTACTACAGACATCAGGAGCTGGTTTGGGTTCGTGAACCAAGTAGCCAATTATGCACAACTACGTGACACAATGTCCCCATTCAAGCCATTCCTCAGCCCTCGGTGCAAGTTCTCATGGTCTACAGAACTTGAGGACGCCTTCCAAGCCTCCAAACAGGCCATAGTCGATGCCATCCGCAAAGGGGTCGAGATATTCGACATACAGCGTCGTACATGCCTGCGTCCTGACTGGTCCAAACGTGGGATTGGGTACTTCCTACTCCAGCAACATTGCGACTGCCCGTCCGGAATACCCGACTGCTGCCCAGGAGGATGGAGGATCACCCTAGCGGGATCACGCTTCCTATCCCCTGCAGAGCAACGCTATGCAGCCATCGAAGGTGAAGCCCTCGCTGTCGCATGGGGCCTCGAGCAGACCCGCTACTTTACACAGGGATGTGACAACCTCGTGGTAGTAACTGACCACAGGCCACTGACCAAAATCCTTGGCGACCGCACGCTCGACGAGATAACTAACTCGCGGCTCTTCAGACTCAAACAGCGAACGCTCCCATGGCGCTTTGACATTGTGCATCTACCAGGCAAGCTAAACCACGCAGCCGACGCAACCTCACGACACCCATCGCCATCGGGATCATACAGCTCACCAGACAAACAAGAGTCGATGTTGATGGCCTCAATCCGCAGTGAAGCAATACAACTTGGCATGATCTCATGGGCGCACATAGCACAACACACGGCCACCGACTCGTCACTCAGCCGCCTGCTCAACATCATCGAGCAAGGTCATCAAGCGTCCTATCAAACCGATCCTGAGCTTGCAGCCTTCTGGCCACTGCGCGAGTCCCTCTATGTGAAACATGGTGTTCTCATGTACCAGGACCGGGTTGTGATCCCCACATCCCTTCGCCCACAAGTCTTACAGCATCTCCACGCAGCACACCAGGGTACCTCGACTATGGAACAACGCGCCCGCATGATCGTCTACTGGCCCGGAATGACAAAGGACATAAAGTCAACCAGAGACAGATGCGTGGATTGTAATAGAAACGCACCCTCACAGGCGTCACCACCGCCCATACTATCACAACCGCCCTCAACCCCATTTGAAGCAGTGTTCGCAGACTTCTTCACCTACGGAGGCCAACACTACCTTGTGGTGGGAGATCGCCTGTCAGGTTGGGTGGAGATATTTGGCTCACCTTCCAGCACCAACCTCGCAGGTGCCAATGGTCTGATCCGCCATCTTCGATCATTCTTCGCTACCTTTGGAGTACCCGAAGAAATCTCTAGCGATGGGGGACCGGAATTTACAGCAGGATGCACAGAAGTCTTTCTGCGCCACTGGGGTATACAGCACCGCCTCTCCTCTGCTCACTTTCCCCAGTCCAACGGAAGAGCGGAAGTAGCCGTCAAGACCGCAAAACGTCTTTTGATGTCTAACACAGGGCCATCTGGGAACTTAAACCATGACCGCTTCCTGCAAGCCATGCTACAGCTGCGAAATACGCCCGACCCAGACTGCAGCCTCTCACCAGCAGAAATTGTCTTTGGACGTCCACTACGCGACACCCTATCCTTCGCCAACCGATTGGAGAAGTACTCAAATCCTAATATTCGACCACTCTGGCGCGAGGCATGGACAGCAAAGGAGGAGGCCCTGCGCACCAGGATGTCACGATCAACAGAATCTCTCAAAGCGCACTCTCGGCCTCTACGCCCACTATCGGTCGGCGACAAGGTCTTCCTTCAGAATCAACAAGGACCTCACCCAACCAAATGGGACCGCTCTGGCACTATAGTCGAAACAAGGACACATGACCAGTACATGGTAAAAGTGGATGGCTCGGGACGACTAACGCTACGAAACCGTCGCTTCCTCCGTGCATACACGCCTGCAACACCGCGAATCGTCACAGAGCCTTCCCCACACAGACAACAAGACAAAGAGTCAGCTGAACCAAAACCAATTCCACCCGCTCAGCCGTTACACAACACTGCAGCACCCCAGGAAATTCAGCAAGACCAAGATCCACCCCCCCTCATGGAGAACAAAGCTCACGCACCATCAGACGAAGAGGCCGCCTCACCCGTGACCCCAAGTGTCGACCCATCCCCGGAACCATCACCACATCAACCAGATCAGCAGACACCAATTCACCGCCCTCGACGAAACTGTGGCCCACCCAAACGGTACGAGCCTGAATCTGGCAACTGGATCCAGCACTCAGCCTGCTCATCCACAATGCCTTATGGACTCCCAGTCTTGGGGGGGATGAAGAGTCTACGGTCACTTGACACTCATAATAACATTAACATCAGGCCACCGGAAACGGTGACATGAGGTCATCTGATATTCTCGAACAATCGTTGACTCACGAGGAACACACGTTCATATTGTTACCGTTCTTTTATATCATTTATAAGCATTTAGGACCTGATTACTTCTTTGTTGTAAGTACTTTATGATTCAATGGGACTATTATAGCATGTTAATCACGAATTACCATTTATATATCATGTATTTGTAATCATTATTTTGTAGAATCACTTCTGCATCGTCATCGTAATAAAATAGACAATACGAGCATCGAGGGGTAATTCTTCACAATCAGAATCGAGTAATTTTGTCGAGTGTATTATAAACGGGTTTATGAAAACCACTCATCATTTCATCACGTATAGAGAAGAGTTTATGTGCGCACAATCCAAAACCTTTTTACGTATTTTTGAGAGTAGTGAATATTTAAATACTCCCACAGAGTGCTTGGGCTCACTTCTGAGAGGTTCGTAAACAAAAGCAGATTAATAACAAAAAAGCAATTCCTGGATTCGAGGCCATGCCCGCATACACTGGGCTTTTAAAGGTCGTCAATATGGATATATTTCTAACAAAGAAAGGAATAATCAAGAGAATCATACATTGGTGGATACGGGAATACATAAAGCCCAAAGTTATTAAATGCGATAGCGCGATTTATTTTTTTGTAAGGCTTTACCACAGGTAGATCAACGTCAAATAAAAATAACAAAAAGCGCTCACAGAAGTAATTAGCTGAGGAGACTAAGAAGTAATGCGCACAAATGTTTTAAAGTATTCAAGGCTATGTGATATCTAAACTCAAAGCCTGAATATTCTGCTACTGTATTGCTAATTCTATAGATTTATAGCTCGTACACGGTACGACATGCCGTTACATTAAAATGGCTTCTTATAAGAATGGTTATCCTATGAGTGAAAAACATACGGTACTGACTTATACGTACACGGTAAGAAATAACATTGAAATGACTTCCCATAAGAATGGTTTCGTATCGGCTGGAAACATACGGTATTGACTTACAGCATGTACATGGTACGGCATACCGTCACATTAAAATGGCTTTCCATTAATTGTCTTCCAGAAATTCATCCAATCATAAAGCGTAGTTTTGTTTACTGTAAGATACGGTTATAGGGCTAAAAAATGACTACAGATTAACCGCATCGTTTTCCACTCGTACGAAAAACACTCTATATACACTGTATATCTACTAATGAACAATAAATTTAAATCATTTGTTGCAGAATCATGTAGCAGTGCGCCACTGGGACTTGAAAGTGGAAAGATGCTGGACGGTCAAATACAGGCTTCTTCAGCTCTCGACTCAAATTATTTGGCTGTGCGTAGTCGGCTCAATACCCAAAGAGACGGGAGTTTAGGTGGTGGATGGTCTCCTCCTGCTAATAAAAACCTGATAGAAAATAGTTGGATACAAGTGGATTTTCTACAACCAACTATTGTTACTCACATTGGAACACAAGGACGAGCAGATTTGAACGAATATGTTACGAAGTATGCCGTACAATTTGGTTTTGATGTACATAATTTAATCGACTTTGAGAATGGCAAGATATTTGATGGAAATATTGATCAAAATACTGTTAAGACCAATTTTCTTGAAATACCGATCATAACGCGGTATATCAGGGTTATTCCAAAGGAGTTCTATGGCCATGTTACAATGAGATGGGAGCTTTATGGATGTGTTGCAGGTAATATAAATCGCATATGAATATAGTGGGTTGCACACTACCAGTAGGACAAAGCTTGTGATTGAAGAAGGAAGGAAGGAAGGAAGGAAGGAAGGAAGGAAGGAAGGAAGGAAGGAAGGAAGGAAGGAAGAGGAAGAGAAGAAATGGATGAAAAGAGAGAAAGAAAGGGAGGAAGCAAGAAAGAAAGGAGGAAAGAAGAAAGAAAGAAAGAAAGAAAGAAAGAAAGAAAGAAGAAAGAAGAAGGAAGGAAGAAGGAAGAAGAAGAAGGAAGGAAGGAAGAAGGAAGAAAGGAAGAAAGGAAGAAAGGAAGAAAGGAAGAATGCAAGGAAGAATGCAAGGAAGAATGCAAGGAAGAAGGAAGAAAGGAAAGAAAGGAAGAAAGGAAGAAAGGAAGAATGCAAGGAAGAATGCAAGGAAGAATGCAAGGAAGAAGGCAAGGAAGAAAGGAAGAATATATATATATTATTTATTCTATCAGATTATAATCTTCATTTTAGTTGAAGTAGTATACCCAAAACATTTCAGCTAAAAAGTAATTTTGCATCCGTGAAAAATAGCACGACTAAGAATTATACAATGTAGTAGACAATAATTCCAATGCTTTCTTTTGTTTTGGTTTATGCTAGTCAATGCTTATTTACACTACGAGTTTTTCTTTTGTGCTGACATTGTTCACATATGAATATTATAAATGTCAAGTTTAGTAACCAACAAGACTGATCTGACTTATAACAGTAACGGCCGGGAGACATTATTGTTCACCTTATCAATTTAGAGTCAATTTCGTAATCGACGGCATACATGGTATGAAACTGACGGTATGAAACTGACGGTATGACATGAATCAATCATGGTCATAGCCAAACAAAATGCTCGGATATAGGCGCCGTCACGATGTGGTATGCCCATAAAACGTTTCTCGGTCATGAGAACAGCGCTAGTCAATCTCGTACCCAGAACCTGCGCTTCTTCTGGCCAGCGGTGAAGACTCGTTCTTCGCCGCAGGCCAGAAGATATGCAGGCTCTGGATACGAGATTGGGCGCTAGTCCGACACGGCAAAATCGCGGTTATACGAAGCAGGAACCGTCGTACAACTTTAATAATTTTTTTTTTTTTTTGGACCGGTTTTAATCAAATTATTTAACGTAAGGGTTTTATCAAGTTTTTGACAGTCGTTTGTAGTGTTTGGCTACCATTTGTAGCAGATAATGAGAGACGAAGAGACTTATATCAGTTCATTGAAACTCAGCAATACAAAATTTACTTTAACCAATATTTATTAATTTCTATTATATTAGACTTTCAGTGCAAGGTTAACGTACTTGGAATGAAAAGTAAAGCTATTTCAGACAGCAAGATTTCCTCGTCTACGGCACTCGGCGCTAACCATTCGGCTGTACGTAGCAGACTTGACACAACGGTGGATAATGCAGGGCTTGGTGCATGGATTCCCGATCCAACCGATCGAAACCCTTGGATTCAAGTGGAGTTAACAAAATTAAATAGAGTAACACGCATCGACACACAAGGACGTTCAGACGCGCCTGAGTGGGTTAAAACCTACAAGCTTGGGTTCGGCTTGTACAAAGAAAATACGACGTTCATCGATTATGAAAACGGCAAAGTATTTCCAGCGAATACCGACCACAATACTACTGTAACAAATGATCTTGATCCACCTTTAACAGCAAGATTTATCAGGCTTTATCCATTAACTTTTGAAGTATCACGGTCACTGAGATGGGAGCTGTATGGATGCGTACCAGGTAAAAAGACTACTTTCAATTTTTGGCCCCGTCTACAAATCCTATAGGGAGGAGCTCCGGGGTTATTGTTCAATCTACGAGGTGAATAGTTAGTTAGCTCTCGATATTATGATTGAGTGATCGCGAACAGTGCAAGAAGAAACAAGACCGTGCTGATTGAGGGAAAAATGAAGTTAGGATTTCCAAGATTTTTTTTTGGGGGGGGGGGGGGGGAATTTTTTTTTATTGTCAGGCTCAAAACACAGAACACTGAAACTGAAACAAAAAGTGTATTCTTGTGATACATGTTACGTCATAGCCAACATATTGGTTGACGATAACAACGCATTCCTAATTTTATATTTTATAAATCCTTATATAATATCATTTCCCTGAATATCTTTCGGTCTCGGCTATATTCTACATTTTTAACCCGACGATGATATTGAAAGTGAGTGTATACTAATTGGTTTCCAACGAATTTTCATAGAACCTTGTGACGACCCCCTTGGAATGCAAACTGGAATTATCCTTGACAAGAAGATAACAGCTTCATCGGCATTCAGCTCAAATACTTCAGCCTCACGTGGTCGTCTTGGTTTGATGATGCATGACTCCTTGGCTGGCGGTTGGAGAGCTGCGGAAAACGATAATTCGCCATGGATACAAATAGAACTATCCAGCGAGACAACAGTCACTCGTATCGCAGTACAAGGCAGATCGGATGTTTCTCAGTGGGTCAAAACTTATAGTCTACTATATGGCATACGTGATGGAAAGTTGCATGACTATAAAAATGGTACAGTATTCAATGCCAGCACTGATCAGAATAATGTTGTATCCAGTATTCTTGATCCACCAATTCTAGCAAGATATGTCAGACTTCTACCACAAACCTACCATGGCGCGGTTGCACTTAGAATGGAGCTGTACGGGTGTCTTCAAGGTAATTAAGACTATCTACGATTCTAAATATTTTCGGGTAACCATATGGGTAATTTGCATGCGCTGCTAATGCCACGCTTCTGACCCCTGTGATGGTGGGCTCACTCTCTTGAAGCATACCTAGGTTTAGTCTTCCTCGCAGGCGAAAGGTTGGTTTTCACTTGAGTCGCGATCGGATTCAGATTCTGAGTCGGAATCATACATAAACAGTTAATGCAATTGAAAATCGATCTTCATAGGCGGAATCGGAAGCAGAAGCCTCGATTTGTGCTTTTCTAACATCAAAGAGAGAGCCTGAAGAAAAAAATTCTGATTGGTTGTCTGCTCTGCGCGCTCCCGATATATTAGCTTTCATTTGTCGTAAACATCAGAATCGGAAGAAAGTAAAAAACCTGTTGATCCTACCGACTTGGCCGATCCCGGCGCAAGTGAAAACCAAGCTTAATCAAGTGGCTTGGATGATCACTTTAAATGGCGGTCCCGTCTCTCCACACTTCATCATTAACAACCAATATCGGAGGGACGTAAAAAAACCACTGAGGACGTAAAGAAACCCTGGCAGTGGACCACTTTCAGTGCCTAACCACCCCTCGTTCAAAAACTCATTGTGAAGCGCCTTTGAACATATGCATATGGTAAAAGAGCGCTTTATAAATAGATATCATTATTATTACTTAATAACGGAATTAATTAATTAATTTTTATTACTCGTGTCTTACCAGCGGACATTCACACTAATATTTTCAAACTTATTCCTATCCTGATCTCAGAAGAGTCACCACTTCCACTGTAGGAGCTTGAAAATAGTTTAGTTATTCTAAAGGACGGTTTAGACGGTACAATTTTTGCCTGCAACTATCGTATACAACACGCTCGCGCCATCCTACAACTCGAGTCGTAGCGTGTAAATCAAGCCTACAACTCGCCTTCGACAGACGCGAGCGTGTTGTATACGATAGTCGTAGGCGAAAATCGTACCGTCTAAATCGGCCTTAATGAGTCTTTCTTTTTTTGTTTGACTGTGTGAACTAGAATTTCGCGATCAGGCTCTTGGAATGCAAAGTAGAGCCCTTCCAAATGAGTCCATAACTGCTTCTACAAGCCGTTCAAGTGGTTATGAACCCTTCTACGCCAGACTTGGTAACAGAGGAGAAGGCGTTAATCTTAATGGAGCGTGGGCTCCGTTGGAGATCGCCGTAAATACTAGTTGGATACAAGTTGATTTGCTCCAGCCAACTACAGTATCACGTATCGCTACACAAGGTCATCCAGATTTGGTCCAATGGGTGATGGACTATTCAATAGAGTACGGCACTATTGAGGGCAACCTGATGGAATATGAAAATAGATTGAATGAGAAAGTATTCAAAGGCAACACCGACCAGAATACCATCGTCTTTAATGTTCTTGATCCGCCTATCTTCGCTCGATACGTCAGGATTTTGCCAAAATCTTATCAAACATATGTTTCAATCAGGCTTGAGCTCTACGGAGGATGCGACAGTATAGGTAATAAAGTTGTTCCTGTCATTTAAAATTAGTGTCAAAAGAATCAGTGTACACAAGAGTACCAAAGCGTATCATACTTTTTCAAGAACATTAATATGGATGTTGGTGTTGGTATGTATGTTGTAATTATATGTTAGTATAGGTGTTGGTATGGGAGCTGGTATGGGGGAGTGGGTGTTGGTATGGTAGTTGGTGTTGGTATGGGTGTTAATATGTGGGTGTTGGTATATGGGTGTTGGTATGTGGGTGTTGGTATGTGGGTGTTGGTATGTGGGTGTTGGTATATGGGTGTTGGTATGTGGGTGTTGGTATGTGGGTGTTGGTATGTGGGTGTTGGTATGTGGGTGTTGGTATGTGGGTGTTGGTATGTGGGTGTTGGTATGTGGGTGTTGGTATGTGGGTGTTGGTATGTGGATGTTGGTATTGATCTTATTTTCACTCGTCATCACCGACCTTCTTATTCCCAGAGTGCAAGGGCTACACTCGCTTGAGTTCAGGCGACCGCTTGCGGACTACACCCTTATCTGGCGAGGTTAAATGTGACATGGATAAAATAGGATGGTATCGCTTTGTTGGCGATGCAGGGACACAAATAGCAACAACTTGCACGAAGAAAATGTATTGTCAAGCGGATGGTACTGGATGGATGAATGGTACTCATCCTAGTCCTAATGAGGGTATAGTTAATCGTACAGTGTGTTTTAGTTGGAACACGTGCTGTGAATTTTCAACGCCAATCCATGTACGGAACTGTGGCCCATTCTTTGTTTATAAGTTTCATCAAAGTCATCATTGTAGTCTTCGTTATTGCGGCGAGAAAGGTATAGTACAGTAATAATATTAATCATGCAAGAACCATTATTTTGTTTTGGCTAGCACCTTTGGGAAAGCTTGTATTGCTAGTCTCAAATTTCGATCAGATGATAAATGGTCCTTGTTCAGTGGTCACTGGCAAATCTATTTTGAAAAGAAGGCTTTATTTAAATCTTTCTGCTTCATATACTGGGAGGACCAACTCAATTTGATAAACCCTTCTTCATAGAAAAGACAAAAACCTAATCATCAAGTTTTACCAATTTCACTCAAAAAGGTTGTCGGTGCCACCATAGGTATGGGATAGTGCATTCCGAGACTGATGTATGTTTAAAATGGTTTCTATGATCACAATTAACACTGAAAGTTGTGAAAGAGAATTATAATAAGAAACATAAGTAGTTTCAACTATTCTTGGAACTCGGAAGGGACTGTTGCTTATGGCTCTGACATTTTGTTTTTGAAATACTGAGGTGCTAAGACCTTTGTCATAATGACATATGATATATATTCTATAAATTAGAATATTCCTTAAGAATAATTTTTCTAGATGTAATGGACCTAATCGGCTAACGTGTTGCTATGTACGTTACCACCCAATTCAAACCTTCTGGGAATAGAAGCGTTTGTCTCTACGATGCAACGTGAAACCAAAATATAACGAACATCGGTGGTTTGAATTGGGTGGAAACGTTCATAGCAACACCGATTAGGTCTATTCTCTGAAATGATAGGGCTTGATGACGTAGATAACATGCGTGAGTATTGAGATCCAGTCAAAAATCCATGAGAAGATATGAGGGTTATAATAATGTTAACATACACCAAAACAAGGATATGAAGCCCCCAGGGAAACATACATACGAATCACTTTAATTTTGGCCTTTCATAACTGATCGTGATATTTTGTCAAAAGTAGTGAATCTTTCCAAAAAATTTGTAATGAAGTATTCTTTCAATTGACAGTGGTTATTTGTACAGGAAATCGCACGATCTCGAGTAGAATTCGGAATTCATAGGTACGAGAGATGCTTTGAAAGTTCTCAAAATTGGATGAGCCTTTAGGGACCACTGTCATTGGTATACATGCGGTAGTGGATTCTCTGCCATTGCATGCATATATTTATATATGACGTGTGTATGCGTGGGTGTTTAATTGGCGAAGCTAAATAAAAACAAATAAAAATAAAAATAAAAACTTACAAAACATCATGAGTATCTATAAATTCCGAATTGTACAAGAAGATCGTGCGATTTTGTGTTTATGATACACTCAACTAAATTGAGCAACTTACATCCATTCTCAATCGCACGCGCCCCTAGCGATTGCTTCTGTCGCGACGAAGGTTTTGGTGGACGTCAATCACAAGGCGTTTCCATAATATTGTGGGAAAACGCAAAGCTATGATGGCACGTGCTATAGAATGTCATTGAAACGCCTTGATTGACGTCCACCAAAAGAGCGGCGCGTGTGATTGAGAATGGCTGTGATTGGGACTCTACAAAGTACGACTAACGATTTAATTGTACTTTTCTTGTCCAATCAGAATCGAGTAATTTTGTAGAGTATAATAAATAATAGAAAGCTGATATTCCCCCAAAGTGAGAAAAAAACCGCCATCATTATAATCTACACGCCTTCTTTTTTATAGTTTCAGTAGAACTTCTATCCATGGCGATCTCAGCTGAAGAAAGCGAAGCCCAAGCTAATATACCTGTGCGACGAACTGAAAGCTTTCCTTATCTAGCGATCAAGTAAGTACGTTTTATTGAAGAAATCTTGGATAGGAATGACGCAATAGAAAGTGCGCCTGCGTGCCCTCATAAAGCACGCGTACCCAACCAATCAGATCGCGAGATTGATTTACTTAGTTATTTTATAGTTTTAATTATTTAATAGTGCTTACATCTGTCTTCTGAGAAGAACAGCAAATACGAACTAGAAAATGCTACTCTCATTTGATTGCGGAATGCATTCAATGTTGTTGCAATAATAGTGCATTTTTTTCACGCACCAGAGAAATCCTGTAAAGTAACGTATGAAAGCAAAGCCTGAATCTTGCTCCACACACAACAGCTGCAATATGGACTTGTTTGTACCATTCAATAAACAAAACTATTTGAGGACTTGTACTTCAACAAACTACCTCCTAAACTATGGAACACTCTACCGACTTGTATACAATCTCTGAACCGACTAGTTTTAGTTTTAAGACTGCTCTAAATAACCTTTACTTTGCTGCTCTTAAAAACTCCCCCAAGCTAAAGAGGCCAAGTTTAGGGAATCCAGTTATTAGTTTCATGATATGTTTTTTTTCTTCTCCAGTGTCTCTATTTCTGATGGAACAGCAAAGTCTACATTAGATTATCAGGATTTTAATCCCCTTTTGGTAACATTTTCACCTGGACAATCTACAGTTGATGCTATAATTCCACTTGTGGAAGATGATATTTACGAGTCTGGCTGGCGATGAGTCTTTTACTGTAGAAGTATTGGATAGCTTTGCCAACGTACACGTCGAGAATATCACACAAACAGTTGTAACGATCAAAGATGATGATGATGGTTTGTATAGTAATGGGAAAGAAGGGTGGTGTAGTGTTAGGTCACTTGCCTGTGACCGGGTCGGTGTCCACTGGCAGAACGAAGCTTGGGATTGGACAAAGTAACAAAAACAAAGAAAGCATGGATTATGGTGAAAAATGTGTATTGTTCTACATGTGCGTTGCGTTCTTTGTATTATCTCACCATTCATTGTTTGTTCATCCACTCCCAGGCTTTGTTCTGCCGGTTGTGGATTACCCGCTCCCCGCGCGCCCCTGTGACTGGAATGTCGGGCTTGATCCCTTGACCCGCCATCACATGCGTTTGATAGGTTTCTCCCTTGAATCAAGGTTTTTCTCCAGGGTTCTTCGGTTTTCCTCCTACCACAAACTCTTACACAGTCGAACTATGAGTTAGCCGTACCCTGACTTGAATCTGCAGGGTATCCGATTAAACGTGCCGATCAGGGTCATTGTGGATCACGATGAGAGAGTAAAATATCATTGAATAAAACGCTTTCCTGAAAATACACCCAGATTTCTATCAGCTTTTTATTGAACCCAGACTGTTATCCAACATGGATGCCATGAAGC
The DNA here is from genome assembly GCF_029948245.1 of Actinia tenebrosa. Lineage (NCBI taxonomy): Eukaryota > Metazoa > Cnidaria > Anthozoa > Actiniaria > Actiniidae > Actinia > Actinia tenebrosa. Next base: position 10,181,956 of record NW_028292573.1, on the reverse strand, counting down.
ACGTGACTGTACAAAGTCTCTAACGAACGTTTATCTATATTTTCAGAATGCTATGTACACAAGACTCTCAATGCAACTGATCGCTTCGAGAATGATGTGACAGTCGGGTCTGCAAAGTGTGACAACATTCCAAAAGGATGGTATCGTATTGTTGGTCCAAGCGGCACTGAACTTGCAACATCTTGTGCGTCTTTTAACAAATGTGGTGCTAACACTACGTTGTGGATGAATGCCAGTCATCCCTATGAAAATGAACGTAGAGTGTCACGCAGCATCTGCTACAACCAGAATGGGCAATGCTGCAATCGTTCTCACAACATTCGTGTCCGAAATTGTCGCTACTTCTATGTCTACGAGCTTTCGTCTCCACTTGTTTGTGCTCGCTATTGTACTTCAAAATGTAAGTAAGGTCTTAGATAACTTATTTCATTTGTGCTGAGATTGCTTGGACTCATATGACGTCATTTCCTTTATCGTTTGGAATGTTCATCAGCTGAATCAAAAGTTTTTCAATTGAATTTTTCTGGCTGACAGCACATGATGGTCAGTGTTTGACAGCTATTTGGAGCGGATAATAAGATTCGCAATCAAAGGCTTTTATCCCCTGATTGAAACCCAGAATCTGGGAGACAAAACAAAAGAGTTTCCTCATCTTGAGGATTGAAATAGTTTATGAGGTTCAGTTAACCAGTTGGGGTTTTTTTCATCCTTTTGACCGCCAAGTAGGGGTTCAGATAGTGGAACTATAATTAATAATTAATACTTAATAATGATTTATAACTATCTTTTTGTTTTTTAGTTGAATTATTCTGGACAGAGACATCGAAAGTAGTTAGTGAAAATCAAGGAAATTGTAATTTGACTTTGAACAGAAAAGGAAAGGCCATCGGAAAACTATTTACGCGTGTCAAGTGAGTTGTAGTAAAATAGTTCCAAAATGTCAAAAGTACCACCACTCAGGCTGGTAGAGTGATGCCCCAGTCTGTAAACTCTATGATCAGATTAATTGCTTACTATCAATCACGTGACTTTTTGGAGTTGACTGGGGGGCAAACAAGCGGTTAACTGGGGGGCAACTAGCGGATGCTGAGTCAAGACATGTCAAAATAAGTCCTCAAACTATTGTATTTGACTATTTTCACGACATCAAACCAGAAAACAAGAGATCAAAACAACCTCCAGGATTCTACAAGCCATGAAAAAAGAGCTATTACCGGAAGTGACGTCTATTGATAGCAACCTATACTCAGGATCTTAAAATATCTGAGTAGAAGGTACTACCTTTGGTCTATGAAATATCAGCAAATGCTTAGACTGATTGTGTGGTTTACATGCGTGACCACGTTCAATGGCAGTCCTGTCTCGCTTACAGAGATCTTAAAAACATAGAGGGCCAAAAGTTTGCTTTTATTTTACAGCAATAAGACCATGCAAATTGTTGTGTTAAACTCGCACGAAAAAGATAGACATGTACTTATCAAAACGATCATCTTTTTTTAATGGTAAGGGGCTCATAGACACCTAATCTAATTGTCACATTTTATGGACTTTAACTTATTTATTTAATTTTTCAGAGGTCACACTCCAGGCCCATATACGGCTTTGCCCGACGCTGATTTTCAGCAAACGTTTATTAAAGGAGAATTCAAACCTACAGATACAACTCTAATCATACCGGCTCTCATTGTAATTGACGATGAAGTAACAGAATCAACAGAGACATTTACTTTAGCGGTGTCAACTGAAGATGGAGCAACGCCAACAAATGGCTTGGCTACTATAAGCATAACAGACAACGATAAAGGTTTGCATAGTAAAATATCATAGTAAAATAAATAGGTTTTAGCAGTGGCTTTCCACAGAGTGGCCCTTCATCAACTGAAATTCCAATTGGAATTTAGAAGTGGATTTTTGCGGAGAGGGGAAAACAAACTCTACTCAAATACGACGACACCGAGCCCGACGGGATTCGAAACCGGGTCACATTGATGAGGCAAGCGCTCAGCCGCTACGCCACTTGAATCTACAATTCACCATTTTCCATACATCGGTTCACTGGTCAAACACAAAGCATTTAGTCGAGGTTCAAATTTGGATAATCCTTTGAAAGTACCTTCAAAGTACCTACGCCTCGCTTGAGCGTTTTGTGTTGGACCATTGAACCAATGTATGGAAAATGGTGAATCCTTTAAATTCTATCTATACCCTGGAACAACTTCTGGGCTGAACAAAGTCAGAGTGTATATATATAGTATGACTTATTCAAAGATATAATTAAAGTTTTGCGTTTTGGGTTTGGCGGAGGAAAGAAAACTAAAGAAGCTGAAGCAAATGTGACTGCGAGTTCAGGTATCATACCCAAGGCCCCAGATGTGTGAGGCGAGGCATAACTGCTACACGTGCAGGGCCCTGGACCCCTTGATTTACATAAATTCAACGCGCTTTTCTTTTGGTCTTGGCTTATATGTGTTATGTGTTAGGTGCGGAACCTATCGGACAAGATTTTAATTTTCGGTTGTACTTTTACAGTCTCCATCAGTTTTAAACGTCCAATCTACTCGGTGTATGAAGATGTTGGATTCGTAGATATCAATGTCTTATGTGTTGGTCCAAAGGAAGTGCCAATCAAATACAGGTAAAATTAAATGCTCTTCTTTATTACACAAAAGAATATAATAAGAGGAGGATCCATAGACTTTTATCACGCGGCGGCCATGTTTATTCACATGAGAATATAAAGCTTTCAGGTTTCTCCTGTATCAATTTATTCTTAAATATTTGAATGCGAGGCCGAGCGTGGTGGAAGTTATCGTTGAAACCAACATGGCTGCCGAATGATAATTGCCCATAAAGTATCTCAAGATAATATAGATGGTTATTCTTATTATACGCTCTAAGCACTGACGGGAAGCACGGGTCGGATTTTCGCAAGTCGGGATTTTCGTAAGCCGGGATTTTCGTAAGTCGGGATTTTCGTAAGTCGGGATTTTCGCAAGTCGGGATTTTCGTAAGTCCGGATTTTCGTAAGTCCGGATTTTCGTAACTCGGGTATTTTCAAAAAAAAAGTTGCGCGTTTAGAAGGGTCCTTTAACGGGCTCCGTAGTTTGTACACCTATAGCCAAGAATCTTAAACATCCTTTCTCTTTCAGGTTGACAACAGTCGATGGAACAGCTATTGGTGCAATAAACCAGTTCACCAATTCTTACGGTGACTTTATCCATTTATCTGGCGTCGAAAAGGAGTTCTCAAAAAATGAAGTCGTACAGTCATTTAGAATATTACTTAACAATGACAGTATACTTGAACATGACGAGAAATTTTTAGTGCGACTAGAATCCTTGGTTCCTCAACACGCTATCGTCGGGCCACATCTTTCAGTCATTATCGAGAATGATGATTCAGGTTCGTGTGTCGCTTTTTTCTACAGGAATCTCTGTTTGAGATTCTTTTGGGATTAGGAAACGAGATTGATGTAAAGGCTGATTTACACGGTACGATTTCTTTGCATTTGTCCTTGGTTCGTATAAATCAAAGGTACCAACAAAAAGCTTACGACTATAAATGGCAGCTAAACTGAGAAAAATCGTTCTGTGTACATCGGCCTTAGGGAATACTGGCGAAGTGAGGTAGAGGGCACTTTGTTACTTTCTTGCTCGACCAAATATCACGAAGTCATTTTCTGCGCAATGTTCAACAGTTGAAATGGTGATGTACATTAAAGCTTACATAAATCGAGTATTGCAAAAATGAAACAGAGAAATCAAAGGAACTATCATAAAAAATACTCTTAATATTTTCGTCTTCTGAAAACTTAGATCGATGGATTTTTAGGGTGTCTTAATAAGAGTAAGTACTCGGTTTCCCATCGTGTTCCCATCATTAGGTTTTCAACTCCTTCGAGACATGGGCTCCCTGTTTCAATATTTTAATAAATAAAAATAAATCAAACGCGCATAATATTTTTTCAATTCTTAAACGGATCATAGATAGTCGCAGGAAAAACATAGTCTACTTACTGGACTTGAGATCGATGTGTTTTTGCAATGAATTTTGCAATCCTTGTATTTCAGTTTTCGTCGAATTTGTAAAGCCATCTATGAATGTAAATGAGGACGTTAGCCAAGGCGTCCTACAAGTAATCATGAAGGGAACAACAGAAATAGATGTCAATCTAAGGTTCGTAAATAAGCTTATCTACATTTTATGAATGTATGCTTTTCGATCGCTGCGTCTTGACCTTGCGACAAGACTTAAAAAGCGATCGAAAACGGAAAAAAGTTTTAAAAACCGTTCTACAGAGTGGCAACATTTTAAAAAAGGGTGCATATCGTTTCAATGTAGACAGTGAAAGCAGAGGCTTTTTAAAATGATGACGTCTTTCTGTCGTTTGCACGGGAGTTGACGATATTGCATCATAACATAATCATTGACGTGAACGCGCTAATGCGTTTTGGTGAAACGATAACGAATGTAATCGGAGGTTTTCATTTGGGTCTCATTTGATTCGATAATCCTTCTTCGGCGAAACCAACACGCTAAATTCCAAATTACATCTGTGAGTTAGCAATCCCAATAGTACTTTGATCAGCCCAAAGGGTTGTAATAGAGAATCGAATAAAAACTTGAAGGTTGTTTTGAATTAAAGGTCCAGGCAGGCAGCAGTAACCTATCAATCCATCAATGTTTCTCATATTGACTTCACTTTGTTTTATCCAGAATCTCGTCAGTAAACCAATCAGCATACTCCACGTATGACTATATAGGAATGTCCAATCAACTAGTGACGTTTACGCCGACATATACATCTCCTAACTTCATGAATATTTTTGTCAACATTACGGACGAGGCTCTGATCGAAAGGGATGAACAATTGAAAATGGCGTTAACAACCAACCAGACAGCAGTTCATCTGGGGAGAAATTTGACCGACATTCATATACTCAATGATGATAAAGGTAAAAAACACCTGAGTATAACACAACCAACTAAATAAAACAACAAAATAAACGAACAAAAACAAAATCAACATGAACCACAAAAAGGAATAATAATGATAATGAGAGGTTCTTACACAGTCCTTTGACCAAACGTTGTCGTTGATCGGATCATCCCTACGCGCCTAGACCTAAAAGGAAAACGGGTAAATTACCCAGATATTGCGTCATCCAAACTGCTCGCCAGTGTTAAATCTTCGTCGTATGCTCGAGGCATGGTTTCAGCAAATAAATGGGATCGAAAACAGCGAACTCAAGACGTGTTAGATAACATGTGCGGCAGCTAGTAACTGTGAATTAATTATCCCCATGATCCTTTTCGGTCTAGGCGCGTAGGGATGAAGCCGATCAAACGACAACGTTTAGTCAAAGGACTGTATAACGCATTTGTACAACTTCTCAATGCGCTTTACATTTATGACCAGTGGAGGACTTTACGGGCTGCATATAAGGAAACCTAAAAAAATATTTGTGCACTTCTATCTCCCGGAAAATAAGCTACGCAAGTCCTTCAGTCTTCGGGATTTATAAGTTGAGTATAGACTTCAATACGTCGATTACTGAATGTGTTTTTTCTTCACTCAGCCTTCATTGGTTTTGATTTATCTTCTTTGGCCGTATTTGAAAACGCTAGTACTGTAGCAGTGTGTCTGTATAAAAATGGATTGGCAGCAGTATCGCTTACCGTCACGTGAGTATAGAAAATCCTTCACTTCTGTTACATGAGTATTACCCATGATGCACTGCATGGGGAAAGACACTGGAAAAATTGTTTTAAATTGCGCATGCGTGCGTTTCAGCACGTTTCCCAGGAATTTATAGCATTTGAGTGGGGAAAATTATGTAGCATTTTCTAATGTAATATAAACTAATATGCAAAGCATTTCGTTCGGAAGTATACTTCAGTGAAACCAAGATACTATATCAATAAAGGCAATATGAAATAATTAGTTAGCTTAGAATTCCAAAAAGTGACTTTTTATTTTCAAAAAATTCATATTTTTTTCATCGTGTTATCAACATGGCCGAAAAACGATAGACGACGCTATTACCACAGGATGTCCAAATACCACTAGGTATTGGTACAAAAATCTCAGTTGAAGGACTTTTGGGTATCTCTTTTGGTATTTGCAGGTTAAACACCGTTAGCAGTACAGCAAAGGACCATGTAGATTACGAAATAATCTCGAACCTAAACATCATGTTTGCTGCTCCCCAAGTCCAAGCATGCATTAATGTGGCAATCATAGATAACAATATCACCGAGTACGACAAGATCTTCCACATCATAATGACAACACAGGATCCTGCTGTGATCGTACAAGATAATCGAAACAATCTGACTATCACTATTCTCAACGATGATCGAGGTAAGATGGCTCGCGAGACATTGTAAGAGGAATCTACACATAAACTCTTAAATATCTGTAAACAAATGCACCGTACGTACGGTGCGACTTTTGTGTGAAAGATGTTACAAAAGCCATTCAAGTTCTTATTCTTACGCATAACTAGTTTCATCCTGTAAGCACGACGATGGAGCTTTTGTTGACAATGACGCAATCAGATTATCAGCCAATTAAATTTTAGACCATTATTGGGGATACATTTCCAAGATGACTGTTTCGTACCCTCAAGTACTCCCGAATCAAGGGAGAGAGCAAACATACCCTTGTCACATGTGACTGCGAGTTCAGGTATCATACCCAAGGCCCCAGATGTGAGAGGCGAGGCATTACTGCTACACGTGCAGGGCCCTGGACCCCTTGATTTACATAAATTCAACGCACTTTTCTTTTGGTCTTGGCTTATATATGTTATGTGTTAGGTGCGGAATCTATGGACAAGATTTTAATTTTCGGTTGTACTTTTACAGTCTCCATCAGTTTTGAACGTTCAATCTACTCGGTGTATGAAGATGTTGGATTCGTAGATATCAATGTCTTATGTGTTGGTCCAAAGGAAGTGCCAATCAAATACAGGTAAAATTAAATGCTCTTCTTTATTACACAAAAGAATATAATAAGAGGAGGATCCATAGACTTTTATCACAGCGGCGGCCATGTTTATTCACATGAGAATATAAAGCTTTTGTTTCTACTGTATCAATTTATTCCATTAATACTTGAATGCGAGGCCGTGCTTTGTGGAATTTATCTCAAGATAAAATAGATGGTTATTCTTATGTTAGTCAGTTCTAAGCACTGACGGGAAGCAGGGGTGGTGTGAGCTGCTATTGCGAATGCGTCGTCTCTTACCGCTGTGGACGTGGGTTCGATGCTTGGATTCGCTATCATATGTGAGTACATATTTCAATATGCGCGGACGAATTCCAAGATGGCGTCTAATTCGTCCTCTAAAACAGTCTCACAATGCACTGCAATGGCAGCTCATGTAAGTTTTTCCTCATCCTCGGAATGGCTAATGCTTCGAGTGTTTCTACTTCTAAAATCCAATCGTGGCCGTACGAGGGACACAGATTTGTTAACCACTGGCTATTATGCCAATTACACTTTTAAAGCGTGGAAGATTAATAGCCGTTTGTACGCCTAGTCAAGAATCTTAACACTCGTTTCTCTTTCAGGTTGACCACCGTCAATGGAACAGTTGCTATTGGTGTAATAAACCAGTTCACCAATTCTTACGGTGACTTTATCCATTTATCTGGCGTCGAAAAGGAGTTCTCGAAAAATGAAGTCGTACAGTCATTTAGAATATTACTTAACAATGACAGTATACTTGAACATGACGAGAAATTTTTAGTGCGACTAGAATCCTTGGTTCCTCAACACGCTATAGCCAGGCCATACCGTTCAACTGCAGTCATTATCGAGAATGATGATTCAGGTTCGTGAGTCGCTTTTTTCTACAGGAAACTCTGTTTGAGATTCTTTTGGGAATTGGGAACCATATGGATTGAGCGAGATTGATGTAAAGGCTGATTTACACGGTACGATTTCTTTGCAATTGTCATTGGTTCGCATAAATCAAAGGTGCAAAATGCTTACGACTGTAAATGGCAGCTAAACTTAGCTTAAGGAAGTTGCGCGCGACAGCTGTGAGAAAAAATCGTTTCGTGTAAATCTGCCTTAAATATCACGAAGATATTTTTTGCGCAATGTTCAACAACAGAAATTGCGATGAAACCGAGTACTGCGAAGAACTCAAAGGAACTATTTTTAAAAAAATCTAATAATAATAATCATAATAATATTTTCGTCTGTTGAAATACTTACATTTTCATAGACGTGGAAAAAGTAGTCAGATGAATTTTTAGATGGTCCTATTAAGAGTAAGAACTCGGTTTGCCATCATGTTCCCATTATCATGTTTTCCACTCCTTCGAGATACTGGCTCCCTGTTTACAGCCATTCTCAATCGCACGCGCCCTATTGCGATTTTTTCTGTCGCGACGAAGAAGGTTTTGGTGGACGTCAATCATAAGGCGTTTCCATTGGTTGTCGGAAAACACAAAGCTATAAGGGCACGTGCCTATAGAATGTCATGAAAACGCCTTGATTGACGTCCACCAAAAGCTACTTCGTCGAGAAAGAAACAATCGCTAGAGCGGCGCGTGTGATTGAGAGTGGCTGTAAATGTTATAATGAATATGAATTAATAAAAAGCGCAGATATCAATTCTTAAATGGATCATAGAGGATCGCAGGGAAAATATAGTCTACTTTCTGGACTTGAGATCGATGTGTATTTGCAATGAATTTTCCAATTCTTGTATTTCAGTTTTAGTGGAATTTGTGAAGCAATTTTATAAAGTAACTGAGGATGTTAGCACACACTTCCTTCAAGTAATCATGATAGGAACAACAGAAATAGATGTCAACGTAAGGTTGGTAAATAACATCATTTTCGCTCATAAATGTATACTTTTCGATCGATACGTTTTAACATAGCGACCAGACTAAAGAGATCAATAACGATCGCATTTTTAAAAAATCGTTGTCAAGAGTGGAGACAATTGCCCTATTTCATAATGACGTCACATCAATACAAACTATCGTTTTAACGCTTATTAAGGGATCATGGTCGCTGGAGGGGATGGAATGACAACAACACATCTTTAATCACAATGAAATTTGGTTTATGAGCTGGTGAAGGCAAGAACAACTAAATATTACGCTAAATATCTCGGAAGAAGAGAATTAAGCTTAAATTTAGCTTAAATTTCCATCATTTTAGCAGATGTGAACAAACCGTGACGTCACTATGAAATAGGGCAATTGAAAACGGGTTGCTATCGTACAGTGAAAGCAGAAGCTTTTGAAAACGATGACATCTTTGCCACTTGCACGTCTGTTGCTTGCACGGACCGGAGTTGTCGATATTGCATCATATCTTGTCGTATCTGGCGCGTTTTTGATCGTTTCAACGTGAACGTGCGAATGCTTTTGGTGAAACGAAACGCTATATTCCAATTACATTATTTGTGAGTTAGCAATCCCAGTAGCACTTTGATCAGCCCAAAGGGTTGTAAAAGAGAATCCAATAAAAACTTGAAGGTTGTTTTGAATTAAAGGTCCAGGCAACAGTTACCCGTATCATGCCGTATCAATCCATCAATGTTTCTCATATTGACTTTACTTTGTTTTATCCAGAATCTCGTCAGTGAACCAATCAGCATACTCCACGTATGACTATATAGGAATGTCCAATCAACTAGTGACGTTTACACCGACATATACATCCCCTACCTTCATGAATATTTCTGTCAACATTACGGAGGAGGTTCTGATCGAAAGGGATGAACATTTCAAAAAGGCGTTAACAACCAACCAGAAAGCAGTTCGTCTGGGGAGAAATTTGACCGACATTCATATTCTGAATAATGATAAAGGTAAGGAAATTATCGTTCCCGCTGATTGGCCTTCATAAACAAACAAAAAACTATTTAAAAAAATACACCTGATTATGGAACAATAACCAAATAAACAATGACAACAAAACAAACTTCCATTTTCTTAAATAAGCTATGCAAGTCCTTCAATCTTCGGGATTTATAAGTTGATTGCAGACTTTAATGTCGATTACTGAATATGGTGTCTTTTTTCACTCTCAGCCTTCATTGGTTTTAATTTATCTTCTTTGGCCGTATTTGAAAACGCTAGTAACGTAACAGTGTGTATGTATAAAGAAGGGTTGGCAGCAGTACCGCTTACCGTCACGTGAGTATAGAAAATCCTTCACTACTGTATACGTCAATATTACCCATGATGCACTGGCGCCGCATAGGCATGCGTGTGGTCCAGCACTTTTCACAGGAATTTAAAGCATTTTAGTGGGAAATTTATGTTTATTTTCTAATATAATCAAATCTAATATAATATACGAAACACTTCCGAAGTATACTTTTGTGAGAGCAAGACACTAGAATGAAGACATTTAACCTGTGAAATAAAGAAAGCTAGTTAACGTGTAACAGTCAAATAAACACAAAAGAAAACTATTTAAATTATGGTGTACTAAATTGTATTTTAGTCTACTGCCTATTTCACAAGTTTAATGACCTCACTCTATAGCAATAAAGGCAATGTGAAATAATATTTAGCCTCAAATTTCAAAAAAATGACTTTTCATATTCAAAAAGTTCATCTTTTTTCATCGTGTTATCAACATGGCCCGAAAAACGATAGACGACGCTATTACCACAGGATGCCCAAATCCCACGAGGTATTGGTACAAAAACCTCAGTTGAAGGACTTTTGGGTATCTCTTTTGGTATTTGCAGGTTACACACCGTTAACAGTACAGCAAAGGACCATGTAGATTACGAAATAATCTCGAACCTAACCATCACGTTTGATGCTCCCCAAGTCCAAGCATGCATTAATGTGACCATCAAAGATAACGATATCACCGAGTACGACAAGATCTTCCACATCATAATGACAACACAGGATCCTGCTGTGATCGTACAAGATAATCGAAACAATCTGACTATCACTATTCTCAACGATGATCAAGGTAAGATGGCTCGCGAGATCGTATACCTAGATTAATCTACACATAAACTCTTGGATATCTTTAAACAAATGCATCGGTGCGACGTTTGGTTGAAAAATTGTTTTTTTGCAAAAGTCATTCTATTCTTGCCCATAACTATATTTATACTATATATATTCTGTAAGCACGATGGTGGAGTCTTTGTTGACAATGGCGTAATCATATCCTCAACCAATGACATTTTATAAATAATAAATAAATATTGGGATTAACAATTCAATTGCTTACTATCAATCACGTGACTTTTTGGAGTTGACTGAGGGCAAACAAGCGGTTGACTGGGGGGCAACTAGCGGATGCTAAGTCAAAATATATCAAAATATGTCCTCAAACTATTGTATTTGACTATTTCTACGACATGAAACCAGAAAACAAGAGATCAAAACAACCTCCAAGAATCTACAAGCCATCAAAAAAGAGCTATTACCGGAAGTGACGTCTATTGATAGCAACCTATTGGAATTGAAATAAAAATACATTTCCAAGATGGCTTCTATTTTGTCCCCTCAAATGCTCTCACAATACGCTGCAATACCAACTCGACCCCGTTTTTTTCTCATCCTCGGAACGGCTAATTGGCTTAAGGAAACATTGAACATCTTGAATAAGAATGATGATCATTTATATGCTATTGTTTCTTGTCCATAGTGACCTTCGAATTCGAAGAAGTCTATAAAACAGTTGAAGAATATTCAGAAAGAAAGGTTGATTTTGTTTGTGCCATTACTGAAGGTGTTGCCGTAATTCCTGTTCATATCAAGTACGTATCACAGCTTTTAAGAGAAACTTTTGAGCCTTTTGCAATAGATTGACACGTGATTGTTACTGGATGGCAAAAAAATGTGGACTTCCTTTATTCAAAGATTTTTTGCTGGATTAATAGTGTTGTATCCAAAACCTTTTTCAAAATACTTTTTTTCCCTTATAAGATACTTTCGATTTCAAGATACGAAGCAATTTAAAGTTTGTTTGCCATCCAGCAGAGCGTTTCCCAAGGGACCTTGAGCTGTACTGATTACTTTATCAAAGTCATACATCAGCACGTGACGAAAGGCCTATTGCTCACAAAAACAGCGAAAATTTAGCGAGACAGATTTTCAATAATTTAACCACCACGTGAAAAAATTTTAGCTTTATTTTGGACAGCAAATCCTGTCATGAACCAAAAGAAAGTAAAATCTTTATAGCACTGCTTTTCGGCGTTTTTTCGTTTTTTTTGTGTGTTTTTCTTCTTCATACGAATGACGTTACACTAGCTTAAAAGGTCTTTTAGTGTAACAAGATGCAACGAAACCTTCAACGAACTACTTAGAAATACCTGTATTTAAAGGTTTTTAAAATTGTGACTTGAGCACTGAATATTTTGTCTATTTTGATTGTTAGTTTCACAGAAAATCCAAATAAGTTGATAGTGAGCACTAACCCTGGAACCGACTTTGTCCTTGGAAATCACACTCTAACGTTTTATCCGGGAACTACACGTCTTAACGTGACCACTTACATCATACCCGACGGTGAGGTAGAGTCTGTGGAGATATTTTCAGTGAAGATCGTAAGTCCTGATGAAACTCGTGCCGTAGCTGGTAAGAAGGACCACGCATTCGTGAAAATTAAGGACAGCAGAGACTTTGGTAAGTTTGGGAAAATATCAATGCTAAATGTATCTATGAGTTTGTTAGTTGGTGTCTGCGACACTAGAGAAAAACGTTAGCGCATGCGTGCCTTTCAGCACGTTTTTTCAATCTCGTACCCAGAGCCCTTATTTCTTACTGCGCATGCTCGACCCAGATTCTGGGTTTCCTGCACATGCGCATTATGACTGACTAGGTAAATTCAAAATGGCGGACGATGTTCAACGAGCATGTGAATTTGCGCTTGGAAAATTAGGTTTTGAAAATGGTTTTCAGTTAAATTAACTCCGAAAATATCTATTGGATGGACATCAATACAGTTTCCATTACAAAACCGGCAAAATTTTGAAAAATCCGGCCCTACAGGCTTTTTTGATGTATTTAATTCGAGACGCCATCTTGTTTATTTTCCCTAGTACTGTAATTTTTACTTCCGGTATCTTTCTTTGTTCTCGAGAACCAATCACAGCACAGGAAATATTGGAGTTTTCCAGAGCCAATTATTTCGTCGAGCATGCGCAGTAAGAAATAAGAGCTCTGGGTACGAGATTGCACGTTTTCTAAGAACTTAGAGGAGTTCTAGTAACACAAAATGTTTGTTTTCTCCGATAATACAAAATATTCCTCGAGTATACTTTTGTCAGACCAATATACTGTATTAACAAACACAATATGAAAGAATTACCCTCAAGTTTCAAGCATCGGCACTAAGTTTTGGCATTTTGTGAAGCCCTTATGAGGCAAGTGTGTATGAAAGCCCCTTTATGAAGCATGTGTGTTTGGAAGTTAAATTTCCATTTTTTTACAATAGCATGAAGGCGTTTTGACTATGATTTTCATATAGACTTAGAACATGCGCAGACGTTTTTCACTCGTGCATCAATACAGATTGTATTATAAATGTGTTAGATGGTGTCTGCTTGATTCTCTGGGGTAAAACTAAAGATATTTAGAAACACCAAGTATGTCCCAGCACTTTGGAAAAAGTACATAAGCCTTTCTATGAGTTTTTTTATAATCTTCCATGAGAAAAGCATATAATTCGAAAGAGTAAAAAACACTGTAAACTTATATCTTGGATAACTGAATAAAATATGCGTTTCGATTCAAGACAAATACTAACTAGACTGTCATTTCAACTTTAGCAAAAAGTGTAACCGAAAAGCAAGAGCAAGAATCAAAAGGTACGTTAGTAAAATTTCAAGGGGAAAGACCTTGACAATTTGAAGAATGACTTTGAAATATATTGAACCAGTTGAAAGTACGTAAATGAAACCTACGATATAAACCTTTTTAGTTTGGGGAGTAATGTTTTCCCATTTCAGATCAAATGTCATTTCCTAGAGTATCATTTCTTTGTTTAACAGTTGCGCATGAGAAGACACATCAGTATGGGTACAATTTAAACGAGGAATCTTATTCTGTAGGGAATGACACGTGGACTGAATGGGGAAGTATTACACTCACGCTAAAAATTGTCTATTTAACATTCATAGCTCATGCAGTTCAGCAAGGTTGGGTCAAAGGATGTTGATATTGCGCATTTTACCCTCTCAACAAGTGATCCATTTTTCAAAGTATAGTTTCGCGGATTAGAATCTGAACGAAATAAGTATACAAGATTGCTCAGCTTGTAATTTCAAAACTGATTATATACCTCATACAAGTAAGAATCGTATTCTAGTCAACTTAGCTTAAAATTTCTGTAAAATTAAAAATGATATTTTCATCTTTTTTTTTTCGTAGGAAAATACCAAAAAATGGTATTCCGGATGTGCGTCGCCGCCATTTGCTTGCTTCTCGTAATCACTATCTCAGGAGTCTTACTTTTCATTTGCGTGATAAAATAAAATAAATAAATAATGAAGTAACGTGGATGCAATGAGTGATCATGATTACACAGAGCTGGTTCACACATATCTAAAAGTACGAATAAATAAAACTTTCCATGATTGAGTTACTGCTTCTAGTTCATGTCGTATTTTTTTCTATAGTATTGTATATTTATGTAGATAATTTCAACTACACTTTCTCTCCCATCTCGTTCCTTTGCTTTACCTTTAGTTTTTGGTGTAATCTTCTTCTTTTAATGTCAAACTCGAAAAGACCTCTTTATACCTTAGGCGTAATGTTTTCCCATTACAGACCACATGTCATGTCCTTAGCTTGAGGATAAGGTTCTTGGTTTGAGTTGTATCTATATTCATGCTCCTTTTCTTGCACAGTTGTTAAATAAAGAAATAATGCTCAAAAGAATATCAAATGTCCTAATATAGGAAAACACCCAAGCTAAAAGGGTGAATAGATCTAATCCACTGTTTTCCAATTTCAGACCACGTGTCTTCTCCAGAGAATAAGAGCCTGTGTTTGTGTTATATTCCTATTCATGTTCTAGGGAAAATAAAGTCTTTATATTTCCTATTTGCAATAAATTATTAAGTCCTGCAAAACGCTGAAAGTCAAAACTTTGAAAAAAATTTTTTTTTCAATCCTCGATAGAATCTTTTTGATCATTAGCTGATTGAGAATAGTCCCCTTCACAGTTCCCTGCGCCATCTTGAAAGGTAGCCGTGCCTTTGCATCGAAGCGAGACGAACGGTGAGCTCGCAATGATAGAGAAATGCGAATAATTGTCCAAGGTGTTAGAAAAAGGTCTCTATCATTGCAAGCTCACCGTTCGTCTCGCTTCGATGCAAAGGCACGGCTACCTTTCAAGATGGCGCAGGGAACTGCGAAAGGGACTGTTGGTGCAAAAATTCGCTTTTATTACCTTTTTGATTCGGGAGGCTGGTCTTTAAACCCACTAGTCTAGACAATAGCAAAACCACTGATATACTGATACTGAAGAATGAGGTCTGGGTTTCTTTGGCGCATGTGCAATTTTTCGGAAGTAAAATATAATCAATGAAAATCTTGCTTTCAAACAGAGGTCTGTGTTTACTTCCGAACAAAATAAAAATTAGAAATTGGGAACATATTTTTTTAATTTTCGGCAAGTCTTTGAACGCTTGCACTCTTATACCGGAAGTCCAAGAAGTCCTGGTCTCCAAAAACGGATTATGCCAGAGCCCTCGTTCTTCGCCGCATGCCAGAAAAAAGGCAGGCTCTAGGTACGAGATTGTTTCCTTGCCCATAAGACACATGAATTATGTCTGAAAAGGATTGTTTCTTTATCTTTCTGGAATTATGCATTTATATTCATGTGATATGAAAAACATTTGAAAAAAAGACGATTCTCCAAAGAACCTCATGTCAACATCACATAGTTAGAAATGGGCTATTTACGTACGAAGGTAATTCGGTCTATTCTCCCAGCCGTATAGCGTTCGAAATGAGCCGTTTCATGACCCCTTCAAACTAGATTGTGCGAACAATAATCTTTACGATTAGAAACAAAGGATTATAAATAATTTTGTGGCAGGTATTTAGTAAAACGTTTTCACAGGTTTTTGCATCCTCTTTGCAACATTATTTTACTAATTGACTAATTACATGCAAAAGTTGTAACCGTTAGCTCACGTCGATCCCATGAGAATTTATATTCCGTACTCTGATTGGGTACTTGAGATACTTTGTAGAAAGACTTATAATAGTAAAGATCATTTGAACTTCATTAGAGCAACGAAGACTAAGTAGCTGGGCTCATACCGGTGAGGATACAGCGATTCTGAAGCAATTGCAATCTAACTTGGGTGGCGCTTCAAGACTCATAATCCACGATGAAAAACATCGCCTGCATGTTATTATGTGTAATATCGTTCTGTAGAGGAGTATATTCTAATGGGATCCCTACTCTTGGTAAGTATTGTGCCAAAAAATCATTCCAGCGAAAAAAACCTCTAGCATGGCTAACTCACAAATAGAACGGCCTGAATTAACCTCTGGGCTAATCAAAGTCAGGGCACGGCTAACTCACAGATCGAACCCTGGAACAACCTCTGGGCTGATCGAAGTCAAGGCACGACTAACTCACAAATACAACCCTGAAACAACCTCTGGGCTGATCTAAGTCAGGGCATGACTAACTCACAGATAGAACCATGAAACAACCTCTGGGCTGATCGAAGTCAAGGCACGGATAAATCACAGACTGAAACCTGAAACAACCTCTGGGCAGATCAAAGTCAGGGTACGGCTAACTCATGGTTATAAAGGCTAAACTAGTCGACTCTTAGGTTTTTAAATTCAAAACTTGATTTTTAGGATTTTGAACAGAAGTGATAAACTTGAATTATATGAGGGAAAGTGCAAATGCAAGACTGTTGTACCTGTTAATAACGAAATCTGATACTCGAGCTCATGCGAATACCTATAGTAACCTATTTATTTATTTGGTAATAATCCACTTCGTTTTCAGTGCACTTGCGATTGTATCCGAATTTCTCGCCTTCTTTGTTTAATTAAGAACAAAAGAAGGTTTAAACAAAAGATTAGAAATTTGGGATCAATCTTGACCCAGAGCCTGGGTTTCTTTTGGCTATTGGCGAAGAACGTGGGCTCTGGCAAAATCCATTTTTTGAAACCAGGATTTTTTGGACTCCCGGTATAAGAACGCATGCTTTCAAAGGCCTGATAAAAAAGATATGTTCCCGATTTCCCGAGAATGATTGGGGATAAAATCGCATGCGCACTAAAAACGATTCTTAAACTACGAACTGGTATATTGATATGCTTTATTTATTTATTTATTTATATATTTTTTTCCAGTTTACGTTGGTTTCGTAAACACTTCTGTATCGGTTCCTGAGGGAACTGGGCATGTAAAGTTATGCGTGTTCAAATCAGGATTCGTCCGTGAAAAAATTGATGTTTTGTAAGTAGCTATTCTCAACTCACAAAATATAAAAAATCTTTTTTTGGGATTTTGCTACATACCTCAAACTCCTTATGAATGGTTTTAGCTTCCAATATATCGAGCTGATCCAATGCAAGGCTAAATACAGTTTCAGCTCCAGTTTCGAATTCTCTTGGCTCGGCCGTCCTTATTCTCGGTTGTGCGTTATAATACTGTTTAGCTATTCAACCAAAAGCCGTGCCATTTTAATCAACTAGTATTGTTCCGTAGTACGTACATTACTTACTGTACATGCAATGGTCCTTAATGAAAGACAATAACACATTTGTACACAATTTAGACTAAGACTGAGTAAAGGCGATCTAAAATAGAAGTAAGACGACAAATTTGTGAACCCATTTGTGCACAATACAGTCAATTCAAAAAATGTTGTCGTCGACCGGCTCAAGCCTACGCGACTGGACCGAAAGGAACTCTGGGTAGCAATCATTGAAGCCGAGTTGACTCCATAATTTTATTCTGACTAGTTATGCCTGGTTTACAGCACGAACCTTCGTAGGCGAGCGGGAAGTGTCGAAGGAGACTTTTTTTTAATGCCTTCATATTTTCGAACTTGTGAACTGAATCATAACTACTTGGTTTTTCTTTCTCTAAACCCAAAGACATACATTTGATGGATTGTTTCTCGCCATTATTATCTTTATTACTAGCGGGAAAAATTAATTCAGAACGAATATTTGACCGCTTCAGTGATTTTTTACCCACATTCCTTTCGGTCCAGTCGCGTAGGCTTGAGCCGGTCGACGACAACGTTTTTTGAATTGACTGTATATAAAGAGACTAACACTGAGCAAAGGCGAACTCGAAATAAAGATGACTCGCAGATATAATTAAGATTTAGCGTGTTGGATTGGCAGAAGAACGCGCTGAAAACATATTGAATCAACGGAAAGACACGACAAACTTTACTCACATGTAATAGCCGTGGCGGCAAGTGCATAAATTGAACTTGGATGCTTGAAATGATAAACTCGTGCACACAAAGGCTACGCCAAACTTGATACCTCCTCATCCCAATTCCTCGTCTTTTTTATCTTGTTTTATCTTGAATTTTCTTTTATTTTCATTTGTTTTTTATTTATTTCCAAGTGATATTTCTGTACTTTTTTATTCTTCTTCGAGTGCTCAAAAACACTACGCCGACCTTGATTCCTCATCATCCCAGTTCCTCTTTCTTTCTTTATCTTGTTACTCTTCTTCATTTTTCATTTCATTTCTGTAGTTTAATTTAATTTTTATTCGTTCTTCTTTTCACAGATTAAGCACATCGGACAATACAGCAAAGGCAGGAGTGGATTACATCCCCTTGTATAATAAAATTGTATCGTTCAATCCTCCGAGTCCCAATGCAACAGCATGCTTCCTTCAAAACATAACAGATAACAACATTACTGAGTATAACAAGACATTCTATATTACCATGACAGTCAATCATTCTTTTGTCCTAGTGGAACAAGATCCGCACAATTTGACGATCACCATCATAAATGATGACAAAGGTACGTAAGGGTCATTCTCTCGAGAATAAGGTTTTTTGTTTGAGTTGTATCCGTATTCATGTGTATTCCCATGTGCAACTGTTAAGCAAAGAAATAATACTCTAAGGAATGACACGTCTTCTGAAATGGGAAAACATTACATCAAAGATATATGGATCTATTTCTATAGACATCTTTCAAAAAGTGACATGAGTTACCTCTTTCGTTCCTGAAGTCATAACAACAAGCATTTAAAATGACATGGCATGAGTTACAGCAAGCGTTTTACAATTATGAGAGGATTTGTATGAGACGACAGAGCTAAGATATGACCAACTTATACCTTTCATGTTCTGGGAATTTTCTTAATTTCTGATTTTTTTCCTTATTCTTTTGGTGCAGCTACATGACTCAAAATCCGTTAATAAGATATAAATAACGATGAAACAACCGTCATGTTGGTTGATCTAACAAAAGAAGCTAATGAGGAATGCTTTGTTATCGTCAACCAAGATGGCGGTAATGACGTAACATGCGCCCCGTAAATTTGTTTAAAGTTGTGCACAGTCGAGGAATAATCCAGTCAAGGTCTCCATTTGGTAACAAAATAACTATTTTACTCCCATAAAGTTTTCACAAATTAAATTTTTCAAGGTCGATCCCTATAGTTGACCAATCAGTGCTATCTTATTTTCAGTGACCGTAGAGTTTGAAAAAGAAGCAGTGATTGTCGAAGAAGACTCGAAGGAAGGGAAGGTCGATCTTGTTTGTAGTATCACTCATGGGGTTGCTTTGATTCCTATCCATCTTGAGTACGTATCTTATACATATATATATTATTGACAGCACATTATTTCTTTGCATTTAGCCCTGTATGCCTAGTTTTCCTGTAACACACTTTGCCGTGCGCCATTTTGGATGCGATGTTATTGCGATGTTAGTCTACTAAAAATTCTCATTTGTTTTATTAATATGATTATCCTCCGCCTCATCTGCTAAGTATCTATTTGTCCACAGTTTTGAGGAGAATTCCGATGAAGCATTAGTCACCGCAGACTCGGGATCCGACTTCACCTTGAGGAAAAACAAGACGTTTTTCTTCCCACCGGGTGAGAAACGTCTGATTGTAACTGTTGATATCAAGCGAGACGGAAAGATGGAGAGCGATGAGGTGTTTTCGCTTAAAATAAAAGGTTTTGATGAAAGGTTTGCAATCGCTAACCATGAAAGATGCACGACATTTGTCAAGATCAAGGATTCTTCAGACGTTGGTAAGTCATCTTTACGTTAGTATTTTTAGAACAGCTGGTAATGATTTGTTTGTCTCGACTATGGTGTTTTGTGGTAAGGCTTATGATACTATCTACGTTGGCTGTACTTTATAATTAAATGAGTTAAGCTAAGCCATTGCATTTTTTTACCTTTTAGCAAAAGGAGTCGCACAAAAACTAAAACTGGACGAAGATGGTAAGTTAGTGAATCAATGCGATGAACTGTCTGCTTCTTGGCGTTAGAAGCAGTTATGACAAAATGACAAAGTGAAAAGCGACAACAAAAAAAAGAAAGAAAAGAAGAAAAAAAAGGAAAAATGAAAAAGAAAAAAGAAAAAAGAAGGAAAGAAATAAAGAAAAAGAAAAGAAGGCCGTCGAAATCGTAGTCGAAGTAGTCGTTTGCTTTTGACGGTTTCATTAACTGTTTCCGACTCGGATTCCGTCACAACCTGAAAGTTAAGAACAGGGCTTAATTCCACCAGCCGTTCCCTTTAGTATTGTTTTTTTCTTCTTACTGACTGCTGGGGAATCTATTTAGAAACTCATTTTAAAAAATAACTAAAAATGGTTGGATAGTCTCCTTATAAAATTGATCTGTCGTCGGTTTCTCGATTTGTTCATTCTATTCACCTCATTTTCAGATGAAGGAGATGAAAACATGCTTCTTGCCCTGCTCATCGTCTTGGTTACTGCGTCCTTCATTGTCACACTGTTAGGCATCACGATGCTGTACTATCTATATACAAAGAAGGCCAAATCGATGAATTCAAAATAAAGCCCCGGGATGTCTTGAAAATGAAAAAATCTGCTATATGCTAGAGTGCATACCATATATCCGTGAACTAACGAAAATGTACAAATTAGTGCAAAGTTCTGTAGGTCATGATGGTCTACTGAGGTCTTACTAGCTTACTAATTTGTGCAAAGTTGTGCAATTTCTTGCAACGTTTCTCATGGCTACATATTATGCACTCTATTGAATTGTTGTCGCTATGTGTATTTATGCCTTGTCGACGAATTGCTTGAATCGGAATAATAATCAATTGGAAACAATGAATGCTGTCAAAACGCGCTTGTCTATTGCATCAAAATTTTCACCAGTATTAACACTAAAGATTGCTTGAAATTGGCAAAGAAGATAATTATATCTCACATGCATTATGGTTATTAATAGCACTGATATATAAAGTATAGATTACTGATAAAAATTGGAGTTGAGCTTTAAAAATGGTCTTAAAAATTATGTTCATTGCTAGGACTTTTTTTGTGTGAAAATCAACCAAGGAATTATTCCCATAAATACAATAAAATTTATAACCAATAAAGTGATTCTTTAATGCTTGATAGTACGTTTGCGAATAGAAAAGTTTTGAGTTCCAAATTACCGCTGTGGTTCTCGATTACAGACTCATTTACACAGGGTTAGCCTCGATTTTGTGCAGACTATTCACGTGTTCTAATCAAGGTCCGTCGAGTTTCAAAGTGTTTGTATTGTTGAAGTCGTGCATTCTTTACAAATCACCGTTGGTATTTGTGAATATTTAAACACTGATACGAGTCTAACCCTGTGTAAATGAGCCTATAATCAAGGAACACAGGGGTAATTTTGGATTTGACACTGGTCTTTTCATACGCTTATTTTAGTGTTAGAATATTCAATCATACCAACACCAAAGTACAACAACAGCCGATAGTTACTTTATTTGCTTAAGTTCTTAGGATCGCCTTAGGCCCTGGCTAAACGAGTAAACATGTTTCCAGAAACATGTTTACCGCGCGCATGTTTCCTCGATGTTTCCCAGTTCAGCCACATGCGAAACATTGCTGCGTGCAACAAATGTTGCTTCCAAGACGCAAAAAAATGATTTTGCTGTGCGGCAGAAACATTTCATGTTTCCAAGACGCAGGTAAACATTGTTTCCCAATGTTTCCTGACAGTTTTGCCGCCTTAGGAAACATTTAGGGAAACATGTTTCCTCGTTTAGCCAGGGCCTTAGGCTTTTATGGCGTTTGAAAGTATCGCTAAACATGGAAATAAATGAAACGAAAGAAAAAGATGGGAAATGGCCGTCTATGTACTCTATCACTGCTGCGCTTGAAATCAGTAGAGATAGGAAGCTATATATCGGTTTGAATTAACGTCTGCGTAAACCTATTATGTAATGATGAAAGTGCGCATGACAAGAGTGAAAAAGCTGCTATGCGCATGCTCTAACTCCGTATGCAAATTAGTCCAAACGTCTTCGTGCTATTATAAAGTATGTAAATTTGACTTTGAAACATGCCTGACAAAAGGACATCGGTGAGCATCAAAGACTTCTAAATCAATGCCAATTAGAAGGTAATCAATGAAAAAATTGAATAACTATTTCATCATACGTCATGTATTGTAATTGAATAATTAACTACTCTGAAAACCCTGCGCGCGCTTTGACAAACAGCGCGCCACCGCCATGAAGCGCCACAAGCTGTATAAATGCGTACAAAATAGAGGTGAGAGACTATATTTTTATTACCATTGAGTTGGAATAATGTAAAGATGCGTGTGGCTACGACTTTTCCTATGACTTAACATTGCAGCTGCAACTCAAATCCGCATTTTAGTGGCGCAGAGTTTAAGGGAATTGTCGCAAAGCATAGCGGCAAGTTTAGTTGCCACTTTTACCTATGGAATATTTAGGCTGCGTTACAGCTTTGAAGATATACGTTAAGTAATCTAACACAGCATTTTTTTTAAATTCAGCAAAACTACTCGTTGAATCGTGAAATTACACATCTCGCTTGGACTGCGCGCGCGTTGAACATGCTATGAAAAAGATAATTTTAGCAAAGGTATATGGCCGAATGCAGTTTTTTCCAGAACAGATTTTCCAAAACGATTTTTCCATGCAACTAACGCAAGGAAAAAAATATATGCAAATTGTACAAAATAATCTCTGTGTGCAGTAGCTAATTTTGTTTTTTGATTGATATTTTTTTACCCTGGAAATTTAGGATAATGTTAATTCGAAAGCTAAAAGATATCACCCATGTTCATCTATTTATTCTCGTGGTAATTTGTGTTGGTTTTACAAGTGGAGAAGAGCGACGTTATCGTGAGTACACCATTCACTGTGCGGACACACTAACCGGGACCACTTGAATAAAACTGACCAATC
Organism: Actinia tenebrosa; assembly: GCF_029948245.1. NCBI lineage: Eukaryota > Metazoa > Cnidaria > Anthozoa > Actiniaria > Actiniidae > Actinia > Actinia tenebrosa. The sequence continues at coordinate 10,158,551 of NW_028292573.1, read as the reverse complement.
AGATAACGGTAAACTAGACTGAGATTGAACTGATAACAGCGCTAGCCAATCAGATTATTAGGTTCTCGTGCTCTTATTTTATCGATGCGCTATCTAATTGGCTGGTTAAAAATCTTGAACTAGATCTCGCAATATGATTGGTTAGTGATACTAGTTTATCGAAGTGGCCCCAGTTGGAATATCTGCGAAGTGATTTTTTACGAATATTTTTTAGTTTGACCAGAATATTTATATTTTAAGAATTTTTAATTCAATTCGTTATTCATGGGTGCCCAGTGTACAAGATCGTGTTTACATAAACAGTTAAAAAGCTATTATCCATTCCGAGTTGAGGAAACGTCTGCGTCAAATTGGCACTGCAGTACATTGTGGGTCTCCATTTAGGGGACGTAATGCACGCCATCTTGGAAATATGTCCCTTAAAATATCCCACAATGCATTGTAATGCCACTGTTACCCAGTTTTTCCTCAACGTAGGAAAGGCTAATGAAGGTTTTTTGATATATGTTTAGGTCGAGCAGCCGTTGAATTATATTTATTTAAGTTTAGTAAAAGTCATCCACTCGGCTCCAGAAGGCGAACGCAAGATGCCTCATATTATTGTAGAAATCATGATTTATTAAGAGCGTCTAAGCCAATCCAATTTCAGAAATCACGTCACATGAATAACCGATGTAAACCCAATATATACCTTTCGATGAAAATGCTAATCAGATACAGCCACTAGTAGATGTATATTGTTCTGATACAGCACTACAATGGTTGGATCTTGAATCCAAAATGTTCAAAAAGGATTTATGAATTATTAAGGGATTTTCAAAAATTGAATCCCCTCCGTCTCGTGATTCTATAGCCGATACAACACGGCCGCTCATGTTGTAAACATTACTTATCAACAGCGACATGCCAGAATCCACTTGGCATGGAAAATGGGGTAATCCAAGATTATGCAATAACAGCCTCAAGCAGCTTGGACCCAACTCAATCTCCCGCTCGTGCTAGACTCAACCTAAAAAGTGAAGGCGATTTAAAAGGTGCCTGGACTGGTCATATCGATGATCCACATGCGTGGATCCAAGTTCATTTCTTAATTCCAGTCACTATCACTGCCATTGCAACACAAGGCCATGCAGATTCCGCGCAGTGGGTTAAATCATTTGGTCTCGAGTATAGCCGGAACAATGGAAGCCATTTTGTCGACTATCAAAATGGCCTGGAATTGACTGGAAACAGCGACCATAACACCACCCACACTAATATTTTGAAGCTGCCAATAAAATCGATAAACTTTATCAGAATTGTGCCAAGATCCTGGGAAGCTTTCATTTCACTGAGGTTTGAGCTGTACGGATGCAAATCAGGTAGGAACGCACAAGAGACGTTATAATATTTTCAAAATGCATGATCCCCGATCAGAGGAGGATCCAGGGCTATCGCAAGTGCCTTGCAAAGCATTATTTGTAGTAACCATTTTTAAGAATTTCCTTGGAAGCATACTCACAGACCGCCAATGGTTAATTTCCTCTGATGCACACTTGCCTTTTACTGTTACAACATATTATTAATCTTCTTTCTATGACAGTCAAATTTATGTAGATTTTTAATTTCAGACGCCATTGTTGGTTTTCGGGACACTTCGCTATCAGTATCTGAAAAAGCTGGCCAAGTCCCAATCTGTGTTTTTCGAGACGGGCTTCCTAATGTACCATTAAATATTACGTAAGTATCGTTGTTTTGAATGCATTCTTATTGAAAGGAATAAGTGTTCGTTTCTTGCTGTTTTCGTTGTCATCGCTATCATCCTCATTGTATAATTTTGAAGGGAAAAAAGAAGTTGTGATTAAACTAATGTTTGGTCCTTTTCCAGGTTGAAAGCTACAAGAAACATCAACATTCCCAAAGCACCTTCCTTCGTGGCATTTGCTCCAAATGACTTAAGTTTTCAAACATGCTTCAACTTGACCATTCACGATAACAATGTCGTAGATCACAACAACACAGCACATCTATCCCTGAGCACAGATGATCTTAATGTATTCGTAAGACCAAATGAACTGACTATCAACATTCTTGAAGATGATCGAGGTAATTAAGGACAACCTCAAATACCTCTATTTAAAAAAAGTGATAGCCAAAAGAGATGGCGATTCATGCAGAGAGTCATTCAAAAGTTGAGAGGAATTATAGGCATATACACGAGTAAAGATGAATAATTAAAGTGTTCAAAATGGCTTCGTCCCTATAAGCAACACTGTACTATCATTAATCCCCGTGCTATTGACGAGAAAAGTAATAGGAAGCATTTCAGCTTTTCATTCTATAATTAAAATGTTCAGGCTCCTTGCTCAGTCTTTGTTTTCGCGGGAGACAAGTACTCCAGCTGGGAGCAAAAGGGTGTCTGTTTTCTCGTGTTATATTCTGTGGATGCAATAAAATAGTTAACTAATTGTTCTAATTTCTTCCAGCTGTTATTGGCCTCAAGAAGACTTTTTTTTCAGTATCTGAGCACGCTGGTAATGTTTCGGTCTGTGTTTTCATCCAAGGAATTGTTGCCGGCTCAATAAATGTCCAGTAAGTTTCCTCCTTCTCCTCCTCCTTCACCTCCTCCTCCTTCTCCCCCTTCTCCTTCTCCTTCTTCCATTTCTCCTCCTCCTTCTCTTCCTTCTCCTCCTCCTCCTCCTTCTCCTACTCCTTTTTCTCCTTCTTCTCCTTCTCCTTCTTCTCTTTCTCCTTCTCCTCCTTCTCTTCCTCCTCTGCCTTCTCCTCCACCGCCACCGCCACCGCCACCGCCACCGCCACCGCCACCGCCACCGCCACCGCCACCGCCACCGCCACCGCCACCGCCACCGCACCGCACCGCCACCTCCACCTCCACCTCCACCTCCACCGACACCGCCACCGCCACCTCCACCGCTACTCCTCCTCCTCCTCCTCCTCCTCCTATTCCTCCTCCTCCTCCTCCTCCTCCTACTACTACTACTACTACTACTACTACTACTACTACTACTACTACTACTACTACTACTACTACTACTACTACTACTACTACTACTACTACTCCTACTATTCGATTCCTCCTCTTCATTTGCCTTCTCCTTCTCCTCCTCAACTTCTTTTACTCATCTCAATGCGTCTTCTAATTATTTTACAGATTTGCAAGTGATTCGAATGCAATCAAATGGCCTTCGTCTGTTACCTTCGCTTTCGACAAAAATCAAACATGCTTTGACCTGATAATCCAAGACAATAACATACTAGAACACAACAAAACAGTTCATCTTTTCCTGGGCAGCGTAAATAATCCACATGTGTTAATCAACGAAACGCAAAAACAACTAACAGTATTCATTCTTGATGATGATCAAGGTAAAAACAGGGAAATTCTAGTTGGGAAAGGGATAGAAAACAATCCCAGTCCATAATGCCCTGAAAACTGTATCACATTTCCTATTTCACTATGACCGTCACAGCTTGTTTATACGGGGGGCACAAGAATGGTGAACCATACTAAACAATGCAAATTTGGAGTGATTACTGAGATCTATGGCGTTTCTAATACGGTATTTATTACCCAAACTCGAAGAATTCAAACTGATTTTGTTTCCTCAGTTACAATACATTTTGAAAACAAGACAGCTACAGTAGAGGAGGATGTTATAGGAGGAAGGGTTGATCTAGCTCTTGTAATGAATGGTGCTACCGCTATACCTTTCGACGTCAAGTAAGTATTGCCACATACTAAACGTTGCTCACACCAGTGTGTGATTTCAAAAAGCGTTGTCATCGCCAACGGCAATAGGCGATAGGTCATTCCGACATGGAAATGGTTTCGTTGAATACAAACAACATTGAATCAGTCCCAACACTAAGGTCCATATTCTTGACGAGAATAAGAAGCAGAAGCACAAGTCATTTCAACTATTCTTGGATGATCTTGGAATGAACTATGTCCTATTGCTTTTTGCCTATTGCTTCAGCCTTTGGCGATGAAAACGTTTATTGAAATAGGTGTATACAAAACCCATTCTAAGAAACAGGCAAGCAATCGTGAAGCCTAGCTCGTGTTTTTTAATGGCTTGTGATATTAAAATCACTGTTCTGTATTATTGATTGATTATCGTACAGGTTAGTAGTGAATCAAGATGGAGCAGACACTGCTAAAGAAGGCCTGGACTTCAAAATCCTGTCTAAGGATGTAATTTTTACGAGTGAAAAAAAACGAATCATTGTACACGCCTACATTCAAGATGACAGTGAAGTTGAAAACATAGAATTCTTTACGGTGAACATTCTAATTCCTAATGAACCTCGTGCTGTTGTTGGAAATTCATCCAAAGTACTTGTAAAGATTGAAGATTCGTCAGACATTGGTAAGCTGGCCAGTAAAGAAACCCTTTATTGTATACAAATATCCGAAAATTAGGGACAGAGGCATTGTTAATCAAATAGCGTCAAAGGCACAAAGAAACAGGGTAGAGCAAATATAGAGTTCTTTAGAAAACAGAATGATGCCCTTCACTAAAAGGGAAGGCGTACGCTGCTAATGCACCGCCTCTCGCCAATGCGGCCCGAGTTCGAGTCCTGCCGAAGAGAGTTGGTTTTCTCTTGTGCTTTGAGGGTTTTTCTCCGGGTTCTCCGGTTTTCCTCCCTCCTCAAAAATCAACTACTAAATTCTAATTCGATCTTTGGGCTTTCAACTAGTTTGGAGCCTTGCTCTGTTGTGATTGTTCCACGCTGTGATACAACGGCTAAAGCTAGTAGAAATGACAAGAGTTATCAATCAGCTGAATGAATGAATCTTATGAACGTTATCACAGGCAAATACTGCTCCACCTCCATGCTCAATCATCTATGTACATTGTTATCAAAAATATCGATCCATATTATCATTGGCTGCAAACCCTTAAAATAATATTCTCTTTTTTATTAGAAAAAGCAAAAGCCTTAATTGGAAAGCAAAAGCTAGACGAGGAAGAATCCGGTAAGTAATTCAGTGCAGTAACATTATTAGTAGATACAAATATTCTCGGGGTGCATCTTCGTCATAGCCGCCATGTTGGTTGACTATACAAAGCATTCCTCACTAGATCAACCAAGATGGCGGCTGTTTCGAATTCATTGTTATTTACGTTTCGAGGGATTTTGCCGAATTTGGTTGCACACCAAGAATAATTCGAGCAAATCTTACTCTTTTCTCTTTAAAGATGAATTTGTGGAAAATTTCTGAGGTCATTTTAATGCTGATGAATCGCAATCATTAATTAAACCCGTCAGATAACAAAGACATGGTGGCAATGTCGCTGGTATTAACAATGAAAGCCAAATACCTTTGTTAAGTCTTTTGTTACACCGCCAACATGGCGGAGATGACGTATCTCTATATTCTGTTTCTGTACTTGTTTGTCTTTCTTTTTACGAATATTAAACGAATTCTTTTATTCCTTTTTTTAAGATGAAGAAACGTCCGCAAAATTGTTGATGACTGTACTTGTCGTAGCTGGTTCTTTGTTTGGCATTGCTTTGACGATAGGACTCATTATAATCATTATATATTTACGAGAGAAGAAGAAAAAGAGAACAGACGAGGACGAAGAGTCCTAATTATGAAGCCACAATCCTCAAACTACCCACACTTCATATATTTGAAAAATAGATATATATGAACTATTGATACTGGGCATATTGCCATACTAAAGTATTTTACATTTCGACTTGTTTAAATGTACTTAATATTTGATGGAATGACCGTATTGTTTAGGACAGAACAGGAAAGAGGAAAAAAACTTAGGAGTTTCGAGAATCTTTGTAATGTGTGCATCTACTGATACTGACGAGGAAACTCAATAAAACCCACATCTTTGATCATAATTACCGCGACCTAACATCTATTTCACCCCGGCCTGCTCTCAGTCTGACCTCTAGCTCAGCTGGTAGAACATCGGTAGTACAATTCCGAAGGTCGTGGGTTCGAATCCCAGCGAGGTCGGAAATTAATTTTTCCGAATTTAATTCCAAGGGCTTTCGCCCGGAATAACCTCGTTCCCAAGCACTACAACTTACCTATATTATCTTCTACTATTTCATTAGTGCCACGCGGTCCACATACTCTCATCTTTACATCTTTGATGTTTATCAAGTTTGATGTGACAAGAAGGGTATACTCAAGGGTGACACCATGGTGAAAGTTTCAATCAAGGGTGTTGTAGTAGTAAGTCATTCCCCGTCACCTCTGGAGTATCGAATTTGATTCCCGCAATTACCATCATATGCAAGTCACGCATGACATAATCCAAATGATAGATAAGATTTAGCTCATTCGATACCCCGTCTGAGTAGAGGACATACTATTCTTTATAGTCTGTTTCTATATATGTTTCTATATTGTTTTTCTTTGCAGCTTTAAATGATGAAGTTGTCAACCAATTGAATATGCGCGCGCATGATAAAGAAAGATGTTCACGCTGCCTCTAGAGGTCGCAGCATGTCTTTACTGATTTGATTGCGTCTTCTTTCAGAATATATTACAATAAACATGTTTGGGACTCAAATGATATTTTACCTGATGATCTGGATCAGCATTAAGAGAATGGCGTAGTAGTTGCTCCACAAGTACCCCGTATTGTCTGATATCAGTATTTGGGCTATCGTCGTCTTACTCGCTTGTTTTCTTGGGTGTATTGATGAAGGTTGCATGACCAAATCCACCCAAAACTTCCTTTAGTGACGGAACCTATGAAAAACGTGCATTTACTTTGAGTGGCAAACACTTAAAGTGCACATGAACCCTTCGACAATACTTTCAGTACTGATTCTGCATAAAGTAAATAGTTGATTGGTAAAATATTTCTTGATTTGAGTGATGCGTCTTTAAGTTATGAAGGTTTATACTTCCAATATGTTAATGATGATGACGTCAGGTAAGGTATTTGAGTGTTTTTGTTGTAACTAGTAATACTAAATGCTGGCCATTTTGAAAATAAAAATTGTAAATAGCTTTCATGTAAACCATGAGTAAAATAATGATGCTTTTTAAATACTGTTTCTATGAACCAGTTCGATTTTGTATATTTGATTAAGCCTTAATAGACGTCACACTCATTAGCATATTGGAAGTATAAACCTTCATAACGTAGAAACGCATCACTCAAATCAAGAAATATTTTACCATTCAACTATTTACTTCGTGTAGAATCAGTACTGAAAGTATTGTCGAAGGGTTCATGTGCACTTTAATTAAGGTTTACGTCTATGTTTTTATCGATAGTGACACCCAAAGATTCGGTGTGATCAACTTGTTTGACGCTAGTTCCATTGATCGCAATATTAATAGTGGAATCGCATTGCGCTGGGAACTTTAATTTGGCGGGACCCAATAATCATAAATTTCGTTTTCGCTACATTCAAGCTTAGCTTATTTGCTAACAACCAATGATGTATATTAGTGAGTTCAGTGTTGATGCTTGGTTCCAAGTCTCCCACATTTTTGCCATGAACGCTGATGCTGGTATCATCAGCAAACATTCTTGTTATGGCTTGCGCCAAACAATTTGGTAAGTCATTAATATACAGGAGAAATAAAAGTGGACCTAAATTACTGCCTTGTGGTACACCGCAGCTCACAGTACAAGGGTCAGACAGACTTCCGTTAACACTGCACAGCTGAGAGTATAACATTACAGCCTGTTTACTCGTGTTGCAAAGCTGCTTCGTTTGATACTGCATCCATTCTTTAATTTGCAAGATCGTTTAAAGTACTAATGGTTGCGGCATTAACAATAATTTATATAGATAAATTATAAATAAATAGGTAAATCACAAATTATGATAATATCATAATGGAATAACATTCGACCCGACGCGCAATGACTTTTTTAACCGAAGGCCGCCAAAAGTTTTGTCTGATAACACTGAATTGCCAATACATAGTAGAGTTTTTGACTTACTGTTATTAAATGAAGAAGTCTGTCGGACAAAAAGTTCAAGCTTGCATACTTGTTCTACCAACACGTGCCAGTAGCCTAGTCAGTTCAACATTTCGCTCCACCAACGTTCCACGTTTACAGCGCTTCTCATGGTTCAGTACTAGATGTCTATGGTATACGTAGTATATGTGATAAACTCTGTACAATTAAGAAATATGTACTAAAGAATTAGCTGGAATCAAAGATTTTTCGGTTCCCTAACTAGGTTTTGATGTTGTTCAGTCTTCTCGGAATAAAATGAAGTGAATATTATCACAGCTCCGTCCTGGCGCCCGTGAGCAGTGTGTCTACTGTCGTGCTTGTATTATTTCCACTACAATACACTGATTAGGCCTCATCAACACGTATCCGGATATTTTTTTCTAATTTGAAATGTTTTATTTAGTTTAATTTTGGCCTTCCATCCACCGTAGTGCATGGGTAACATGTAAAAAGCAACTTTTTGAAAATGAATACATGTGGACGGTTACGTTGAAAAACGATTCGAAAAAGCTGTGTGTTGACAAAAAAATTTTTTTGAAAAATGTATTTTTTTGTAAGGTGTAAATGAGGCCTTAATTTATCAATGGTTGTCTTTGAGGCCCCGTCCACACGTATCCGCAAATACAAAAATTTCCGGATACGTGTGGACGGGGCCTAATACTGAATACCAATTAAAGGCTGTGTATAGCGTAGGTCATATTCATATAAGTAAAAAAAAGCATTTGTAATACACTAAATCGCAAAATCATTGTCGGGATCAAAACAGAGAACATAGAAGCTGAGACCGAAAGGCATTCTAGAAATGGGATGAATTCACCTTTTCGGCGCTAACTTGGATTGTGTTACGGTCACCAAAAAGTTCGGACATCGTTCTCGGATTTCCATACAACTTCACTGACTTTAAAGAGAAAATTTAGGTAGATTTCTTTAGTTAGCTATCTTAGCAGCAGTAAGAAAAGCTTTAATCAAGCTAGAAAAATGATCATATCAAGAAAACAGACAGGAAGCCTAGACTATTAGAAGTGAGTAGATCTTATTTCAATTTTTGTGTGTGTGTGTGTGTATTCTTATTGACTATATCATACCGGCTATAAATTTGAGTGAAGTCAATAAACCTGTGAAATAGATATTAGACTAATACACATTAGTATACCCTATTAAAACCATCGTTTTCTTTTGTGTCTATTTGACTATTACACGTTAACTAACTATTTTTATTTCACGGTTCAATGCTTCCACTTTACCAGAAACTGTTTTGTGGTTTGAAGAAAATGACTCTAAGAAATGGCTGTGTGTCCTGCACCAATGAGAATCGAGAAAAAGAGTGAACACTGAACAAGTTTTGAACGTGTAGTGATATTAATTCGCATAAGAAATGATAAAATAAAGAGTAATTTTGGCCTAGCGCAAACGTCGAACTTTCCATGTACCGAACTCATTAAAAACAATGGATATCAGGTGATAATGAGGCGGCATTCTTTGATGTAATTAAGTTGTTCGACGTTAGCCCTAGGCCTAAGTTAAGTCGATTCTATCTTGAGAAGCAAAAGTAAACTCGTTATACTTCTTCACTTGGACAAAGTTTAATATTTAGTCCTTTTTCATCACATTACAGGTTCATTCAGTAAAACCACTGTGTTTATCAGTCATCGTTTTTAAAAGATCAAATCATTCGCAAAAATCAAAAGTTACGTAAAGAGTTTATAACTTTAACTAATGTCATGTTTTAGAATACCGCAGGCTTTTAATAGAAATCTTTGAATAGCCACTGCGACATGACTTCTGTGATCCGCCATCATCAACTTTCCTTCGATAAAATTATCGTTCGCGTGGCCATCAACTTTATATGCATATATTTTAAGCTTACCTTATTTGGAGGTGAATATAGATTCTATTTTTGTGATTTTTTTCTCCATTTAAAGGCTTTGAATTGTCGAAAATATGAATAAATACTTGCAGATATAGCGATGAAACACTTTTTACGTCCGCCATCTTGAGTTTATATTAGCTTAGGAACCTGGCATTAGATAAAGGGAGCCCAGAAGCCCAAAACGTTTAAAAACACAGGGATACCGCGCAAACGACAATATCAGTTTGATAAATGCTCAAAAAAAGTGGTATGCATCTTATGAGAAAGGGCTAGTAGGTATCGGGATCTTGACATTTGTAAAGCAGGGTCCATTGGATCGTTCTGTCACAAGTGCTTGGTGCATGATTATAGTAGAAGAGCAAAATTTACGAAAGGTCGACTGGTATCGGGATCTTGACATTTGCAAAGCAGGGTCCATCGGATCGTTCTGTCTCAAGTGCTTGGTGCATGATTATAGTAGAAGATCAAAATTTACGAAAGGTCGACTGGTATCGGGATCTTAACATTTGCAAAGCAGGGTCCATTGTATCGTTCCGCTCTTTTCTCAGTTATCCAAGACGGCGAGCCTCCCTTGTACCCAACTAACAACCATGAGCTCCTATACTGAGATACAGCATTGGGATTGGTTGCACCGATGGACTTCAAGGCGTTGACTGCGTCCCCAAAGTAAGTACTACCGCTATCCCAGACTGCAATCAGAACGATGCTTTCGTTTGGGAGTTCTTCCAAGAACTTCTTCATCTGTTGGCCAGATGAGCTGCTATCATGCGTGTCGAAGGATGTATTAGTCTGAAAGACACCAAACTTGTTGTAGACAACGATATTATGACCTCTACCCTGAAAACGCAGAAAGAAGGAACTTAGTTTTTGTTCTCAACTTCAGCTCTCCATTCTCGACAACTTTATATAAGTAGAACCCTGCACTGAATAAACTCTGCATGGGCTGATCTAGTCAGGGCACGGATGGTTCACAGATTGATACCCTTAAACAACCTCTGAGCTGATCTTATAGTTCAGGGCACGGATGACTAACAGATTGATACCCTGAAACAACCTCTGGGCTGATCTAAGTCAGGGCACGGATAACTCATAGATTGATCATCGCACAGAATGCCTATTGTTCTAGGGACATGAACTTACAGTTCAGATTTTCACATACATCTTAATTTGTAGGCGGGCATAAATTTGAATGATAACAACATTTCTAAAGCTCTGATTGGTTAACTCAAAAAGAGCTAAGCGTGAAGCAGAACGCCGCGAAGCGTATCCCTCGAGCGAGGTGTGAGATTGATGAAAGCCGCTTCTCAGTTGTCTCCTTAATCTGTGTTTGACGGAGTGTGGACGGAGCCTGAGAACTCTGTTGAAACGGCTCAACGGCTTTTTCATAGCCAACATGAGCTAATTTAACCCAATTCTCTTGTAATTTTGCTCTTTTAACGAGTCACAGCCCATTGAACATGGTTTGAACTTCACGCCAAAACAATAGAAAAGTCCCGGATATGTCCGCCTATATATTCTGTGACACTGAAACAACCTCTGGACTGATCTAAGTCAGGGCATGCCATGGGGCACTGCTAGATCAAATCGGAAATTACCACGCTTCCAAACCTTCCAATCAATTAAGAGACCCATCAAAATGGCATAGTTTGACAGAGGGAAGGAAACTGGAGAACCTATCTCAGACTAGTGAGACAAACCCTCTATTCAAGTAAAAGCCCTAACACCCTCCTCAGCTGGATACAATACGGAGTTGGAAGAACAGATCCATATATTGCGCGTGGATATATAGCGCTCACAAAATTAACTAACTTGCAACTTACATTTAAACAGTTTTCAACGTTGTTCACTTGAATCATGGAACGTGTGCACGAAGTGATAGGAATGTTATCTTCGGCTGCTACTGATCGAATGGAAATATTTAAATATAACACTATGGAAAAAATAAATAAATAAAAAATTAGCAACTAAATTACCGGTTTTAATAAAAACAAATGTTACCCAGCACGCAGTCAAGTTTAATTTGATACCATCATGCACAGCGCGTGAGGGTGATCGCGAGCCATGCGCTGATCTACGATGTTTGACGGAATACGACGCGCAGAATTGAAGGAACGACGTAATAGAAGCGTGCTCTTAAGAGAGTAGTTTTTGCTTGAACGCGAACAAATTACAGAGTACGGTCACGGTAAGCATAGTCTACCGAAAAGTATCGCATTCATGGAATCTTCTCAATGTAATTCTGGGGAAAGGTATACGTAATCTTTTTGTCTATTCCATTTATTCTCATTATAATATTTTTAATAAAAAAACACAAGTAAACAAACTTACCATTTTCACAGTGATCTCCGCTGTTTTCTGGTCTGCAGGCGCATGCATAGTCTTCTCGGTTGTATTGAATGACACAAGTACCGCCATTAAGACAAGGCATCTCTGCACAAGGGTTCTAGAAAAAATATGTTTCTATATATTATATATTTACTGGCCTCCTGGAACTTCCAGAAGCACGACATTGATAGGGAATTTGGTATATGGGGGATGGGGAATGGCCGGGCGTTTGATGTAAAATCAGTAAAGCTAGTAGACATATACGCTTAATCAAATGCTAGAGGCTCAAACAACCATAGCCTGCTTTGCAGACTCGATTTTTTTACGCTCGGTGATCTCGCGAAAAACTGGAGTCTGCTGAATTTCTAAATAACATGTTTCAATGTCTTGCTATATTTGGAATAGAAACTACTCGATCCTCTGTAAGCCAAAATGTGAATTTAAGACCCTTGAGGGAGGAAAAGCCATAGCAACCGACCATCGTGGAACCGAGCAGAGATCATCCAGCGTAAAAAAATCGAGTTTGCAAATCAGGTTAAAACAACCAAAGAAACAAACACACAAAAAAGCTCAACGAATGAATACCCCCTCCCGTTTCCTTCTCCTTAGCTTAGCTCATGAATCCGTAAAGGCCGAAATATCGAAAGAAAGAAAAGTAACTGGCTCCAGTATCTGTTGCGTAACTGGCCAAACATTTAGTCACCCCTCGATAGTAAAATTTCTTATCATATACAGGGCAAAATTGCTTGATGCTGATTGGCTAATGAAGGAGGGCTTTTTTCCGTAATTCGGGGCCAATTTATTAGAAAATGAATGGTAGTTCAGGTGCCTAGCAACGCTCATAAACTGTTTTCAAAATAGCTTCTCGTTTTGCATGGCAAACAATTATATTAATTGTTTTAAGCTCAGCGATCGATGATATCTTTTGTACAGAAGTAAAACTTGAAGTCCGCGAAATGGTCTCAAGCGAGGTCCACACAGTGTGAGGTCTACACGGTCGCTTGCATAATAACCGTCTATTTCATAAATATAAATGAGTTGATGACGTAGTCTGTGCTGTGGAACACACAGAAAGAACCGAAAAACACGCTATGAACTCTGCTGACCGAATAAACAATTATTTTGAACCGCAACTACATTTGATTTGATAGTTTATTTTCGTTGGATCATTTTGCCAAGTATACTATAAACGGGTAATCGTTGATGGGACCGAGTAAACTGAATCAAAGATTAATTTCACTTGTGTTTTCAAAGTTTTGAAATTGCCCTTGTCGCTTCGAAAACACTCGTGAAATTAATCCTTAGGCCCCGTCGAAAGAACGGTGAAAACAATTCGAATACGCTGCGTGTGGACGCAAACATTTTCGTATCCGCAAAAAATAATTTGCGGATACAAAAATTTCCGAATACGTGTGGACGAGGCTTTAATCTTACTCGGCCTCATTACGCATACTAATTTCCAATAAAAGTTAAAAGTGACTATCACTACACTTGCGTACCTTGATACTGAGATGAGTGAACGATTTTTCTTCTATTAAGCTCCCTGAGTGTGAGAATCTATCAACAGATAGTAGCCCACATCCATAGAGGCCATCTCTTTGGGCAGTTGTATTGAAATTTACTGAAAGGCACCAAAGAAATCCCAAACAAGTGAAGATGCACTCTAATTTGTCAGAAACGTTAGTCGTCCTTTGATGTATGTCGGTGGAGTTGATGGGCAAAGACATTTTACGCCCAATAAAAGCATCAAAGAAAAGGCCGTTTTCACTTGACATCTCGGTGACTGCAGATTTTGCTGTCAACAGAAGAACGAACAAGGAAACGAACGTAGCACTAGAGTCCATCTTTCACAGTAAAAAAACCTAACGTAATAATAACCGTCCTACTTCAATCTCAATCTCATAACCAATATAATCTTCACTAAGCAACAAACACTTATTACATAATTTATTTAAACTACTACTGAGGCATTCAATGCTAGAATTTTCGATTAGTTATGTTTGAAATCGCTACATGTGCCATACTATACAAAGATGTATCATGCAAATCCAAGAGTCCCAAGGTTTAATGAAGAGCAGCTTTAAAATCCGAACTTTTCTGGACTAGACGCGATACGACGACCACACATCATAAGAGTTTATGACATTCGGAAAAAAATATTATTGGAACTTGTTCAATTCATAAAAATCAATTCAACATATTTTTTTTAATAGTAGTAATAAATTATGCATTCGGTGTGAGTAATGAAATAGAGAGAATATATATATATATATTTTTTTTAATTTAGCCTCTTGACACTAGGCACAGTGTGGTGCAATAGCTCGCAATATCATCCATGTTGTTCAACACTAATTGTGTCTCTTGATATGACTTTTAAAATATTAATTTTTTTTCTTCCTATCTTCATACATGTCGGAGTAAACTCTTGCTTACATTTTTAATGAACGAATTTTCCATGTCCAGAGATAGCAAGCTAATGAATTGTTTTTTCTAACTAGTTTACACATCACATGACATTCGGAAAATATTTTTTGGAACTTTGACAAGCTGATGTAACCCTTATTATCACTTAATGATAGTTTCTCCCTAAATGTCGGATTAGCTCTCGCATTTCTAATTAACAAATTTTTCATGTTCAGAGGTTGCAAGGTAAGGCTGCGTTCATGATGTATGGCAGAAGGGGGGAGGGGTGGTCAAATGAAATTGAGGGGGGATCGGGAAAATTATTTTGGTAGGAAAAAGGGGGGGATGGGCAATTTTTTATCAGAAAATTGGGGGGAGGGGATGCACAATTTTTGGAAGAAGCTACAAGCCTTGCTAAGGGGGATCGTATTTTTTGCATGACTTTAAGGGGGGTTGTTGAGAATTATTCTGGACATTTCAAATTTTCACCTGCCCCTCCCCCATACATTATGAACGAAGCCTAAGCTAATATCTTTTTTTTTACAAGACATACTCAAAAGATAAATTGGCCAAGAATCAGGAACTCTGATATATACATGATATATATATATATATATCGATATGTTTTTATTAATATATTTTGCCATATTTTACAAGTACGTTTGGTGCCGAATTTTTTGGGTTTGACAGTGAATCTTGCGACAACATAAAACAGGACGAGGCAGGCAACAATATTTGAATGTCGAAGAAAAACGGAATTAATGTCGCATCTTAAACTAAATCAGTGGGGAGGTACGGCCCGTTGGCATTGCAGTGCATTGAGGGTCTTATTTAGATGACATACTTCCAAGATGGCGTCTATTTCGTGCTCTAACACAGACCCAAAATGCTCTGCAATACTAGAGTGGCCACAGTAAATCCGTGAAACTTTAGTAATACTAAATAGCACAATTTCATGCAAATTCCATTGTTTTCTATTGTCTAATTAGCACTATTTTGTACTATTTAGTAATTAGTGTTTCACGGATTTACTGTGGTCACTCTAACTCGAACCACTTTTTTTCAACCTCGGGATGGATGGCTGAATATTAAAAATGTTGGTATTGTATCTGAATTCTTGGTGCACTAGTCGTAAGCGATGTAAAGACTGATGCATTCAGTAGTTTCTGGCTAATGAGATATCTTTGTCTTATGTATTTTACATACCAACACAAATCACGATTATTTCTGTTTTTGTAAATGAGTCAAGTGTAAATGTGCCGTGAGGCGCGAAGAGGATGGGTACCAGGTTTAGATAAGTGACAAGTTTGAGAAAACTAGGCCTGTCCCCCTCCCCCACATGCAGACACTTCAGTAAGTCAATGAAGGTCCAAGCATAACAAAAATGATTTTTTAAATAACTTTGCTCCGCATTCCGCCTGATATTATGTTAACCCTGTGATCCCATGAACTTTTCAGAGGATAACATGAAATTTTGAAATATTTTGAAAGTAAATAGGAAAATATAGCGAAAGAGAGATGATTTTGTCGGCTATATTGATGGTTTTCACGGCGGCCATGTTGGAGGAACTTAACAAAAGAATTGTCAATGAATAATTTTGTTATATCCTCCAACATGGCCGCCGTGTCTTTTGTTATTTAATTCTCTTGGGAATGGTTGAAAACCATCAATAGGAAGTAGAGATCAGAGACGAGATTCCCCAGTAAATACGTAAGCATTTCGTGGAAGGGGTCCATGAAAATACAAATGGTAAAATCTAAAACAAATACGACAACGACAACAACAACAAATTAAAAACAAAAACAAAAAACCTAAACAAACAAACAAAAACAAAAAAGGTAAAACACAAAAATGTAACAGAAAAAAGTTAAAAATAATAAATCGACTGGCTAGTAAAAGACAGTTGTATGAACAAATTAACGAGTTTGAACTAGTTGTGGTTGTCTACACGAACATTTGTACTAGGAAGGGAATGGTTAAAGAATAAAGATATGTGCCAAAATGGTAATAGATATGGTTTGTATCACATCATGCTTATTCTAACAAGCATTAGTATATGTAGGTTCAGCACTTTCTGCAGGACTTTCTACAGTTATGGTTCATGAAGCTCGAGTTCTTGGTACATTCCCCGTCCTTGGCCCACTGTTTACAGCTAAGGTGCTTATCAACGCAACCTGCAGCGGAAAAAAGAAATGCGCATGCTAATTTTTCTTTCTTTCTTTCTTCCTTTAAGTTTCTCCTCCATGTTTGCTCCCCCCCCCCCCCCCCCCCCTTTCCCCCTCCCCATATTTTCTCTAGCTATTTATTCCTTTATTCCTTTATTCTTTATTCTTTCTCCTTCTCTCTTTCTTTCTTCCTTACTTTCTTAAAACTCTAGTTACGTTCCTCCTTTAATTTATTCTTTCTCCTTCTTTCTCTTTCTTTCTTCCTTGAACTCTTTCCTGCATGTTTGCTTCCCCCATCCCGGCCTCCCCTCCCCACCCCAAGATGTTTTCTAGCTATTCATTTCTTCTTTATTCTTTCTCCTTCTCTCTTTCTTTCTTCCTTTCTTTCTTGTAACTCTAGTTTCCATGCTTGCTTTTTTTGTTTGTTTATCAAGTCTTTTTTTCCCCTTTTTTTCATTTTTTCCTCACTTTGTTCAGTCTTCCTTTTGGATTTATGTTTTCACCTCATCTCAGCAGTGCAACCGACCCACCAACACGGATAGCCCATGAGACCCCAAAAGAGAAAGACACCATAGAAAAGGCTATGGCACTGTTTCATATCCTATACACCGAAAGCAAATATCACTTCCAATTTGAATTGCCCTTGTTCTGAACTGACTACCCTCTTATACTACTTGTGAAAACGCTTTTATTTTTCCACTTGAACACGATGCTAGGCAGTCCTCAGTCCAGATCTACCGTTATTGAAACTGGTCGCCATATAGTTGCATTTGGCGTATAAATGTTTTACTCACATGCAGAGCAGCTTCTCCAACAGATTTTGTTCATGAAGCCAGGGTTTCTTACACACTCTCCTTTGTTGGCCCAAGCTTCACATTCTTGCCGATGATCGACGCAAGGGGCTGGAGGGAAAAAGTCAAACAAAGTTATGCAATTTTTAACCAATGTATAAACTGCCCTGACTAGCGAGTTACTAGCATACTTGTGAAAACGCTTTATGTTTCCACGTGAACACGAGGCTAAATAGCTAGTCGCTAGTCATTCGAGAGCAACAGTTATTCAAATTAATCGTCATATTTCGAATTGGTGTATAAAACGTTTCCACGACTCAACATGCAATTATCAAGGTCAAAGTTCGAGTGCTTTGTTAAGATTTACTAAAAAACGGAAGGAAGGAAGGAAAGAAAGAAAGAACGAAATTGATGCATATAAAACCTTTTTAAGTTTCCGACTCGACTTCTTTTACATTCACCAAAATTGATTCGCTTAATATCTAGTGTTCTCTACCAAACCATTACAAAGAAAAATCGACTGTTAACATACCACAGCCAGAGCAACTTCTCCAGCAAAGCATTGACATTGCTCCTGGATGCGTTTGACACATTCCACGCTTGGCCAAGGCTACACACATGGGAAGGTGATTCTCGCATTTCCCTGTGAAGAAATGCAAAACTATTAGCTATTCCAAGGTTGAGAAAAAAGACTGGGTCGAATTGGCATTGAAGTGCATCGTGGGATTGTTTTAGGGGAGATTTTTCCAAGATGGCGTCAAATTTTCTCCCCTTAAACAGTCCCACAATGCACTGCAATATCAACTCGACCCAATATTTTCTTCAACTTTAAAAAGCTAATTAACTACAACACCTGCAGGTTTTACCAAGGTGATGTATGGGTACGTTTACATGACATTAATTACTCGTTTAAACAATAAGCACGTACAGCAAGTACAGTTTTTCCTTTTCTCTTGTTTTGTCTTTCATTTCATCTCAGCCTTAAACTCTTGCTTCTCTTCCCGTTGATTGTCATCCTCTCTCTCCTTAATATATAATATTTATTATTTGGCCTTTTCTTCTCTATTCTTCTCTTGTAATCTATACATTTGTCGTTCTCTTTTCTCTCCATTTGTCATTTTCTTTTCTGATCTTGTTTCTTATCAGATGAAAAAAAATAGGAAAATTTCCCAAAAAGAGAAGATATCCGCGGAAATAGCTAGTGTACAAATTGAAAAGAAAGCAAAGGGTCAAGGTTGTGTTCAAGGAAGGGTTTGACTTAGAAAAGAAAAGGTACTCACCGCAACCCGAGCAGCTTTTCCAACACTCTCTCATCATAAATGTTGGATTCTTGTGGCATTCGCCCATCTTTGCCCACAACAAACATTTTTGCGGATGTTTGTTCATACAGGGTGCTGAGAAGAAAATTAAACATAATAAGACATGGAACATGAAGGTAAAGTAAAAAGAGACGTACTTGGATGGGGGAACAAATTTCCCTCTGGTAACTTTTTTTAATTATAATTATTACCTGTTTCAACACCACCACAATCATCATCTGCAGCATTACCATATCATCATCATCAGAGCCATCATCATCACCACCATCACCATGAGCACCATTACCAGGGTCATCTTCATAACTATCAGCATAACCTTCGTCATCACTATCACCATCACCAGCTTCATCACCAACACTATCACAATCATCATAACTATCACCATCACCTTCACCTTCACCAGCTCCATCACCATCTCTATCATTATCATCATCATCATCATCATCATCATCATTACCACCACTAGCTTAATCATCATAACCTGGAGCACCATCACCATCGTCATCGTCACCAGCGCCATCACTATTACCATCGCCATCACCATCATCAGCTCCTTCGCCATCACCAACATCATGATCATAACCATCACTACCAATGCCATCTTCATCATCATTCATCATTATCATCACCACCAAAAACATCCCCTACTCCACCACCACCAACAACAACCACATGAACAACCTACATAATAAACCCCCAAAAAAACTTCTATAGGAAACATATCATGAATATAGGATTGTGGAATAGGATAAAACATACATTGACGATAAAGATGCTACCTCATCAAGAATGCTTACCACATTCAGAGCAGCTCTTCCAGCATTTGTCTTCCATAAACTGCACATTTCTGGTACACTCTCCAGCCTTTGCCCATTGAATGCACTTTGGAGTGGTGTTGGAACACGTTGCTATAAGTTGAAACAAGAAACCCTTAAATCTCATGCACTTGGGCTTTCACGTCTTCTTAGAATGCACAATCTCAGATGACATCTTTACCATAGCACTTACCACAAGAGGTGCAGCTTTTCTTACAATTAGCCAACATAAATGCAGGGTTTTTAAGGCACTCTCCTCGCTTTGCCCACTGTTTGCAGTAACGCACTTTATTCTTACAAGGAGCTGAAAGGAGATGAAAAGAAAACAAGATTGAATTAATATATCAAACCCTTTTCTTTTATCTGGGATGAACGTTGGGGATTTTTTGAGGATTCATAACGTGTACCCATGGTCAGAATGAGATCGAAATGAAATCAAATGAGATAAAAAAAAATCAGATATGAAAGAGTAATAGTATTAATTTCTTTGAAAAAAATAAAAAGTGGACCTGATTGTTTCTTTAAATTCGCATGATTTTAAACACCTAAACATCCCTTACATCACATTTTTCTTAACCAGTTATAGGTACTTCATCCAAACTCACCCTTTGGATCAAGACCTGGCAAAATCCCACCAGGAACTTTAGTGCTAGGAAATTTAACTGTATGGATCCCTGAAGGTAAGACTTGATGGTGATGGATGGTTATCATGCCAGATGGAGATATTTTTATTTCGGGGATAACCTTTCCAATTGCTCCACCAAGTCCGGTTTGCCCTAGAAAAGCAGTAAGACCTTGACCGGCAGCTACAACTTGTCCAGTAGGTCCTGAAATTCCGGTTTCTCCAGATATACCAAGAATATCAGGTATGCTAGGAATTCCAGTTTGTCCGGTTATGCCAGGAATTCCAGTTTGTCCAGTTATGCCAGGAATCCCAGTTTGTCCAGTTATTCCTGGAATGCCCGTTTGTCCAGTTATTCCTGGAATGCCAGTTTGTCCACCTGTAACACCTGGAATGATTACACCTGGACTTATTCCTCCCTGTCCAAGCAAACCAGTTAAGCCAGTACTTCCGAGTCCTCCTTGTTCCAACAGCTTTTTTATCCAAGGCAGAAGGTCCTTTCCAGGCATCATAGTAAATGGAGTAGTTGTAGTTGTTTGAGTAGACGTCGTTGGCGTTGGCTTAGTAGTGGGTTGGGTTGTTACAGGAATAGTGGTTTTACCAGGAGCCGGAGTTGTTGAAGTAGTAACTGGTGCTGTTGTTGTAGATGTGGTTCCATTACCACTGGCTGTTGAAGAAGAAGGGGTAGTAGCTGTCGTGGTAGTGCCTGTCGTGGTAGAAGCGGAGGTAGGCATTGCAGTAAGGGTAGAATCTGTACTCGTGGGGGTACCTGACGGCGTTCCAGTTGGTGTTCCCGTGGGATTCCCGGTGGGGTTTGCTGTGGCAGTTCCCGTAGGGTTATCAGTGGCAGTTTCCGTAGGGTTAGCAGTTGTTGGCATAGCTGTTGCATTTGGCCATACTATAGGAACATTAGTGTTTACTGGAGCAGTTGTCGTGAACGAAGTGTTTCCTGTCCCGTCCGACACTGCTGTTGCTAGCTCAGCAAGATCTTTTAACACCTCAGAAACTTCGATGTTTTGCCTCTTGGATGTCCTGTCTGGCTTCCTCTTATGGTGGCCTTTTTTCTTTAATCGAATACCATCATTATCCTCCGTAAATGTGTACAACTCTCGTGCCGACCTCAAAGACATATCTCTTCTAAAAGTCGTCCTAACGTCTTTAGATTTTCCATATCGATGAATATTGTGTCTTGATTTTTTCAATCCAAATACAAACAATGAATGAGACACAACAACCAAAGAGATAACAGTAAATAAAATAAGATCCTTGAGGAACGCCATTACTAAGTCTAACAAAATCAATCCACTTGTTTTCTTGTTAAATTGGAAACTGTGAGTCCATATTCAATATTTTAAAACTCTTATTAATAAGGTGTTTATCCGTATTTCAGTTGACAGAGGTTAAAGACGAAGAATTGAATACTACTCATAAAATGAAAATAATGAATAAGTAATGCCAGTATTTCGATCACCAGCGCCTATCAAAATAATCCCCGTTTTTAAAGACTTTACAAATAATTCATGAACGACGAAAAAAATTATAATAAATTTGGTTTGTTTACTTTCGTTATAAAATATCATTTTACGAAAAATGAAAGAAAAAAGTAATTTATTAAAAATTTCGTCCCTTTTTTCTTCGCCAATACTAGGGATTTCTGGATAAAATCGAAAATCAAATGGTACCCGTTGATAACAAAAAGGCAACAACAGGTACTAGAAAAGGCTAAAACACAGAACATACGATCGCTTCCCGTCAAAAGTCGTACAAGCGTAAAACAGTTCAATAATAATAATAGGAAAAACTTCATGAAACGTCACGGTCCAGGTAGTCTCCCTCGCATCCGTTTTTAGTGTCGGTCGTCACGCAACGCTCGAGGGAGCGGGAGACTACGGTCCAGGGGATTCAATCATATTTCGATGTATACCTATGCATCCGTAGCGACGGGTAGGGAGGATTTGAGGGGGGTGACTGTTATCTATAGAAAGGTATCACATATCCTTTTTAGGTTTTACCTTATCCTTTATTCTTTTTATTTTTCAACTTCAAAGGGGGGTGACTAGACACCAATTCATCCCCCCCCGGATCCCCCCATGATCTACGTATAATATTGTATTCTATTTTCTTAACACTGCTAAACGGAGTTGGAGGCCTTTAAGGCAAATATGAGTGTGACTAGTAAGCGATAATACTGAAATAATCAACTAGTTCTAATATAAAAATTAAAGAAATTCTCTTGTTTGGAATGGGATCTAAAAACTCTTAATATTCGGATGTAGTCGCTCTCCAAATGTGCAATAAATATATTATAAAATAACAAAATCGGCCTTGTTGGGTTAAAGTCGCGGACGACTGTCGTCGCGGACCTAGATCTGAGATATATTACCGGAAAGTGCGCGAGCGTGTTGTGTGCTCTCATAAAGCACGCGCTCCCAACCAACCAGAACGCGACATTCATAATAGTTATTTTATAATATATATATAATATAGTGTGCACTTTAAAGTTTCGTTAATCATTAATATTAAAGAAGTGTATTATTTATTCGGAGTATATTTTACTCAGGTGATGGACAACGTTAGTAAGTTGAGGATTTCCACCCATTTCTTGGATCAGCTGCAAGGCTCTATAACAGCAATAGGAAATTTATTAGACCACAAGTGATGATCCATTAGTTCGGCAAACAAAACCACATTCTCGTACCCAAATCCTTTTCAGGTTAGAAAATCGATTTTTCGCTGAGAGGGGTCTGGGTACAAGAAAAAAAATCTAAAAATCTACTAACTTTAGCTGTTGTATCACAGCGTGGGACAATCACAACAGAGCTAGGCTCCAAACTAAGTAAAAGCCCAGAGATCGAATTGGAATTTAGGAGTTGATTTTTGAGAAGGAAGGAAAACTGGAGAATCTGGAGAAAAAACCCTCGAAGCACAGGAGAGAACCAACAAACAACTGTACTCTACGACATCGAGATCGGCAGGACTCGAACTCGGGTCGCATTGGTGAGAGGCGGCGCATTAGCCACTGAAAACCCTCGGTAACGATTGATAATAACATTAGTTGGTAACAAACTGCAATAGACCCCTTGTAGCAAGTCCCTAAGTAGATCAATAGACCCTCTTACTGATACGGCGGCCATCCTTAATAATGGGATGTCAAGGGGGCAAACGTATTTATAAAACATAGAGTGGCGGGGTTTCGTTTTCAAATAAAGTGAAATATTGGTGTTTCCCAAATTGGTTCCAACTACCACCAAATTCATCTGCTTTCTAGATATGCTTTTCATCGAAAAGCGTAAAGTTATATCAAGACACCCTGACAGCTGTGCAGTCAATACATTTTCCAATATTTGCCCTCTCGGCATCCCATAATGTCTTACATAACAATAAAATTCAAGATGGCAGCCGTATCGGTTAAAAAAGGTCTATTGCTCCTTTTCGATTATTCCCGAGAGAGTGAAATAACCTAAGACTCGGTGGCCATGTTGGTTGATATATAGAGGATATTACATGGGCGCGCGGAGATACGGAATTTATCTTCGAGTGTTGAAAAGATCTCTTATGAGTGAGCGTAGCGAACGAGTGAGAGATTTTCAACACGAGAAGATAAAATTCGTATCTTCAAGCGACCATGTAATATTCTGTTTATTATATAATTATCAATGAAGTATGTTTTGGCTTTTTCAGGCAATTGTATTTTTGAATAGCCATCACAATGGTGTTATCTTCACACGTGAAAATAACATGTTTTTTTCACGTGTGAAGATATCAATTTTTGGAAATAGAGAAAAATAGATATTTCATTGGTAATTGTATAATAAAACAAAATTACTCGACTCTGATTGGTCGAGAGGAGTACAATTATAGCGTTAATTGTACTCCGTAGGAGTACCGAATTAAGTCGCTATGGCAACACGGCCAAAACAATTTCAAAACAATTATTTTCTATCATTTTGTACTTAAAAAACTTATAAATAAAATTTTAAAGCCGTAAGAGCTAATCTTTTTTTTGCATTTCAGTTGCGCGATGGACTGAAAATCGGCCGCCAAATAGACAAAGACGAACGGCGTCGCTTCGCATTTTATACTGAAATTTTGTTGAGTGAACTATAAACAAAAAATCGCACGATCTTCTCGTACAATTTGGAATTAATAGACACTCGTAATGTTTTGAAAGTTCTTTAATTGCACGAGCCTAAAGGCTCGTGCAATTACAAGAACTTTCAAAACATTACTCGTGTCTATTATTTTCCAAATTATACTCGAGATCGTGCGATTTCCTATACTAATTATATAATAAAACAAAATAATTCATCGACAATTCTTTTGTTAAATTCAACCAAGATGGCGGCTATGACGTCATGCGTAAACGAACAATACGGAGGATTTCATCATAGTAAAATTATATTGCTTTTTCCTCCAATTAAGATAAGCTGCATATGGGAATATGATGGTAACGGATATATTCGCATGTATTTGTTAGTTTACGAGCAGTACCCCCTACTAGGCTCCAGTCTCCGCGCGTCCACAGGAATCCCTGGAGGGAAAAGTGGGACTGCTCGCAGTATAGTATTAGTGGACTTACTTTTGCTCAAGTTCTTTAAGTACATCCCTGGTGTAAGCAAACGACCCACTCTGAACAAACAAACAAAATTACAATCAACATTTATACACAAAAATGCACACAATGCAGTATCAAGCTATGGAAGAATGGAACAATCTGAGTGACACACTTAAACAGTGTTCTAATATTAACCATTTTAAATCAAATTTCTTTTAAACTTGTAAACCTAAATAATTTGAACTTTTAATCTTTTACATTTTTACATACTAGTAATAATGATGTTGACTTTTAGTAACGAGCTGGTTTCGATATTCAACCTTCAAATTCTCTTTTTACATATTACTGTCAAAATATCTTATTTATCAGGACCTTCTTGAAAATCACATTTATAAGTGAAGAAGCTTCCTGTTAAAATATGAATGTAAATAAATAAATAAATAATTGGGTGTAAAGATTGCACCTATCTGGCTAAGCCCCACAGTCAATGACGATGAAAAAGGGAATAAAAAGATAAAGAATAAAAAATAAATAGAAATAGAAAAATATTAGAAAAGATATTTGGCCTTATTACCTGTTCTAGACAATCAATACAATACTTCTTGATGTCAACATCTTCAGTTCGCTGTTTTAAGATATCTTAGAATACATGTACGTTAAGGAAATATAAGGTATGCAAAGTACATGCTATGTCATATATGCCATTCACAATGACAAATGGTTAGTATGACATGTAGGCACTGAGGGTGCTGACTGCCAGGGTTTATATAGCTAGTTGCTAGTGCTTATTTCTAGCACTGCCAAAGACCATTAAATGAGCGAAGAATATCACGCGTCACGGTACAATAGGTGTAACATCTAGCGCAGGGCCGTAACTAGGGGGGTGCACCCCCCCCCCCCCCCCCCCCATAAAAGCTTAAGGTCCGCTCATCCATCTCCTTGTTTTTTTGGTTCTGCTTTCTTAAAAAAAACGATCAATGGTCCGATTTTATTCGATGTGCACCCTCCCTGTAAAAGTTCTGGTCACGGCCCTGTAGCGCGCATTTGTTTTATTAGTGAAGACGTACAATATTGTCTCAAAGCAGTACTTAACGCTCTTATTGGCTCCTGACGTATTTTTATAATTCTGCGCAGTTTAGGAGAGGGAGTTTTGGGACCGACACTAAGAACGGCTGCAAAGGAGACTACGCAGTTAACCGATAGTTATTATTATTCCATAATTTACATATACTTATAAACATTATAAATTGAATACTTGAGCCAAAGGATACTGATAATCTTGGTACTATTGGAGTCGTGTTGTATTCCATGTATTATAGGAAACGAGAACTTTCCTTCCGTCAGGTCTTCACAATAGCTTTTGTTTTGTCGGTACTGAAAAAAAGAAATGCCAAAAATGTACACTTATCGCTTTTCTGAGTAAAGCCCATGTCATTTTTTTGAAACACTGTCAAAAGTTTCTCCTTTATCGTATATACTCTTTCGAAAATCAAAAAAAAAAAAAAAAAGAAAGAAAGAAAGAAAATAAATTGAGTCAAAATTTGAGGGTTTTGCCCACTTGAAGTTCAAAACGTGTATGGTTCCTTTTGAAGGTTATTCAGCGGTTTGGAGCATTTTTTGTGCGCGCGCACATTGTGGGCTCAAATCGAAAGTTACGTCTTATGCACACGTACCTCTTCTGATAGCAAATTGGCATAATCATCTCTGATTTGAAAATACAGACCCAAAGTGTCAAGCAGAGGTAAGAAATCACTGAAATAGAAAAAAAACACAACATATATTGAAAGAAATTTAGACAGAAAGCTAAAAACAATTCACCAGAATAATGGACAAAGTTTGCAGAACAGTTAACAGCAAATAGACCTCTTGACCTTGGGTGTAATATTTACCCATTCAGTCAGACCACGTGTCATTCCCTCGAGTTTTATTTCTTTGTTTAAAGGTTGTGCATGAAAAGACACATGAATATGAATACAACTCAACAAAAAACCTTATACTAAAGAGAATGACATGTGGCCTGAAATGGAAAGAAACCTTACGCTCAAGGTAAAGAGGTCTATTGTTCAGTAAAACATCTTCATGATATTTTAATCCCAACTCCATACATCCCAGACTTATATAAACCACACCACAGGAACCTTGTATGGGCTACCTGTGTAATTAAACCTCACCTCTTGTTTTCACTGAACAGCTGCATTAGTCTGACAGCAACTCGGAATAAACCTCCAGTTTCTATGGAAACAAAAGAAATGTCATTAGATGGACAATACTTGACTACTATAAGCAAATCTGTAATCTTATAATTTTTCAACTGTTTTGTTTAGCCTATGGCTGCTACAGCTGGCTTGTACAATTTTTCTGTATTATGGTACTAAATAAAGATTGATTGATTGATTGATTGATTGATTGATTGATTGATTGATTGATTGAAAGAAATGGGAAAAGAAAGAGGGAAAGGGTACAAAATAAAAACAGTCCCAAATAATTTGAACCGAGGATTATGATTGATTACTTACTTTTACAAACCATATCTTTATATTCATCTTCTGTTGGGCAAGTAAACCAATCTCTCCAGTAAATATCCATAGCCTGACCTTGATGTAGAGCCAGCAACTCCTCTAAGACAAAAACATTAAGTTTACAACTATAATTTCTCTCCAATATGTCTCTAATAAACCCCTTATTCTACCTCTGCCAAATCTCTACTAATACTAGGCCATTCTTGACCCCAAAGCCCATTTAGAGTGAATAACATATATCCTTGAAAAGCTTTGTGAGAAATTGCACAAAATTGCACAAATTAGTATAGTTCAGTAGATCATAGACCTACAAACTTTGCAGTAATTTGTACAATTTTGAATTAGCTACGATAGAGTCTTTTCCTCCAGGAGAACTGAATTCTTTCTCATGTAAGTCAGATTAAACCAGATTCAATTGTTCTGGCCTCCTGTCATGGCTGCCATCATGTGATGGTGCAAAGCCTCTATATGATACTCTAGCCAGTCATAATTTCACCAAAATGTCATTTTGCCCCCAAATAAAAAGATATATTTCTCATTATCATCAAAATATGAAATGTGCAGTATCAATAACAAATGTGCTGTGGCTGGGACTGATAACTATGACTGAAAGAACTAAAGCAAAGTCTCTCTGGAATGTAAAATTTGAGAAGTATCCTAACTTTACTCACCTGTGAATATGTGAATACACCCTGGATGGTCTAACGACAAGACCTTTTCTAAAGCTTTGAAGTACATATAGTTAGCACTATTGATGGTGTGTGCTACTCCAAATATATTGTGGGTAACTGGAAATAGAATGGATTTAAATTAAAATAAGCAATTTTTTAAAGTGCTGGTTATCTTAATTATTTAAGAGAAAAAAATAAGACTTGACATGCTTGCTCAGTCACTGGCATGGTCTATTCTCCCTCACAGCCTCTATCTAAGTCTTGACACACAATGCTTTCTACCATCAGCATTGCATGACAACACTGATAGCAGCTGCGAGGGAGACTATCAGTAGTCATGTGATCACTGGCCAAATTAGTTTTATTTTTTATCTATATTATATTCTGTTTCTTTTCCCACGATGGCAGGTAAAATAGCGCTCATTTCTGCCTTATTTCTGTCTCGACATTATTAGTCAAGAGACTGGGCAAGAGAAAAAAAATTGACTGGACAACTAAGTTTCAATTTAGCAGGACATTGATAAACAACCATCGTCATGTTAATCCCTGCTAATTCCCAATCTGGGGTTGAAACAAAATAATTCCTTTCCCTTGAGGATTGAATAATTTTCTAATGTTAATATTTGCTATTGTTTTAACCCCAAGGTAGGGAAGTCACGGGCTGGTCACAGGGTGTCCATACCCACCCCCTCCCCCTTCTAGCTTGGAATGGTTACTATAAACTTTTAATATTTAAACATTAAAAATTGCTAAAAGGTGCATCTTTTTTAGTTTTGTGCCCCCCCCCCCCCCCCCCTGCCCCACATATAGTATGGGCTGAAACTTTGCTTTCTTGATAATTATTGCTTGCAAGCTGCCATACAAGTGGTATTTAACAAAATATTTCTTATTATCTGCCTTTGCTAATACCACCAACATAATAAGATGGCCACCATGTGGATCTGTCTACTGACTTCACTGCTCTAAGTCATCATGTCTGGTCATTGAACAGCCATTATTCTTAGCCCTCTGCTTGCTCACAAGAAATTATAACAATAGGAATGTTACCTGGTATTCCTCTGCGCAGCTTTGAATTATCTTCAATATCATCAATCCTATTGATGTTAAGAACATTAGGTCAACTAATGGTGGTAAAATTGGGGGCAGCATGGTTGAGTGGTCATAGCATCAGTCTCACAATCTGGTGGTGCCGGGTTTGAGTCCCACTGTAGCCACTTGCTGAGATGTGTTTGTCCTGTTAATTTCTGATTAGCTTGAATTCAGTTTCTTTACCAAAACCATGTTTGTAAATAGCCAAACTTTAACCTTTTATTTTCAGCATCCCGTTTTCTCCAAAACTTTTAGACCAATATGTCAACATTCCTTCAAAAATAAGATTATTTAAGTTGCATGGATCCATATTCAAGTGTCACCTTATGCACAACCAATAGCCAAGGAAATATAATACTCTTTAGGCGAGGGGATGATATGTGGACTGAAATGTGAAAACATCTATGTTCAAGGTAAAGAGGTCTTCTATTAGTTTAACTTATTTAACTCTGTTTTTTCTTACATTAAACTTGAGTTGTGCAGCATTTTCACTACATCAGAGATTATATTCAACTTGTCTTCTGGTATCTTTAACCAAAGATTAAAAGCCTGCAGAGAATTGAAATCAATATGTGATCAGTAAATACTTCAAAACACAAATAGATAAAATTAATATTTGGAACGATAGTTCAGTGGGCTGGGCTTATAAAATAACAGCTGGTCATTGGACAATGTGCTGTACGGCCAGAATTGGAACTTGTCTCGTCAAATGTTTGCCTTGCCGGTCATTTTGAACAGTTAAACGTCAAACCAGATATATGAGGTATGGACAAGTTTAGACTAACTTGGCCAGTGACCATGAATGCATTGACTGACTGTAGAAGAAAGGCTTAGATATGTGCATTCATAAAACAGGTGAGGAATGACATAATACAAATGGGAGAAAATTTTGCATATTTTGCAGTTCCAGAAAATATCCATACCCCACCCACAGAGGAAATTAGATTGGAAATTCTGGAGGGGAAGGGGTCAGAAAACAAACAAAATTACAGAGTTTGTATGGAAGAAAATTGGAAGTTTCTGGGGGTAGGGTAGTCCTTTTCCAAATTCCCTCCATGGTAAGGAACTGCAACTACACATTTCAGCACTTCTTGGGTGTTCTAATAATCCCCAAGTGCTAAATAACTGCACACAGTACGACAAGAAAGTTTTTTATTTCATTCTTTTCAAAAAAAAAAAAAAAAAAAAGAGAAAAAAAGGCTCATGAAAACCCTGCTCTGAAAAACCATGCAGTTTACTTCTCCTCTTCTAATGTGTTACTTTCTGCGAGCTGGACTTTTACAAGCTCTTAAGAGGAGATGGGCAAAATAGACAAATATTTAGCCTATTGTACCAATGTACCCATTTTGATAACTATATTTATTTATAATTTGTAACTTTTAAATACCTGAATAAGCTTTTCCCTTATCCTTTTGCCAGGAACTTGTAGAATGTAGTTATAAGGTTCCATAAGAATCTTAAAACAAGAAAATACAAAGAATCTTGACTTTTACGAAACTTTAAAAGTGAAACTAAAGAAAAGCTCCTCTAAATTTTAAAATAAAAAATATTCTATAAATGATACTTATCTTACCTTCTCTGAAGTTGAATCCATAGCTTATTGTATAAATATTATTTTAAAATGATCCTAGAATTAAATTTGTTTGATTAAATGATACAAATTGGAGGGATAATATACTATTATTTTTTAAACTTGATCAGGTTCTTCCGCCATTACGATTCAGCGGGCTACCTAAAAGACATCGCTGGCTCAGGTAGTATTAGCCACTCTATAACGAGGTTATTAC
This sequence comes from Actinia tenebrosa, assembly GCF_029948245.1. NCBI lineage: Eukaryota > Metazoa > Cnidaria > Anthozoa > Actiniaria > Actiniidae > Actinia > Actinia tenebrosa. Next base: position 10,127,655 of record NW_028292573.1, on the reverse strand, counting down.
ATCAATATTGTAAACTGATATCTTTATGTACCTTATATCAGTACTGAGCGTTTCGTGGTAGCTTGTCAAACACGATATTTTTCAACCACAGATTGTGCAAGACGCGTATATTTTGCCCTGCGATCCCTAGACCAAAGGTAGGACTGTTATATATATAGCCTATTACGTATTTAGGCATGCATACTAAAAGCTTGTGCGTCGTATTTAAGGTATATTTAATTGATGTACTAGAGTGGCTTATTGACAAACTTTATAGGGTAGATAAAGCATCGCCTCTAAGATTCAAAAGAGAGCTCAGTAAATCCGGAGTTTAACTTAATTTTACATCTGTGAATATTGTTTTGAAAATCACTTCATTTGCACCGAGCGATCGAGGTTTGTCTTCTTCGAGAAACTTGTTCCTAATAAATTAGACTTGCAAAATAATCTGCAGTCTGGGAAATGCGTTTGTATCAGAACTGTTCAGACGACAGTTTCTTTTGATATCCTATGGTAGCCTAGTTACATTTACTATAATTTATCGTGGTGGAGCGCGGTAATGTTTTATGAGGATTAATATTCTATTTCCGGCTGCAGTGCGCAAGTTTTTATATATCTTTGCCTTACTGACCTTTGACCCTTGTTATAATTTTACAAATTTAATTAGATATTCAAAATAAGATCTTGTAAAAAAATATACCATCGTACCACAGGTAGCCCAGGCTATCGTTCGACGGTTTTTTAGTGATGAAGATCAATATGGCTGCCCCGTACAACTTACCAATTCAATAGAGAATAACAAAAATATGAGTGAGTTGCGCACAAGCAAACGCTCAACCCCCTTCCCCCTTCTCTCCCCCCCCCCCCCCCCCCCCCCCCACATTCCTCCCCACATCCCTCCTCACAAAAAAGGTGGGAGGAAATTTGGGAAAAGAGGGACATTTTTCAAGCAAGTCGGTAGAGGAGAAGAGAATAATTTCCTGGCAACCAGATAATCAAGGTTCTATCAGGCAGAACGAATTAGCCAATCAGCAAACGTTTTGTTCGTAGTTCAAGATTTCCTAATTCCAAGTTTTCGGCTCGAAAAAAAACTGTCTTTAACTTGAAAATAAAGAAATTAAAACACATCCGTGTAAAGATTTACCAAATAATTTTTAGAAGTAGTATATTTTGTCGTCGTTAGTGGGAAATCGTTTTATCAAGAGATAATAGAAAACACTAGGAACTTATGGATAAATTGAATCACCGTAAGAAGATTTGTTAAACTGACGTTGTGGACGTTAGTCCTTCGTCGGAGTAAGAGCTAATAGAAGAGATAATAGAAAACACTAGCAAATCTTCGCTGTGACAAACAATGCATTGCGTGTCTAGATTTCAGATCACCTGGAAGGAAGAAAGAGAGAGAGAGAATTATGACAGCTGTTTCAAACCCGAATCCTACCGACTATTGGCGCATATTTTATTAGCATTGGGAACGACTTTTCTGGAAGTCGAAATCAATTTATACTAACGTCTAGTAAGCATAAGTATATTTGAGGGCAACGAGTTTATTAGTATTGTATACTATTCAGTGTTTACCCTCTATAAATTAAGTTTATATCTATCTATCTATAAGTGGCTCCAATGTTTGCCTTATGTAGGCTAAGGTAGTTTTCTTTATTTTACTCTACATTTCAATATTTGTTCCGCATTTTGTAACTCGAATAAGACAATAGATCACCCGATATCTACATTGATGTATAAGTACTGGTCTCCTAACTTCTTGCAGAGAATTTCAGTTGGAAAGTGTATTCTGTATGCAGTGTATGTTGAATATAGTATTTACTAGCACAACTACTTTGAAATTTCTACTATGTATATATATATATTTTTTGATCAGCATCAGTATCAGCATCAGTACGTTTTTGATAATCAATTGACCGTTTTCTCAAGGTTGCGTGCGCATCCAAATTTAAGGAACTTGAAGTACCAGAACACGAGTATTTTCATGCATTGTTATAAAAAACATTTCGATAAGAATTCATCTAATCGATTATTCTCCTCTTTAAATATAAAACTGTCTCCTCAATTTTATTGAATTTGCGTTTTTCAATTTTGTGGCCCGTCAAGTTGGATGCATACGCAACCTTTTGAAATAACTGTGACTAATATTCTCAAATTTTTTGACATGCCTCAAGGAAGGTAAAAACACGATTTCCGTACCAGTGACGTCATCAGTCTAACACGATTAGCAAAAAACATCTCCGTACAAAACATGATGGTGGTTATTTGTTCGGCAAATTAACCAAATGGCATACCAAGTTGCTGTAAATCATAACTTAAAGTAATTCCAATGTCTATCTGACATCAACTGGGAAATACAATTAGCTGTAAACCAATAGGGGTTCCGATATTGAAAACAACATGTATATTTTATCCCTGAGTGTTCGCCCTTTTAGCGCAAGTTATCTATATTGTTGGTGGCAATTTTAGAAGGAGAAGCGTTCACTGCTAATAGGGATGTATTGGTTAATTTTTTTCGTGTCATTACTGCTACGATCAGCAGTTCTTACTGAAGTTCTTATATCTTTTCAGGGAGAAGAGGATTCTACGAAAAAACATCGCCACAAGCTGTTGGTATTGTTAACACAACCCCACAAGGATTTAACGAACTCTTGGTAGTAAAGTCGACGAAGTGCATGGATGCCTTGATGGAAAACCGTTGCTTTTTCAATTGAAACTTTGTCAGATACAATCTTCATCATGTCAAGAAGCTTAAGTATCTTTTTTGGCGAAGTTCAAAAGACGCAGACACGTTGTGGGGGTATTCTCTTCGTAGTTTCTTGTTTATTCTGGATAATTATTCTGCCATTCGTATCTGGGTACATCTACAATCAAGATTTTAACGATTTCTCATGTGAAACGACCTCGGGATCAAAACACCAAGCTGCAGATCAAAACGTAAACACCGAGTGTTACCATTCATACGACAAGGAATACAATTCACCTGTTTCACTCGGTACGTTTGCATTAATTAACGGTTTAGTCTTAATCAGCGTGTGGGCTCTGTATTTACTCTGCGCTTTTGGACGTCTACCACATGATAGTCACCAAGAAGAACACCCTCGTCGTCCAAGTCCTCTCTTGATACGACCCTACGTTATTCAGTTATCATTCAGGACTTTATATCTCGTGATTATGATGGCATTACTTCTAGGGCTGGTACCCCCAGCTTTCCCATCATCCTTTAAATGTTCGCTAAACAATACGGAGTATCAGTGCTTTGATAAGCTGAGTAGCGAAAAGACGAGTTCTAGGAAAGTCATTGTGGTTTATGATGGATTGTTTGGTTTGCTGACGTTCTGGGAGCTGTTTTATGTTATTTGTCGATGAAGTATAAATAACCTTCGACCAAACTTAAGCTTTCTTTGATTTCTATCAAGGCAGCTATACTAATAATTGCGATGCAACACCATATTAGCATCCATCCATCCATATTAACATTTGAGTCTTCAGTTGATTTTATCGATTTTTCTCCAAGTTCCCTCCTGTACATTGAGAATACGCAATTTATTTAACAGGGGAAATTTTTTTAAATTGGGTCAATTTTGATTTTAAAAGCTATACTCATCAAAGTTTAACATCTTGCGTTTCGACTAGTTTACACGCATAAGCTGATTCTAACATTTGTATCACGTATTAATTGAAGGTCTATAAAGATTAGCTTTCCTCTAAAAAAAGCTCACTAGTTTTTTTGAATAACACCTCAGTATATACACCCAGTATATTTACAATGTAGGCGTAAAATATACATTTTCTTATTTTTCTGGTCCGGTCGTATCCTAAAAAATCGAGCGTTCTGATTGGCTATTTGAGCAGGCGGTATTTTCTCAGTATCCGCCCGCGGTCGCGGTCCGGTATTCTGGGACCGCTAAACAACAGTAGCAACGCGTCTTGATTAAAGAACAAATAAATAAATAAAAGAAGTTATTTACCGTCCTAAAGTCAGTCCGGATAGGGAGAAAATGTTCCCTCAGACTTGAAAACGGACCTTGGTTTAACGGCCTCGGTCCGTATATTCAAGACCTCGGGCACAGTTTTTCCCTATCCGGACCTCCTGGCCGGTAAATAACATATAATAACATGTATAATGAATTTCATTTACTTTTTACCGACGCTAGAGACAACTGTGTCAAAGCGACGCACTTAGTTAGTAATTGCTAGATCGTTTTATTGGGCGCCATTAAGATTTTCCGGCTTAAAAGGAATGAACTCAATGTAGACAAGATTACATTGACGTCAGAAGGTTTTAAATGAAAAAGAAATCATTTTTATGCCTTGGAATAAATAGCTTTGCAATAAAATGTCATATAAATTAATATGAAATAATATGAAATAAAGGAAAAAATAAATTATGATGAATGCCTTAAAATTGATGGCTCTATACTATGAAGTAAAATACAATAGCAAAAATGAAGAAAAAAAATTAAACAGCTATTGCGCAACACGTCTGGCCCGAAGAATCGACATTTAAAAAAAAGGTTATAAAAGCTAGAATCACTATTTTACTGTAGACTGTGAACGATCGTCCCACTTTTCCCTCCACTTAATCCACTTTTTTCCCGTAGGCGAAATAGTCATGAGCTTTGTTGCTCATTATTATCGTCATACTGAGCAAAAAATATGACAAAATATAATTTATATGTTAAGTGTATGCTACATCGAGTGTATAAGCAGATTAAAAAATCTGCCTCAGTTGGGTTCTCGCGGGACTCGTTAACCACTGACCTCTCGTTTCATAAATATAATTTGTTTATATACAGTATACCGTGGTTTATATTCTAGAGAAAACTGAATACAGGATGTTCCAATCTAATATACCGTATTTAAGTCAAATACAGGAAATCATAAAGATCATTAAAAAGTTTCTCTCTAAGTGGTGTGTCGATACAGAGCATTGAAGCTAATGGAAAGCAAATAAAATTGGTAATGAAATAAGTTATGCTTTATAGTCCTAGAGCTTTCTTTAATAGCGCGCGCGATGTTTTCGAAACACTTGCGCTCATGGCCCAAAAGCTGCTAAAGTATCCCAAGCTAAAAACAACCCTCCTGCTCCTCTCCACATTAATTTTTTTCTGGAGCTGTTTTAGGAGACGACAAGTAGACGCCAACTTGGAAATATGCCCCTTACTGACAGCACCAAAACTATATGCACTGAAATGCCAACAACTCGACGCTTTTTTTTTTTTTTTTTTTTTTTTACGCAACCTCGGAATGGCTTATACCAAAGCTATACCGAAGGATACGCCAAAAAAGAACATAGAACTACTCAAATTTGATGTTTTTCACGATTTTATTTACTTAATTCATTTTTACTTGTCGAAGTCTTATCAAGAAAACCATTCGAAGATTCTTCGTTAAGAAAGACTTGGTTTATTACTCGATTCATTTATTCTATTTCTATTGCAATAATGTAGCAAAATATCTTCGTATATCCCTACCCCTTTTCTCCTAAATATTAAAAAAACTGATTAGACCTCTACTCGGTCTTTATTTAATTTTCTTTTTGCATCCAATGGTCTTTGGATATTCAAATTTTTAGCGTTTAAAATAATATCGTGATCGCTCCGAAAAAATTTATAATAGGATGTAGAAGTTGAGAAAATTCCTTTTAGGAAATTTAGTACGAGAGGGAAACGCAAAGTGGCTGCACTTAAATGGCTTCCGGGCACTGTGATTGGCCGAGGGTATATCTCGGTTTTTGATTGGTTTGATTGGTTAAAGATTTAAAATGTACGTTTCCCGCTCATTCGAAAAATCCTCTCGTTTATGGAGCAGTTTTCAAGTTTTTGCGACCAAGGCAGATCCTTGGTTAGACAAAAAGGGATAACCAATTTTCCCTAGCAAGTCCTCACAAAGTTTACTGACTAAAAGCTCAGTAACACGGAGCGACAATTTTCTCTGCAACTTGGCCCGAAAAAATGTTGCGACACCGGCAAGTTGCACGGAGCATCGCAACGCTGTTGCGAAACAAGTTGCAGAGAAAATTGCTCTATGTAATCGCGCCTTACGAGGCCGTTGTAAATTTGAAACGAAACCAAAAACTTAGAAACACCGTACGGAGTTGTCTTTGGGCCGCAGAAACATGAAAAACACTCGAACTATCCGATTCGTGAAATATAGACTCCATTATCATGGTCAGTATCTATTGCTGGGTTTCTCAATGTTCATCAGCTGAATAGATGGTTTCCGAGATGAGCGGGCGCTTTCATCAATATCGTAGGCGCAGACATGAAAAACGAGGAATTTTTGGACAACGTTCAAAAAAACCCTTGAAGGAAAGAATATTAATCCTCCTCGCTTTCGAATCTGAGCAAGCGATACTTTTGACAACGCTCACGCATCTTGGAAAATATCTTTTGCAATGTTTTTATAGAATTTTTTCTGGCTGAAAGCAAGCACATGTTGGTCAGTGTTTGACCATCATTCGGAACAGATGAGATCCAAAGACTTTTATAAGCGGATTGAAACCCAGCAACAGGACCATACCTTTGCGTGTTTTTTTAATACTAAATTCCCTTAACTCAGCCTTAACTTCGTAAGTGTTTATCGTATTTGTAAATTATTAAGAGAACATATGATTCTGTAATAAAAAACTGATCGTGATATGAGAATAAATTCTAAAAAACGTCCAATACTAGTACTGTATTGTCTATCATAATGGCAGACGCGGATAGTCACGTGACCTATAGTAAATACGACGTGATACGACCCGTTGTAGATAACTAAACATGCGCTATTGCTCTTCTTAACCAATTAAGAGCCATAAGAACGAGTTGTTCAGAACGATGTCGTCTACCAATTTTTAACTTTCCACTTTTTCGACTGCTGCATATTTTCTATGGCTTTCTTAGAGTAAACAGTTTAAGAGCTGGAATGCAAATCCCGCCTTGTTCCTAACCTTTATCTATAAGCTATTTACAATTGAAATCTTATTGTATTTTTTTTCTATTATTCTATGTTTGTGTTCAGGTCCTTCGCTCTTTTTGGTGTCAGCTGAAAGTTATATCTTTTGATGTTATTGCTATTATTCTTGTTAGTGCAGTTTTCGTATGACTGTGAAAAGCTCAGTTCCGTATGCGTGCCTTGCCGTGACCGTGGTTTCTAGAATTTGGATTGGCTGATTTTTTTCTCGCGCATTGTGATTGGTCTGACAGTGCCGTGACCTTGGTGTGACCGTGTCAACGCCGTGTTCCGGGTATTTGATTGGATGGAGAGTAAATTTTCGAGCAGTGTGATTGGTCTGGCGTATCCCTTGCAGTGTCACGACTGTGTTTATGCTGTGAGGTTTTCACAGTCATACGAAAACTGCTCTAACTCTTGGCTAAGATTTGTCGTTGTTGTGACTGACATTGTCGTATTATCGTTTCTATAGTGTTATTGATGTAGTTGTCGTTATTGTTATCATTTTTGTTATTGCTATCGTTTAATCAATGTCATTTGTTGCTGTTGAGGTATTGGTCATCGTTGTGGTTGTTGGTGGTGGTATTGGAATGGTAGTATTGTTGTTGTTATTTTGATTGTAGTTATTGTTATGGATTGTGATGACGGTAGTGTGCTAATTCTGTTTTTGTTGTTGTTGTTCGCAATGTTATATTTTTCTTTGTTTTTTGTTATTTTGATTGTGGTTATCTTCGTAATTGATGGCGATGGCGATGATGCTAGTGCGTTTATTTTGGTTGTTGTTGATGCTAATGGTAGTATTTTTGTTATTTGGGTTATTGTTGTTGTTAACAAACGTTTCAAAATCATTACCTCAGCGAACACCAAAAAAGTGGATCTGTAGAAAACACCTTAAGTGCTAAAAAACACTTTGGGCCATAAAATATGAACCCAATTAACTATTACTGTCTAAGAAATAAAATAAAACAATTAAAATGAAGAATGATCTTAAAATCCCCACATAAACAAATAAAAAAACCATGCATTAAATTAACGTATTTGACCTTCATCCTGTTCAATGTTTGTCGTGAAGCAGACATCAACGTTCCCCAAACCTTGACGTACATGTATACGCTATCGGATTATTCTCGTGTTTGACCTCGTGAAGGAGTTATCGACGCTCAAACCGTGAGGTAGATACGCTATCGGAATATTCTCGTATTTGACCTCGTGAAGGAGTTATCGACGCTCAAACCGTGAGGTAGATACGCTATCGGATCATTCTCGTATTATTGGATGCTTTCACAGGGTCTTCTGGGAGATCCTTCATAAGATCATCGAAGAGGTGCTGATACACCACCAGATATTCAATCATTTGACGTGTTTAAACCAGGAGACATTGCTATCGTACGATTTCCCCGATTTAGTTCAGGAGTTCCCCTTCGCTGATCTTACCATACTAAAGCGTTCCAATTATTGATTTGCTATTGAAGGTTTATGCCTTCAATTATCGAATAAATTCCCGAATTTAAAATAAAATATTTGACCGTCTTTTCCAGTCGTTCTTTTTACGATTTGCAGCGGCATTCTCGCGCCTTACTACGGGGCTAGGCGTATTCTCGACCCGTCCCGCAGTGCGGGATTCTCCGACGGGACTATCGGTACGCCCTCTCGTGGGACTCTCAGTCCGTCGTTTGGCGGCATTTTTTACAAGAGATGTACGAGATGTGCTTTCGGTTTTGTCTAGGCCTCTGTTAGACGCGGTTCTCGAGGTGTTATCCCGGGATCCCGTAAACTTGCGGGACGTGGTTCGTTCTCGAGCACTGTGCTCAATTGGAGTAACCTTGTCGGGGCGGACAAATGAACCGAATCTTGGTTTACAGGCAAAGTATCGAATACCTTTAACGGAGCCATCATTTTTTCCTGTCAAAACAAAATGTATTATTGAATAAGTGAGGCTATGGATCTAGTAATATCAAGTAACATATTGGTGTGTGTAGTATGTTGGGCGCGGCTCCGTGTGAGCAGATTACTATTTCTAACGGTTGCTTATAGCACAATACAGTCAACTCTCGTTACAGCGGACACCCTCGGGACCGTCCCTTGGTGACGGGAATAGTGAGGGTCTCCAATAGCGAGAGTTTATTACAGTGATTTCTTTGTCAGTATTTTTCACCGGGTATTTTGCTCTTGTCCGTAATAGTGAGGTGTCCGTAATATTAGGGCGCTCGCAAGGCAGGAGTTGACTGTAACGGCATGAAGTTGCGTGCGGAATGTTGTGTGCGGCATGTTGCGTGCGGCACCCTACAAGCAGAATTTTGGAAAAAGATTACACTACACATACTAAATCGATTCTTAAAAAAGCAGCAAAATTCATACAGAAAACACCAAGCACACTCACCTCCAGGCTTATCGAGCTCCACTCCGATCCACGCACCAGGAGAAAATCTAGTCTGACCAATAAACCTGATGACGCCAGTTTTACCTTCAGCAAGTCTTACAGCCATACCAGACCGTAAGTGACTGACACTTTCATCATCCCATTCCTCGTTCATGCTATCAAAGGATGAGGTCAAGTCTTCGCGACTTCCTAAAGACGATAAGTCATCCCTTGAGGTAGACAACTCGTCCCTGCCATCATCCATGAAATTTTCATCCGAATCGTTTTTCTTGCCCATGGGCTGTAATTCACTTGAGTTTAGATACGGAGATAGATTGCGAGCTCCTTCCGCACTAACCTGGTTTGGTGGAATGGCCGTTGCTTCGAGAAGACTCGCTTCCTGGTCATTCGTAACACTGACATTTTCAAGATCGACAAGCGACAGCTCGCCTTTATCATTGTTCAATAAATCTAAAATCAAATTATCACCTTTTTGAGATGTAGAATCCGGTTTAAACTCCTCGTTTTTCGTCGAACTTAAATCTAATACATCATCAGTTTTTGTTGAGAGAAAATCAGCACTCATGTTTTCTGCCTTTGCAGGAAGGCTCAACTTTTTCGGTAATGTAAATGGAGTCGGCGTCGGCAAATCGTCGTATACCGTCGGTCCATTATCGTCGTAAGTGATCGTATCGGAACTCGCTGTTCTCTGTCGGAGGTTGTCCGTCGGACTGATAGTGCCGTCGGAAGCTACTGATTTAGAGCCATTGAAATCGAAAAGCACAAGGGGAACACGAGGACTTGGCGAGGCTGAGCTTTTATCTTCCTTGGAATCTTCTTTTAAAGTTTCTAACTCGAGGAGAAGAGAGCTTGGCCGTGAATTAGGAGTTCTTGCGGTTCGTTCACGTAAGACGACTCCCCCTGCTCCACTACTCAAAGGGGAGGAGTAGGATGACGATAAATCAATCAATAAATCCTCGCGTCCTCTGGATACATTGCCCTAAATACGGTAAGGAATCAGAACTGTTTATACGGAAAGGAAAGGAACTAGAAAAAAAAAGTTGAATAAAAACATGCAACAGGCAAAGACCACCTTGAAAACTTTGTAAAAACGGGGCTAAAACCAAAGAGATCCCTAGAGAACTGCCTCACGCTTCCCAAGAAAAAGTGTGATTCTTTTTTTTTTGCTATTGGCTACATTTTGAGGACAATGTTAAGAGTTTTTATATAGACTTTTATGGCTAGCCGACTAGGTGGACGTTCATAGGGTCGTCACACAACGTTTTTCTCGCGGGACAGAAACGTTGTGTGACAGAAACGTTGCGTTACTTGATGAGACTATGGATGTCTGCGTAAGAGATTATGATGCAATTTTTGTTTGTGATTCATCCCATTGTTTTGGATAACATCCCATTAAGAACAAGATCACAAGGCTTACCCTAAAATCGAATAGCCGATTGGTGTCTGGGGAATCAAAGCGACCAGGACTGGTTCCAAAAGAGAAGTCAGACTATAAAGAAAATAACACACACAAAATGATCAACCCCCTTAATTGTAATAATCCACTTGATCTAGGGACACACGCGTAGTCTCGTGGTGAGAATGCGTGGTGAGAACGCACCCCTCTTATATCGCCATTTTAACGGGGATCGATACCAAAAATCTGCAAAGGCATATCGGACTATCCGATCCTCCAATTTACCTCCGTTCGCAATAACCAGTAATTCTAAATTCCAAGAGTTAATTACTATGATTTCTTTGTCAGTATTTTTCACCAGGGATTTTTCTCCTGTCCGTAATAGTTAGGTATCGGTAAGGTATTGGGGCGTCCGCAAGACGAAAATTGACTGTATGAGCTTTTTGTGCAAGTAATACATGCTTGCGCAGCTTGTATCCGATCCAATATTCTTAATTGGGAACTATTGTCTACTTTCTACAACTTACAACCATTTTCTGCGAAAACGAGATGCAGCGGAATGTTCGCGTGTAACTAGTTCCTAGCAACAGTTTTCTGGCAAGACTAGTTGAACAAGGAATTAAGCATGTAATATTGTCTTTAGGAGTAAATATTACTCACCGCTGCCGCTAAGTTGGGCGTACTAGCAAACTTCCTTAGAGGTTTACCAATGGCAGCTAACTTTTCTTTCACAACAACTTCCTGGAAAAATAAATAAATGAAACGATTTCTTTAATTTGTCGCTTCCGCACCAACTGGGAACCTGTTTTTGTTTCTCCTTGCTTGGCTAAGAGCCACTGTATCTTTTTTTGTTAATCAAGAAGTAGTTTATACCGTGAGCTGACTAAAAGAAGTAGAATTCTTGTGATTTGTGTGAAAAACCTTACTTACGACTCGACTATGATTGATTCTGATTGACTATGGGTGACTCTGATTTTGCGCTTTGTCAACAATATACCCATGTGTTTGGTTTACCAAGTATCATCTGTTGCCGTGCCGTGTAAAGTTCTCACGTAATATTTTTGCGCTATCTGGGAACCAACACCCACCTGTCTTAGTTTGTCAAGCGCCAACAAGCTTTCGACGTTTGATATCCCTTTACTGTATCCGTGCCGTGTACATTTCTCACGTGATATTTTTGAGCTATCTGGGAACCAACACCCACCTGTCTCAGTTTGTCAAGTGCCAACAAGCTTTCGACGTTTGATATCCCTTTACTGTATCCGTGCCGTGTACATTTCTCACGTGATATTTTTGAGCTATCTGGGAACCAACACCCACCTGTCTCAGTTTGTCAAGTGCCAACAAGCTTTCGACGTTTGATATCCCTTTACTGTATCGCCGTAGAACCGTTTCGTCTTCTTCTTCTTCGCCAACAGCTTGAGCGGCCATTTGCGCTAGACTCGCTCGCTCTTCTGTCTCCTCTCCTGGTTGCTGTGGTAATTTAAAGATACATTAACAAGAGTGAGTCACGTGGGGTGGCATTTTAATAATCTTCTTTAATAATCAATTATGTTTTGCAAACAGCAAGAGAGAAGTTGCGGTATAACCGACGTTTCGTATGGACTAATAAAACTCGTAGTAACGACGATGAGTACATACGTTGCGCAACTGCAAATAGAGGCTTTGCACCATCACGTTATGGCAGCCATGACAGGAGACAGGAACAATGGAATCTGGTCTAATCTGATTCACATGAAAAAGAATTCACTTTCCTAGAGTACAAAAACTCCTGTCATTGGCTGTCTTCACGTGATGGTGGAAATCCCCTATAGCACCTAAGCAATGTTTATGATTGTAAAGCGCATTCTGGTAAAACAGGTAAAGTAGAACTCTTTCATCCTGGCATACAGTCACCAAGGGGACCAGAGAAAGTGTCCGAATTAACAAGGTGTCCGTGTGAAGCGAGCTCATGTAAGAGTATAATGGTAAATGCCATGCACTGAGTCAATTATGCATATATCCATTAAGTATATATTACAAGGTTCTACAGCAATTATTGATTTAAAGGGGACACGACTTACCCGAGGTATGTGCGAAACGAGCTCGTAAACCACACCACAGGTATGTCGATATTCCTGGTGACCAAATAAATCAAAAGTTAAAATCAAATGGAATGACGAATTTTAGGGCTCTTCACAATCGAATATGTTTTTGTCTACTATACTCTCGATTTTAACCCACCTTTGTTAGCCTTCTTAAGAGGCTGTCCTTCCAACTCTGTTTCTTGTATATTCTAATGCAAATTCTCTTCCGAAGAACCAACTCCATCGTTACAGGGCTAGACAGTCCAACTACGACCTTGTCGAAAAAACGTTGTCAATAACGCAAGCAAAAACCGACTCTCGAAAATCCAAAATTAATTAAGGCTACGTATACAAGGATGAAATCTCAGTCCCCATCGAACTATCCCCCCTACCCCCCAAAAATTAATCGCAAGTTCCCCCACCCTCTGTGGAGCTAGGGTAGAAACTAGACGTTTCCCACTACTATCAGTAAGTTGCTACGAACTAGAAGTCAAATCATGTTTTCAGTAGGACACGTTGAGCCGTGCCACTGCTGTAGTTTGCGGTGGTACTAACGACGACCAAAAAAAAAAAAGGAAAGAAAAGAAAAGAAAAGAAAGAAAAAGAGAAGAGAAGAAAAAAAAGCACGCAAGGTTGCCAGCTGAGAATCTTGTTTAACTTGCTAAAGCTTAGGTTAAACGTTAAACTTCACATGAGCCGAACCTAAGTGACACATTGGACAACAAGACGGTCATCTTTGATGTCAGGTTATATACTTACTTATATCGTAGGTTTGGCTCATGCCAAGTTCGACGTTTGACATTAGACTTAGCGCCAATCAAACAGACAGACGCTGGCTTTAGCAATGTATCTCACCTTTACTATAAGATAAACCATTTCGTTCGATCCAGTTACTCTCGTCAGTTCGATGGCATCATGGATAGACGAGTCCCATGACGCGGTAGCAGATACCTAATCGATATATAAATCGATATATAAATATTTAAAATCAGAGATTATAAAATAACTGCAGAGTTCTAACGCGCACAGTGATTGGTCAGAATGCTTTTTCAGACGAGAGTATCTAAAACGCTCGTGTATTTTTTTTCCGCGGATGCGCTCTGAATTTGAACTTCCATACTAGGAAAAATAATGGTTTCATTGCGTTACAAGTATTTGTCTTGCGTTACCTGTTTCTAGTCGTATTTAATAATGGTTTCATTGCGTTACAAGTATTTGTCTTGCGTTACCTGTTTCTAGTCGTATTTAATAATGGTTTCATTGCGTTACAAGTATTTGTCTCGCGTTACCTGTTTCTGGTCGTATTTAATTATAGGCAACTCTATCATATTATCAGGGTTTTCAAATGATAGAGTCGTATCTACACCAGCTGGAGAAGCGTCGTCTGCGGCCCCGTTTCTAAATTCATCTATCAGAAACAAAAATATATATTAAAGTATAGAAAAGGTATATCGAGTAATTAAGGAATTTCATTTGTATCTCTTGTGAAGCGGCGTGTCCGGATTTTTTCAGAACATGTTCCAGGGTCGGGTGTTCAAGAGTTCTGATGGGCAATTCTTTCTGTCTAATTGCAGATATATTTTACTACCAGTGGGATACCTGTGCTCATCCTGAACTGAACCCCACACAGGAAGCCCGTAAGAGAATAAAACTTCGCGATGGGAGTAAATATGAGAGGTAATGAGAAATGGGGGAAAAGATGCATAACAACACACCCCACTCCCACCACCAGCAATCCCCTTGCATGTTGTATTCATATACTTTAGCTTACCATTCAAATCGAGGAAAATAACAGGGATATGTGCTTCCAGACCTTGGCGAATCAAACTGTAAAATAAGTAAAAGTAAATTTAAAAATAAAGATAAAAACGTCAAGATTGATGATATATCACCAAGGATAAGCACAAGACACCCCTTAAAGATGGTAGACAGTGAAACAAGGAGACAGACAGACAAACACACAGAACACAAATAAGGTTCGCAAGTAAGGCTAGCCAGTCAAGATTGAGGAAAAAACTTGGTCGAGATTGCATTGCAGTGTGGAACTACTTTAGGGGATATATTTCCAAGATGGCGTCTATGTCGCCCACTGACAGTCCCACAATGCATTGCAATACCAACTCGACCCAGTTTTTTCGTCGACTTTGGAATAGCTAATAGTACATCTAAGCAAGTATACTCACTCTTCATCAGGTTGCGGTGATCCTGGTATTCCACTCCCAGGAAGAGGACAGAGAACAGCATTACGTTCTTCAGTAAGACAAACCCACTGGTCTATTAACCAGCTCTCGCGTTCTTTATCCACTACTGACTTATCTGTATGTCGAGGAAAATAAAAATTTATCATCTACCATCTATCATCTACCCCTTATGATATGTGCATTTTTCACGCAGCAACCTCGTGACACAATAAATATTACTTCTGTACAGCCTTGCATTAAAGAAATAGTGATGCCTCTAGAAAAAAAACACCCTTCAATAAACGGACATTGAACTAGTTGCACAGTCCCCAACTTTTCTTTTCGTATTTACATGAAGCAAAAGTCTATTCAGCAGACACCCTTTATTAAGAGGACAGCAGGCAAGGCACAGAAGGTGCAAGCCTTTAATAGGGGTACCACTGTACTTCACTTTACACATAAATAATTTTAATATTCTCTACTGACCTTGGTTTCCCATTGAAGAGTGAATTTGTTGATCAAGATATTCACGTCTCTTCATCAACGAGTTTGACCACTTCTCACGTAGCCTTATAAAGCAAAAAGATTTATAAAGTTATTCCAATGAAGTGCGCTAACACAGTAGAATTCGTGAGAAAAGAGATTTTGAATGAATCTTATAATTTCATAATAATAACAATATTTATTGACAAAAATGCAAAAGACGACAACAGACAGACAAACAGATAAACTGACCAACTGGTCTACACAGAAGCACATATACGCAAACGGAGACGGGAAGACAAATGAATCAGAGGATGGAGAGAAAGAAGAGATGCAGACAGACAGACAGACAGACAGACAGACAGACAGACAGACAGACAGACAACAGACAAACAGACGGACAGTCAGACAGACAGACAGGCAAATTAACTGACTGACTGAATGAATGAATAAATGAATAAATGAGGAAGATAGGACTTACAGTGACAAATCCTTTTCTTGGTAGCTGTCAAGTCCCAACAAATGTTTTTTCCTGACACATATGCTTCCAATAGACACACTAGATATAGTGTTGCATACTACAGGAAGTGCCCCAGACTTCGGTACAGGGTTGACCTTGACTACTAGACGACGCGAGTGACCTTGTCGTAGCTGGAATACTCCTCCAGTTTCTCTACCCTCGCGTATGTTTAGTTCAACAGGGGCGTAGATTCCTTGGTCGTTGATCTCGTGTACTTCAAACCACAGTTCCAATTTACGAACAAGTTCGTGCCACCTACACAGGAAAAAATAATATAAAATACATCATTAAGTACAGCGTCTCATATCCCATCCCCTTTTGCTTTTTTGCCTCCAATGATTGAACGACTAGATAGGAAATGCAAGGGCGTAGGCAGGAGAGGGAGGGGAGGGGTGAGGGGCGAAAGGGCTAGGGACTTAATAATTACTTTTACAGATTTTTTCCCGTGTTTTTTTTTTTTTTTTTTTTTTTTTTTTTTCCCTTCATAGCATAGGATTTTCTGTTCATATATCTAGTTGTTGGAGGTAGAGAATAAATCCTTGGAATAAATTGCGGCAAGATTTTAGCGATCTTTTTGTGTGATTGGACCCAGAAATACGTCACAACTGAAAAGCCCTATAGTTGCCCTCCCATCTCTTTTGTAGTCTCAGAACATTCCCCCCCCCCAGAAGTTCTGGATCCCTTTCTCCTTACCTGTCATGAAGTCCTTTCTGAGGAGCTTCCACATTATAATTCCAGTTCATCTTGTGAGTGCTATCAAAGCCTTGACTTCTGTTCCCCCACACCTCAATAGCAAGTGAGCCTTCTGATGCGTATTCCAGGAAATCTTCAGTGATCTCGATGTCAAAAGACTAAGTGATGAAAAGAGGGAACATATTTCATTCACAATATTGTCCAATATTTAGAGTGCGTATCAATCCCACAGGATCTGTTCCTGATTTCAAAGGCTTTATAAAATAAATAAGAATGGCCTTTACTTTCTCTTTGACTACTAGACGGCGATCCTTTTTCGTTGCTGATAGTCAATATAGAAATCACGAAATGATGACGTCAACCCAGGATTCTTGTAAAAAGTCAAATCGTTAAATAGAGAATATCTCTGTGAGAATTAGCTCAACATGAATGAAACTTTTGGTGGTGATAGCGCACTATACAGCCTGTAACCAATAAACTTCATTATCTTTTTTTTTTTCTCCAAACTATTTTTTCTAGGTTTTTTTACTCACTTGTTTGTTTTCAAAGATCATAGTGTTAGTTTTTGGTCCTGGATGTGAAATACTGGCATTAATAGGCGGGACCACGACGGTATCCTTATCTTTCCATAACTGGTACTGACAGAACACGTAGTTACACAAGGCAGGAGGAAGGTCAAACGCCTCAATCACGCGTACACACACTTCCATGCGATTACCAAGCTGAAACTCTTCTATTTCATCGTCATCGTCGATCTCCGGTTCATCTTCGGGGCTTTCTCGTCCGTCCTCGGATTCAATCGATTCGCTATCGGAGCCCTTATCTGAAAACGAAAGCATTTGTACATTTTGTACTTATATCTCTAGAAGATTGCGTGTGGGAGATTCATTGGTGCTTAGTCTTTTGTGCAAACTTGTGTTGGTAAATAGACCGTTTTCGAGTTCCAGATTACCGCTGTGTTCTTTGATTACAGACTCAATTACGAAAGGTTAGCCTTGTACAAGTGTTTAACATTTACAAAAAACGGTAAAATAAAGAATGCTCAACTTCAGCAATGAAAGCACCGTTTGAAATTCCACGGACCTTCACTTGTACACACATGAATATTCTACACCTGAGCAACAAAGAAACTGGAGCATTCCTTACTTACCAGTAACACGAGTAACTTCAACTTTAAGTCGACCACAAACCTTTAGAAGTTAAAAAAATATGTGCAAGTTAGATTTATTGGAGACAGGCTAAAAGACCATAGCACGTCCATTACAGAAACAGACAGACAGACTGACTGATGTACGGACGGAAGATTGGAGGGACGTACATGTCGAGGGATGAACGAGTGGAGAGATGAACGAGTGGAGAGATGAATGAGTGGAGAGATGAACAAGTGGCAGGACGGATGAGTTGCCGGTCGGACGAGTGGAGGAACAGATTAGTGACGGGACGTTACAGCAACAGACTGACTGATGTACGGACGGAAGATTGGAGGAACGGGCATGTGGAGGGATGAACGAGTGGAGAGATGAACGAGTGGAGAGATGAACGAGTGGAGAGATGAACGAGTGGAGAGATGAACGAGTGGAGAGATGAATGAGTGGAGGGATGAACAAGTGGCAGGACGGATGAGTTGCCGGTCGGACGAGTGGAGGAACAGATTAGTGATGGGATATGAAAACAATCAGACAATGACAAGGTCATAAAGAAAAAAGCAATAAAGAAGGAAGAAGCGAATATCAATAGTGACATTACTCTGCTTACCTCTCCCTGCTGGCTGATGATAGGTGCAGCATACTCGTGACTAACATCATGTAATAAACATTCTAAGAACACGTTACACACACCAATAAGAGTGTGACATTCCACCTCAAAGAAAAGATCCGTGTTATCCTCCTGAAACATGCAAGGAAAAAAAAACATGTTGATACTGGGTCACCATGATGCAGGTTTAAGGTAAAAGATACCCAAAGTCTTTTAAAAAGAGTGTGGTTGAACGATCTTTTAAGAAATACCTTAAAATATGCAAATATATGCTGAAATTCTAAATTTGTAAATTTCAAGTTCAACATATATATAAAGAGGGCCACAAGTTAATCAGTTATTAAAATTACTGTCACGTGTCACCCTCATTAAATAAAGTCTTCAATCAATCAATCAAAAAAAACACCCTAAAAGGTACCAAATCGCAAACTACCTTATACGTTTACCCCGTGGTCAACCCCCGGGGGTTTACGCTGCATCCAAAAGAAAAGGATGATCAGCATGAGAGTAACAAACAGCAGTATGGTACGGCATTGAAACTAACCTTGCTATTAAACGCAATCCCCTCATCAACGCACTGGTTGTATAGTTCTCTCATGTCGAATATCTTGTTCTCTAGTTTGTCCAGAGACCAAACTAATGAAATAAAAACATGACAGTAAGGAAGAGGGAAAAAAATGAATAAATAAATAAATAAAATAAATAAATAAATAAATAAATAAATAAATAAATAAATAAATAAATAAATAAATAAATAATAATAATAAATAAATAAATAAATAAGTAAGTAAGTAAGTAAATAAATAAACAAATAAATAAATAAATGAATAAATAAATTTATAAATAAATAAATAAATAAATGAATAAATAAATGAATGAATAATAAATAAATAAATAAATAAATAATAAACAAACAAACAAACAAATTAATTAATTAATTAAATAACTAAATAAATAATAAACAAATAATTAAAGAAAGAAAGAAATAATAAATAAATAAAAATTCCATCCCAATGAATAACTTGACGCAAAATCTATTTGGTCAGAATCTTTTTTCATTTCGGTTCTTTCAAGATCAATAAGTTTGAAAAAAAAAATCAAGGAAAGGACTCGTGACCTGTAAGACTGTAATGGAAAAAACAACGAATAACTTGGTATTGGTAACTTTGACGTTTGCGCACGATTGTCACTAAGCTTCCCGCCAAGTTTTAGAGCATGCGCAGCAGACCTTTTTCCCAGTGCCCATGGTCGTGATAGACCCCTTGCAGCACGTCGGAATGCAGCTCAATTTGGAGGAAATGACAATAGGTTTGCAATTCTCAATTATTTTGTTTTGTCCTTCAAATTGAGCTGCTTAGACGTCCCATGCAAGGGTGCTATAGCCCAACAGATGGTATGGATTATCAGTTAGCGAGAATACTAACTTTGTGTTCCTCTAGATTTGTGTTTCACAACAATAGCAACTTCACTACTGAATCCTGAACGACTGCGACCAAAACTTAGACTCGATGTCGGGATCTGCAAAGTGACTGCGAACTCCGTGTCCTTGTTCATTTCTTCGCTCAGTTGATTAGCTTCCCTGGATAAAGCAATGAAAACGTGCAGTTGTAAAAGAGATAGAGGTTGGGGGGGGGGGGGGGGTAGTAGACCTTTTATGAAACAAGATCAAATCCTTTTTCAAATTTAATATTTGTTGGGGTAAATTGATATATGTCATTGTTTTGACCCCCAGGTGTAGTAATAATAATAATAATAATAATAATAATGGGAGGTTCTTGTTAGCGCATTTATACAACGTCTCAATGCGCTTTACATTAATTAATAGATAATTACTGAGGCACGCAGCATTCGTAGGTATAATGAATGTCTGATTTTCCTCTATGCATTCGTTGGGATAATGCAGACTGAAAACAATGGATTTTGATAAGATCAGTAATTATTGACCTAGTAGGGATTTAATCCAACGGGTCATTTCTTATGTACAGAGGCATGAAGTTATTCGTTGTAGCGAGGGTATTTCCTCAAAACGTTGATGTGCAGGTAGTTACCTTATTCTATAGATGTGGTTTATGGGTTCAAAACATTTTTTAAAATTCTTTACGAATTTCCTTTCTAGCACAATTTCTCTCAACCCCAAAAAAGTTAACCACATAGTGAAAATTAAACCATTACCGGTGAAAGAAATACGCTGCAAAAATTTCTTCAAAAATGTTTTGAGAAGCGTCTATGCAACGATCGCCTGCCGACGGCAAATCGAATAGGTTACGATAGTTTTCTGGACAGCTACCGATACAACTTACAGCTTACCTTCTTTCAAAACAAGAGGGTGCTGTTTGGGTTTGTCGATGTAATTCATTGATGTGTCTCTATCCTCGCATCATGACATACGTGACCCTACCCAGACACAATAGCTTACCGGTGCACTTCGCTTACCTGACAAGAGTATTCGCCTTCAATACCTCTTCTTTTAAAACAAGAGGACGCTGTTCTGGTTTGTCGATGTAATTCATTGGCGTGTCTCTATCCTCGTACCATGACATACGTGACCCGTACCCAGAGCTGAATGACCCCACACTCCATGTTCTGTCAGTGAATTTGTTACCAAGTGGGTTGGTTTGGACTTGACTTCGAAGCTCTTCGATTTTTTCTTCGTACATCAGTCTTTGTTTTTCCAATGCACCTAATAAGAGCCAATTAAATATCACGATTAAGAATCGAATCCTTTCTTTGTTTGCATAAAAAAAATATTTCCGCTTGCTTTGTACAGTAGAGCAAGGGCACAGACCAGTGAAAACTTACAGGTCAACACTGAATCGAAGTATTGTTGGTGAGGTTGCGATATTCAAGTGGGCCGGGGACAATGTTGTTCGTCGTGCCAGAGATTTTAGCTGGGATTGTTTTGATTATTGTCCTTTTTTTTTACGATCTCCTTTATCTCAATATTCTTCAATAACATTCTTAATGGAATATTGTCAAGCGATAGACATCATGTAACTTAAGTTGTTTACCTTGTTTATCAGCCTGGTACTGCTCCTCTAACGCTTTTATCGATTCATGTAATGGACCTGCAATAAATCAAACACCAATTGTTATCCAGAAAATTGTGACCGAGTGCTTTCTTCAAAGGAATCAATGAGTCTCTTCTCTACCGACTTAATGTCATTGAGACCCGTTACCACAGGGCGTATGCGCATCCAAACTTGATGGGCATTACAATCGAAAAAGTAAAGCGCATACCATATATTGTGAAAAACTTTGTAAAACGTTGCACAAATTAGTAAGTTCTGTAAACCTCAGTAGACCTTAGTAGACCGTACCTACTAAACTTTGCACTAATTTGTACAGTTTTGTTAGTTCACTTTTCAACGGATATACGGTATGCACTCTAAGTTGAAAGCTTATTCAATCGTTTGTTCGTCCGTCCGTCCGTGCGTGCGTGCGTCCGTCCGTCCTTGTTTTCAATCGTTTGTTCGTCCGTCCGTCCGTCCGTCCGTCCGTCCTTGTTTTCAATCGTTTGTTCGTCCGTCCGTGCGTCCGTCCGTACGTGCGTCCCTCCGTTCTTCCTTGTTTTCTTACCTTGATGGATTTGGTTCATCATCAACTCATGCTGTGCAGACAAAAAGTCTACTGGTTGTTCAGGCTGGACCTCACTGCCTGGTAGCCGTGGACAGTTAATTCTAAAGAAGTGATTATTCCCCCAGAGGATTCTGTCACCGTGTTTTAATAACGTTCGATCTTTCAGTTCTTTGCCGTTAACGAATGTCCTGGATAAAAACAACCGGCAACATGTTTTATTTGTATCAGATTAGTACAATCAATGCAATTATTTCTTAAGATGTTTATTTGCTATATATAGAGGTTTCTCACTGTGACGTCACGCTATAGAAAAAAAAATTTTTTTCGTCTTATCAGAAACTAAAAAAAAGTTTAAACAGTAAAATTGTCCATATAGATATTAGTAAAACTGTAAAATTTCGTGACGATTTTCGATAATCTAGACACGGTATGAATTTTTCAACCTTACTACTTTTACAAAGAAATGTAGTTTCGTTGCAATCTTCACGAATTTTCACAGTTTTACTACTAATAGAGACTTAAAGATTTGTAAAGATCTACGACAGCGACACAGGTGAAGTGTAAATAATTTCTCTTCGGGGTTCTGTTCATTGGAGATTTCATTGAAAACACTGTCAGTAAAGTCAACTTATCCACAAGGAAGAGAAAGTTTGATAGCGCGAAACCCCAAAGTGAAGTTATTTATACTTGAGTTTGACGTCGCCGTCGTAGATTTTTAATCGTAGATTCCACGTAAACTACATTTCTTTGTAAAAGTTGTGAGGTTCAAAAATTGCAAATCTCAAAGTCTCTAATATCTGTATGACAACGTTGAATATCAACTCCTTTTTCAAATCAAACAAATTTCTCTACAGCGTGACGTCACATGAAAAATCTCAATATAGGAGGCCATACTATAACAGTGAATGCGCCATGCAGAGATAGCATCCATACCTGGCATTGGGCATAGGAGTTAGGTAAACCTCATTGCCTTCAATATCCATAGTACTGTGTTCAGGTAGAATACCAAGACCTCCTAACTGGATATCAGGGGGAGGTAGGTTAGGGTTCAGACGTCCAATTTTAGTATGGTCCTTAAATCAGAATCATGATCAGTATTCAGGTGAGAGTGGTTTTACTACTTAAATACATTTATCAAGGGCGGATCCAGCCCTAATTTTAGGGGGGCTAATTGAGTTAAGGAGGGGGGGGGGGGGCTAATTGAGTTTCTTCCGTCAACACAACGGAAAACAATAAAAAAGCATCTAATTCTTCAGCTTTTTTGTTTTTTTCCTGCTGAAGGGGGGAATTGAGCCTCCCTTTGCCCCCCCCCCCCTGGATCCGCCCTTGTTTATAAGCGGAGAAGAGACACTGCTAACTTCCAACCAGAATGTATAACGCACTACAGAATGGCGTAACAACGATATGGCTTGTGCACCATTTAATCATACATGTAAGATTGCAATAAAATACACTATAGCTAGTTTTTCTCAGCCACTGCACGACCTCTGGTTTGCCTACCTTTAAGTAATAGACAAGCAGCTCATTCATGGATGGATCTGCGTTCAGGTTCACTAGATAAAATTTGTTTTTCTCGACTGCTATTCCTGAAGACTGGACTGAGATACCCATTTCCTCCAAGGCTTTATGTCGTTCCTGCAACACGAAAAATAATATTAAATAAATGAATGGAGCTGGTCATCATCACCACCATCATCATTATGGTCATCATCATCATCATTACCACCATAATCGTCATCGTTATGATCATCATCACAACACCACCACCATCATAATATTCATCATCATCATCATCATCATCATCATCATCATCATCATCACCATCATCATTATGATCATCATCACCATCACCATCACCAGTGTCAGCGATCGATCACTACCACCACCAACAACATCATCATCATCTCCATCACCAACAACAACACTTCCAACACCTTTTACCTGCATAATTTGTTCTGTTTGTTTCTCTTTCTGTTCCCAAGACATCGTCGCCTCTTTCATCAGTTTCTCACTCTCTGATAACTGTTCCTGGATCTCAAACTCCCCAGCATCTTCAGGTGATAACTTGCCAGCAATCTTCAACTGTAGTAACTGTTTTAGCCGCTCGACTTCTTCGCGAAGCTCGCGGATGATCTATGAGAGAAGTTAACAAATTCAGATGAAACCGAATGAAATAATCAAACCCAAGACAATGCCAAACGAAGGGAATATACAACATACCCTAGCATTAGGATCTTCATTGACGACAGCATGATTGACGATTCTCTTGGCGCGGTCTGCGTATCTTAACGTGGATAGTGTCTCTTCATAGTTATCAGATGAAGGACTAACGGTAGCTATCATCACAGTCTTGCTATTACCACCAAGATTATCCTGATAATATTATCAAACAATCATATTTATAATCTGATAACTAATCCATAATAACATAATGTCACGCAGAAATGCGGTTGCCGAGGACTGTCGTGACCGTGACCGAGTTCGTTGCAAACATGATATTCTACACGGCATCTGGATTTGTGGCTCCTAACGATCAAGGATTTATCAAAACAATATTTTTGAATCCTTTCTTGGGGCACAGCCCAGGAAGACACAAATGGTCCAGATCCGATTTAAACTGCCCCCCACCCTCGTCCACACTCACACACATACTACATTCAACTCACACGCTGATTTTTACAAAGATGTGACGTCCGCAGGGCTCTATGGAACCACAGTGGTGAAAGAAGACACTATAGCAGCGTACGCCACCAATGCTACCCTCTAAACCCCAAGTTATTAATCATTTTAACTGATAGAATCCAAAAATCCAGATATCACGTAAATATTAAAAGAAGGGCAACAAGTTTATTCATACAAAAATTGTCGTACCTTGAGTAACCACGTAAGAACGGAGTCTCGATAAGGGACAAAATGCACTCCTTTTTTATGGTGTTTGACTGAAGACTGTCGTATGAAAGTCAAAACAAGCAGTTCAGTATATGAATGGAACGTTCTGAATCTACGTACACCCACCTATTAAATGGTCTTTCGCTCTTACAAGCAGCCTCCTTATAAACGCAAGATTAGCGAAGTTTAGATGGTAAAGCGCAGATCGTCAGAAAATACCATGCGGGAATAAGCGGAGAGACGAACGACAGCGATAGATGCAAGTTTACGTCGAATGGATTCAAAGAAAGTCTTGAAACTGGATTAGGAAGCCAGACGGACAAAATAAATCATAATATCTTGTTGAGGAAACTTGCTGTACCTGATCAGCTAGGCTTGATATTACTTGTCCTAGTGTAGTTAGTGATCTGAAAATGAACAGAATGTCGTGTCAGTCCTGTTTTACTTGATTCTGAAATAAATTAACATGGCGACAACAACAATAAAGGGGAAGACATTAGCGCAGACATCCCAGCTGACAGACAGACAGACAGAAAAAGACAGACAGAAAAAGACAGACAGAAAAAGACAGACAGAAAAAGACAGACAGAAAAAGACAGACAGAAAAAGACAGACAGAAAAAGACAGACAGAAAAAGACAGACAGAAAAAGACAGACAGAAAAAGACAGACAGAAAAGGACAGACAAACAGATGGTGATACACGGTTAGGATTGACAGACACAACGACAAATGTACAGACAGACAAATGGTCAGACAGACAGTCAAATGGACAGACATGAGATAAAAACAAACGACGCGCAAACAGCCAGTCTGAATAGCAAGACAAATTTAATAACCCCTTCCCCTCCCTCCCACAGGACATTTAACAACCACAATAACATTTCAAAAGACTTAATGCAAAGAAAATTACTCACTTATTAATATTGCTTCCTTCTTTCAGTCTTTCTCCTTCAGCACCTGTTTTACTGGCTCTTTCGCTGCCAGCCAAGTCTACAAGACTCAGCTTACTAACTTTCTCGCCAACACACTACAAAAAGGCAAGACAAAGCAGGACATATGAGGAGAGAGGAACTGGCTAGCGATTCAAATAAAGGAATCTGCTACTTTTGTAACACCTTTCCTTCATCAAAGAAAAAGCGAGTGCGCGCTTTGAATGGCACGACCGACGCTTCTCCTAACACTCATCTCGTGCTCTATCAATCCTCACTCCTTGCTTTATAAAACACAGTTCAAGCACGCTTTCTTCTATTCTTTATCAAAATTGCTAATGAAAACAAGTTAAGAAGTGTTTTTAGCTGTCAGATGTCAGAAACACATTCACAAATATTGTACGCAAGAATGTAGAAGAGTGCGAAATTCTTTCGCATGATACAACATTGTGCGCAACTATGAAGCAGTTTCCAAAAGCTCAAAGAGGAAAGATCATCTACCTCTGCACCCCAGTGCATATCGCGCGCCTGTGCTTCTTCACCTTAATGGATTGCGCAGCAGCCATTTTGGCTGGAACAATAAATTTTCCATATGCGCTTGAGGATGAGTTTATTCGGGCACAAACAACAATTCTTATTTTGCGTGATGAATGTCTATGGCCAATGAATGAATATTTAAAGGAATCCCGCATGGTTGATTAAACTTGAAACAATCGTTCTATCGTCTAAGGCCTTAAAGTACAGTAAACCATACCTCTGTATCGTGGTCATATTCTGTTCGTGCCAGTACGATATTAAAGACAGCATGTGATCTACTACTTTCAGTGTTCATGCGCGTAGCTGCTACTGTACGTGACTTGTTCCCTTCTACCATGATGGCTTCGATATCCTGTGTATATATAAACAATATTCAACGTCCTGATGCTCAATAACTAAATGAAAAACTTTTAAGGTATGAAATTGCACGCGCATTAACATGATAAAGCACGATTCTAACATAGAGCAGTTTTCGTATGACTGTGAAAATCTTACGCAACGAACACGGTGGTGACACGACAAGGCATACGCCAGACCAATCGCATTGCACGAGAATTTACTCTCCATCCAACCAAATACCCGGAACACGGCATAAACACGGCGCGGACACGGTCACACAAAGGTCACGGCACTGCCAGACCAATCACATTGCGCGAGAAAAAATTAGCCAATCAAAATTCTAGAAAGCATCACGGTCACGGCACGTCACGCTTACGGCACTGAGCTTTTCACAGCCATACGAAAACTGCTTTATAAGCACCGACTGTTTAGACCTTTGAGAATAGGATCCTTTGTTTCATTTACATCCAAACAAAGAAATGATACTCAAGGGAATGACACGTTGTCTGAAATGGGCAAAACATTACGCCAAAGCTAGACAGGTTTATTCTAGAAGAATTTACATGAGAGAAGAAGCGTAGCAAGGTCTCGGTCTTGCGGAGGGGGAGGGGGGCAATGTACCACTTTCTCAATACCCATATGGGTAAGTTTTTCTTCTCTAGAGTGTCCTGCTATAAATCTACAGGTTCGGTGAAAAATTTTTGTAGGAGGGGGAGGGGTGGTGGTTGCCCCCACTCACTCCCGCTCACTATGTCACTGCATGCATGTAAGGTGTATACAAACCTCATAGGACGAGACAACAAGTTTGGTTAAGCCCTCCACGTATGGTCCAAGTACTTTATGTTCCCTTACCCTCAGAGCTGTGTTACCTCTGAAATACATATGGATGTAAAAGTATGTTAGCAGAAGTATCAATTGGTTTAAAATTTCTAATCTTTTTTCATAATTCATGACAAAGATAGATATTGACTCACCCTCTGGGACAAAGCAAATCCCGAACTCTTTCATTGTAGATTTCAATGTAAGATACTTCTACTTTGTAAGTGATGTCTTGCGTTGTGTTCTAAGGAGGAAAAAATAATAGTATAATAGTTAGAGTAGTTATAATAGTTAAAATAATAATTCAATAGTTAATTATTGACGTGTCCTGTTCTTGTCTAAAATGAAAAAAAACCCTCCCTGTACGTACAACAGGGGTGTAGCCGACCAGAATCAAACTCATATGTCTCCTTTACAGTCAGCTTTCACCTTAACATGACTGGTCAAAATGACAAGCAAAGTAAAGAATTGACCAGACAAGTTCCAATTCTGGTTGAATATTGTCCAATGACCAGTTATTATTTTAAGCCCTGGTATAGAGCACAGTGTTATGTATTTTTTCCCCATTTTCTCCATACAGGTCAGCACTGCATTAGGATCCTTACCTCTGATATTCCAGTAAACAGATTGTCGCATAGTCTTGGTATGATTCCTTTATCATTCTGTACTCCCATCATGGTATATGTTTTACCAGACCCTGAAAACAACCACAGTAAATTGAAGTACTCGTTTCATAGTTTTGACATGGACGACATGGACGACATGGCAGTAATCCTGTACTTCATGACCAGCCCACACATGTCCGTCGACTATCGCCTGACTGTTGGTCGACAGTCGCCCAACTATTGGCTGTGTGTTGACCAAGCGTTGGCCTACCATTGGCCGTGTGTTGACTGCATATTGGCTGACCAAGTACACAATTACCCAACATGGCTATGCTTGTAATAACTATCGATGGAAACCATAACTCAGGGATGGATTGAGGGGAGAGGAGGTTGATTGAATCCAAAAATAAATAAATAAAACAAGCACTTCACACCTACAGGGTAACCTTTCCTTACAGAAAATAAAAAATATATCGAGCATATACAAAACAAATTTTATGCAGGAGCATATATTCCAAGAGAAATTCAAAATTCGAAATTTCTATCATAACCCAGGTGATAGTTATAGAAAATAAAGAGTATCAATTGGACACTCGCTTGGACTATTTTTCACTAATCACATACATGCGAATACATGATTGGGTGTGAGCAGCATATGTTGAAGTGTGCCAATTTGAAAATATAGTACAAAATAAATATAGATGTTACAAATAAACCAATGTTGTCTATTTTCTTTCAAATAATTACCTGTGAAATGATACTAAAAACATTATTCGCCTCAGGCTCAGTGATTACTAGTATTTCAGCAAATAGTTACGTCAACTCTTCAAGACTGGTGGCTCAGTAAATGTTACCGATAATCACTTGGCCTTAAACTTTCAACAAATTATTAAATAATTTATAGTGCTGGGAAAATAAACACATACCTGTCTGTCCATAGGCAAATATACAAGCATTGTAGCCTTCAAATGCATTAACCAATACATCCTTGCCAAGGCAATCAAAGACCTTATCTTGAGCTGCAGCAGGGTAAATGGTAATACAAGTTTTTTTCTTTAGCTTTTTTTAAATATTTTCAATATTAAACAAAGATGTTAAATAGGTGCATAATCAAATATATGTTGTGAATATGAAGAAACATTTGTTAAGAAAGGATGGAAGGGAGGATGGAAAGAAAAAAATGTATGAAAACAGAAAAAGATCGAGGTAAAGAAATAAGGGGGCTAGACCGAATTTTGCTAGACTTGTAAGTAACAGCTTATTTTACTGTGAATCTATTAACTTTGATCAAGTAAAACTATATATATATATTGTTGAGGGGGGGGGGGGGGGGGGGGGGAGCTTACAGCCCCCTTTGCTCCTGATACTGATACACTGTTGTACTTATACCCAAACATGTGTACTAGAACTTCATAGAAAACTGAAGATACAGGTACATATTGTATAATAGCCACTTCTTTTACAGCATGATTCCCAGCTACTCAACAGATTAACTGTAGCAGTTGAGGCTATGCAGGCATTGATTGTGATAAGGAAACTAACTTTACCTGCATACTTTTCCTCATTGGCAGAATCAATAGACCAGAAGCAGTGATCAAAGGCAAAGTTCTGTCGGTATAACAATAACATGATCAAAAAATGGAAAGATTAATGCCCAATAAAAGACATTTTTCCAATGTCAAGGTACAATTTAGAGTTCACAGTAAGACAGAGGTTCAGGCCCCTTACAACTTTTTCCAAATCCCCTTGCATTCCCTTGAGTATCATTACTTTGTTTGCCAGTAAAATTTTGAGCAGATTAATTAATAAAGAAGAAAAAAAATAGAAATTTAAACAAAGAATCTTATTGTCAAGGAAAGGACACATGGTTTTTATTGGAAAACATAAATGACCAAATGAAAAAAAAATTTTTTTTAAATTTGGAAATCAATAAACCTGAATATGAGTATACTGTAAAAACATTTAATGTAGTAAATAATCAACCTAGCCTAGTTTTACTAAGAAACCGTTCAAATTTCAATTAATCAATCATTATAATTGCTGTATAATTATTATAGAAATCCAAGCACTAAAGATTTAAATCTTTTTGTTTTTCAGTTTTTGGCAAAGGAAACACTTAAGACTTTGATCACTGCTGGAATAATGACAGAAAGGAAATATCCAGGACTGAGACAGGTGAAGATTGAAAAGTTGAGATAAAATTACAGCTGTCACTGCTCAGATATTGGCATCATGAATAATGATAAATTTAGAAATAATTTACCGCCGCTTTTGATATTCCGCAAACTCTGTACTTGCAAGCTGCACTTTTGTTGCCATCAATCAAAAATAATTAGAAGGCTAACTTTTATGTTCTTGACTTGTGGCAGTAAAGACTGATTTCACAACAAGCCATTAAGATGTCAGAAATCTTTCTGCAAACTCGGTAGTTGCAAGCTGCACTCTGACATTACATTTTTTGCTGCCGTCAATCAAACTGTACCCTTTTTATTTACGGCTGGCATCAGTAGACCAATTTCACAACGAGCCATTAAAATGTCAGAGTAATACAATATCCAAAACTGCAGTAAGTTTTCGCTGCCAGAATCCATAATCATAGTTTTCTGTTTAGCTATTTTTAAATTAAAGACTTTTTTACCAAAGAAGTATAAAGTTTTATCATAGAGCTAAGGCCATACTATTTTGTTATAATAATGTTCAATACATTTTAAACTGAGCAACAAAATAAATTCAATCTTGCATTAAAAGGAAAGGCTAAACTTTTCCCCCTCAAGTCTTTTTTTTTTTCCATCTTGAGCACAAAATTTAAGCCATGTTTTTCTTATTCTTAAAAGAGCAAAATCTCTGGCATAAAATTTTTATTATTAATTTCAAGTCAGTCACATATTTCCAAGTCCTGAGATGACCTGTCATAGAAACAGAGAACCAATTTCCTGAGTCTGGAGTACAGCTTAATGCATTTGACTGGTCCTATGTTTAATACTAGTGTCAACACCAGAAGAGGTTCATCATTAATGAGTTCTGATATTCTCTTTGTCGAAACAACAAACCATTGCTGAGGAAACCATAATCAATTTCTAACCTAAGAATTTGAAATAAATATTATAAATAAACAAATAAATGAGAAAATAGAAAACTAAATGGGAATTGGAAATATGGAACAATTTCAGAAGCACTTTTTGGAATAAATAGCAGGTTATTTTCAGCTGAAACAGAATTTAATTATAATAATGGTCTTCAACCCTTTAAAAAATAATTAAAGATAACCTTGAAGATAGATAAAAAATATAAATATATTTAGAAATAATTAGGTATACTATTATTAAAATATGTCATAAATTATAAAATATTGAATTTTTTATTCAACATTATTTTATTTTTCTTTTCTTTTCTCATATTTATTTTTGCTCAATATGGTAAAGCATTTGTTGTTGAGTTTAAATATTGTTCATAAATGATCAAAAGATTGACTTGGATCGATATTAGATTTTTGATAAATCATAATTTTCACTGATGATCTTTTGGTTTCAAAAATGAATATGCAATAACCCAGGAGAAAAAAATTCTGAAAACCTTTTAATATAATTAAGTCACCCCCTGCAAATATACATGTAGTGACGCAAAAGTAATACAAGAAATGAGACAGTCATGTTAATTAAGATTATAATGTAGAGTGTGAAGATAATACTTCTGATTGGTAGAATACTGATTGTCTCTAAAAGGGAATCTATATGAGAACAGTATGAGCTCAACGGCAATCAGCAACAAGACAAAACAATAATAAAATGCTACAATCAAAATTGATGAAAGAACAGATAAAGTTTATAGTGAATATAAAGTGAAAAACAATGTGTGTGGTAACAAAACATTTCATATACATCGATTATTATTTTTTTAGAGGCATAAAGGTTTATATTTAATTTCAAGGGCTTCATCAGTAAGAATGATTTAAAAAAGGATGACAGCTTGTGCAGCATTTTCACAACCTCTCTCCATCAGTGCTTCATTGATTGCATTTAATGAAAAACTTACATGCATTAGAAAGACTAAAATCCTTTTCCTATACTTTTCAAGTTAAGAATAAAATAAAATTTCATGTTTTGTTTTGTTTTTGTTTTTTTTTTTTTGTTTGTTTATTTGTTTGTTTTGGTTTTTTTTTTTTGTTTTGTTTTTTTTGTGTGTGTTTTTTTTGCTTCAAGTCAAAATCAGGCCAGATTAAGATTGGTCCAAAAAATGGAATTTGCCCCCACCGGCTGGTTATCAAAAATTTTTCATTTGTGGCTGATTTTGGTCAAAAAATTTTTGGGGTTGAAAACCTACTGGTACACACTCTCTTGGTCCAGTGACTAATGTTTGAATAGTTTTCTAATGTTTCAAGTCAAAGTCAGGACAGATTATGACCAGTCCCAATAATGGAATTTGCCCCCACCAGCCTAGTCTCCTCCGCAACTGTCATTAGCTTCGGTCCCAGACCCTCCCAGGACCATGATAATCTGGGATCAAGCTAATGACGACTGCAGAGACTAAATCCACCAACCGGTCATTAAAAATTTTTATTTTCTGGCTGATTTTTGTCAGAGGTTGGACTTGTTGTGTACATGTATACACCTATACTTGCAAGAAGGTTGTACAAGAATAGAACATTAGTAATTTAGTGAGAAAGGAATACATTAAAAGACAAAAGAAAAAGTTTAGCTTCAGTGATCTTCTTTTGTTTTTTAATATAATTCCTATCCCACTAAATCACTAATGTTCTATTTTCGTATGTCAATGTTCTTGCAAGTAGGTGTACATTAATTAACTCATACTGAATATTTATCAGTTATCATATTTATCTCCTCAACATGGAGCCATATAGTTTAATGAGATTGTACTTTGTTCAATTCTGGATTTCCTAATCTTAAGAGTTATCAGCTATTTTCAAAAAAAATAAAAAAGAATAAGAACATCAGCACAAAAAAGATAAAAATTATGTAAACAATTCCTTTGTGAATTCAAAGGAAATCTCTTCTTAATCAATCCGTAAAGAAAGGATTTTGCTAAGTCTTCAAACACATACTTCCAAAAAACATTAATGTTATAAATAGAACATTTAGAGCTCAAATGTAGGCTTTAGGGATTTGTCATAATACCTATGGATTAGTGGTTGACAGGAACTGGAATAATAGCTAGATACATGATATTAGACGATAAGGAAGAGAGTACTTGTATAATGCTATAAAAGTACTCAAATCTCTCCATACTTGTGAGCAAGATCATCCTGGCCATCAAGAATACTGTTCATATATATGTATGTGTTCTAATTGTTTATATGCTAGATATATTAGATTATCATAAGTGTTATTAAAGTGTTTGTAAGGAGCAAAACATTTTGGTCCAAAATAGGAGACTTTTATTGATTTAATAGGTGGGTACTGGCAAATACCCACTCTACTCCCCAAGAACTGCTATGAAGAAATGCTAATTACTGCATGGGCATCTACATGTACAGTATAATGGATATATTTACATGTACATATATATAAATATAGGATATTACACAGTGGCACAAACGTATGAAGTTTATCTTCAAGTGGTGAAAAGTAGTGAGCGCAGTGACTGATCAGTACAATATTTTTTAGCACAAGAAGATAAACTTAATATCTTCAAGCTAACGTGTAATTTTCTTCTTATATATAGACACATTAACAAACAAAAACTGGTTGAAAACATTGGAAAAGACGTTCTCATTATCTTCACATGTGAGGATATAGTCTCAGATGTATAAGTTCATATGAAAAAAAATGAGTGATGTACATATAAAACATCATCATCATCATCATCATTGTCAGCATCATGACATTGAATAGATCATACCCAATCTAGGGTACAATGTTAAATCATAGCCATCCTCTTGTTTGACAATAACAAAGGCGTTAGCTTTCCTCATTAGCTTTTTTTGTTACATCAACCAATATGGCAGCTGTTTAATTGTTATTCATATCTCAAGGTATTTTGAGTCATGTGGTTGTAAAAACCCAAGAGTTTCTTAATCATGTGACCCTGGTCAAGACTAGCTATAATCAAAGAAATCTGTGCTTTTGGCTTTTGTCAACTGAATTTTCAGTCTGAGTTTTCAAAGAATTTTTATGGATAATAGAACTTAAAAATCCAGACATAACAAAGAAATAAAACTCGATAAAAATAAATAAAACTAAAACTAGTTGAAACAAAGTGGGGAGATATTGGAAATTTTTAAAGAATTGAAAGAAATCTTTCACAAAAATGTTCATGCGTAAATGGTTCTAAGCTGTTGCAGACCCATCCTGATTGCACTATAACATGTACAATACTGCATAATAGACCCCTTGGGGGTATATACTGTATATATGCTATACCCCCAGACATACAGACTGTACATGTACAAACGTCTGTAAATTTGGCAAATTTCAACTTGAGTTTTCTCAGCCGATATACCACCTGACATAATGAATCTTTGTAGGGTTACTAAAGTAAAGAAGCTCTTTCTGGTGCTGGTATGGGTTTTTTAATTTAACGCATTTTAACTTTTAGCATCCATTTTGGCAAGGGGTCTATTGAAATAAAACGACTAAATGATGACAGAAAGCGTTTTGATTGGTCAAAGGAACTCTGTTTATAGCAGATACAACACAATAACAAGAACAAAAATTGCACATTCTACATAGATCTTACCGCAGTCATAACTGTCAATTAATGCAAACAAATATATTCAACCATGTAGACAATATGCTTCAAATCTTACAGTATAGTACATGCTCCAAAGTGTTAGATGCTATTATCCTTGTCAAATTAGAGTATTAATATTTCATACCCCTTAAAAAAAACTAGTATTTCTTAGGTTTGGGGAAAAAAGAGTCTTTTAAGTCTGTCTTTGGATAACAGCCTGGTGGAAAGATCTAGATTGTATAAACAAATAACGTAGACAGTCATTCTTATGCATAAAAAAGCGTGGTTTGTAATTATCATTAATTATATTTTAACACTTGGCACACGTCTGCGGAACCAGCTAGATGAAGTTGATACGAAAATAACAAAATTATTAGAAAGAAAGCATTTTTAAACTATTTTTTTGTCATTAACAATTATTTTTATGAGATATCTGAAAAAATTATCGAAATACTGTAATTAAGGTATCAGGGTACCCCTAGTGACCAGTGTGGATTCAACTCTATATAGCGTAAAAACTAAATGACAGATTGTTGACAAGTCATGTCAGCAATAAATTATTTGAGAGTAGCATGTAGCAAAAAAAAATTTTTTTTGTTTATTACTCGCCATTAAAATTTGCTATTGGGAATTAATTTTGGGAAATAATTGCTTATCGTGCATTCTCTTGGAAAATGGAAAAAAACTAAAAATCAACCTTTTATGGCAATTTTGCTCCAGTTTGTCTATGCCCTAATGTGTGAATGCGAAATCTGAGAAACAGTTCTATGCAATAAAGACTAATTTGTATTATAAAATATTTGAGATAGAGCGCAAACAATTAATCCGTGAAACACTAATTGCTAAATAGTACAAAATAGTGCTAATTAAACAATAGAAAACAATGGAATTTGCATGAAATTGTGCTATTTAGTATTACTAAAGTTTCACGGATTTACTGTGGTCACTATATATCACCAAAGCAATATTAAATGTTTCTTTATATGTCTCTGTATTATGATACACTCTGGGAGCTGTTAAGCACTCAAGAAGCAAACGAAACACTTGGCTACACCTCATGTTCCTATGCATGCTTCCCTCCTGCTCTATAGCTCCCAGGGTGTTCATACAGTATCACAGCACAGAGATATGCAAATGTGTTAAATTTAATCCTTATCTACATAACAATGATAAAACAATAGAAAACAAATGAATATTATTATACATTGCAGTTTTTGTGAAATTTAATTAATTGAATGCAAAATAAATTTAGTACTGCGTGCCATTGTTGTAGAATGACCAACTTGAGGTACTATAACAGGTGTTCATTTATAGTTTAGATTTTCCCTACTTCATCAATGGATATAGAAGTCCAAGCAAGTGAGAAATTGAGATCCCAGTTTATTTACCAGTAATTAGCACCTTTTCTAATGAGATTTGTATATGGTTTTGTAAAATTTATGCCTCCGACTCGTGATTGTATAGTCAATACAACACAGCCACTTATATTGTAAATATAACATCAACTACCTGAAGATAAATTATAATATTATCTCTTATGCCTGATTAAATAGTCACTTAGCGAAATAATACAACCTTCAATTAAATTGTATTTCTTCTTGCATGATCATTTTTTGTTTAAAAAGGTGACAGAATCAGAGTAAAATATTACTGTTTTTCTTTGCATAATTTGTGCTCCATACCATATTGTTTATAAATATTAATTATGATCTAAAATAACAATAATATACATGTATAGTAAAACATACTACTTGCATATTATTATAGAGTATACATGTACAATGATATGATGCTATCATTATAATGTAATTGTAAAATATAAAAATAAAATAAAATATCACTATTTTTCTTTGCATAATTTGTGCTCCATACTGTATTGTTTGTAAATATTAATTATGATCTAAAATAACAAAAATTTACATGTATACTAAAACTTACTATTTGCATATTATTATAGAGTATACATGTACAATGATATGATGCTATCATTTTATTTGTTTTTCAAGTTAATACAGCCTTGATTATAAAGATTTGATAGAGTACTGTCACCTTTGAAGTTTTTTTTCCAATACTGATAGATCTACACTTATGTATACTGTATATATAATGCTGAAAAGGATATCTTAAACAACAAGCTAAATACATGAAACCAAATAACCTTGTCATACTGACCTAAACCTACAAAACGCAACCAGAAACCATGTAACAGAGCATTATTCTGCCTGACCTTTATACCAGGAGGATATGATAAACAACAAAATTAGGCAACTTCCTCAAGAGATTTGCTACCTATGAGGCACATCTCAGCATGTTAGTCTGCTTGCTATGCTTGTAACATGTCTTGAATCAACTACTCTAAATTGAGCATGCATACTATGACAGGAATTAGGAGTCATGTAGTAGTTATGAGATCACATTTCTGGTTTAAAGCTTAAAAATTTTTGTAACAAAATAAATGAAATTTTAAAAAATAAACTAAGCATGGACAAGTGCTTAAAACTGAAACGTTCAATGGCTTAATCCTTATTATTTCATATATTTCATGCACAAAGCGTTATCTGATTTGCAAATAGAAAATAACTTATCAATACTGAAGACAAATTTCTAGAATAAAAGAGACAAAGATCTAAAATGTTTTCAAA
Source organism: Actinia tenebrosa (assembly GCF_029948245.1). Classification (NCBI taxonomy): domain Eukaryota; kingdom Metazoa; phylum Cnidaria; class Anthozoa; order Actiniaria; family Actiniidae; genus Actinia; species Actinia tenebrosa. The sequence continues at coordinate 10,090,237 of NW_028292573.1, read as the reverse complement.
ATTTTCATTCTTATTTTCTTGACTTTTAAAGCCTCATTATAGATATGAATTATGGTACTGTTAAAAGAATGGGCTCATCTGTTTAATATTTTATGCTTGAGAGAAGTAGATAATATGAGTAAAAAGAGCAGCAAGATAGGGGGTAAACAATTACATATTGAAAATATAATGGTTACAGGAGCTGAAAACAGAAATCGTTGGAACAAACAACATATTATATAAGCAAACATCAGCAAAGCCAAACTTTAATGCACTAAAAACATCAATAGAAGATACCAAAACGAAATTTAAAATCTACTGTAATTGTAATATACTGTGCAAGCAAGTACATTTAGTAATATAAAACAAAACTTGACCATAAAGTTATCTGGTTATCTAACTTCTCATAATATATTTTGAATATATTTTGTAAATGAAATTGGAATTCAAAAGTTCTATAAAAAAAGGATCAAAACCTAGTATTGAATAACTCTTGGTAAAGGCTTTTGTTTATTTATGACTAGATAATTAAACCCACATGAGCTAGTGTAAATTTTGTAAATACAGTTTGTTTTCATAACATTGAAATGAATGAACTATGTCATACATCAATGTAAATACACTTAAAATTATCAAAGAATAGTGAATGGGTTAAAATATTCTTACCTTAGATTGCTTCCTTGATTTGTTTCAAATACACAGTGCGATGATAAATAAAAAAATGCAAAGAATAATATTAGTATCAATGAATGAAAATGCTTTTAGATTTTAACACTTCTTGGTACACATAATTTATAAACTATATGAAGGTACTATTCCTATTGAATTGTTTATATGACCATTTTCTTAAGTGCATAGAAAACAATCAATGAAAAACGCGGAGGATAATTTATTATTAGTGGTCATTCAAACAATGTACATGTAGTTGTGTCTATGTATGGTTGGAAAAATAAAAGAACAAGATGATTTTTGAATAAAGGAGTTGACAAAGTATTCTATAAAATGTACAGATATTAGAGTGAAATGTTCATTTATTAGAAATAACTGTTATAATAACAAAGCATACTCCTGTAGACTTCAACGCTTCCTGTTTGCTCATATATTACAAAGTGTGAAAATTTCTTAACTTACACATAATTTAGAGCTATTTAATACTATGGTAAAATCTAGTATCTTACTGAGATGTAACTACGCCTTTTTAGAAAATCATTATTAAATTTCTTCAAATATTAACAATGGTTCCAAGTGATTAGAAAAGATTAGAAATCTTCGTTGAAGTTTTCAAAAAAAGTACAATTATTGAAAGACGATAAAATTATGAAATATCGGTTACAGAAGCACGTAAAGAAAATACTCCAGTATTTAGCTTATTTTAGATTTTTGTCTTTCATTTGAATATGTCCAGGATTTAGATTTATGGTAAAGAAGACGAGATAGGGTTGATATATTGTAGGAAACCATCAAAGCCCGATACTAATATTGTAGTTGAATTTATCTTCTCGAAATCCATTCTTATCATACTATATTCTGTTACGACAAAAATGATTTACGCAACACTTATATATATAACATCTATTTGTCAAATAAAACCCTCCTAAAGAAGAACCAATGGACGTTAGACTTAAGAATGAATGAAACTCCTTCGAGTAAGAGAAAACGTAGTAAATTGTATATCTTGAGAGAACTCCCTCGAAATTATTCCAAGATTTTAATGCTAAAACCGTGATTAGATCGTCTGCACACCATGGAATATGATTCAGCAAGAATTTAAAAATCAAGAGGAAAAGATTCTGAGAAAAATAGATAAACCTCAGGCTTAAGTATGAAGAAAAACATTTGAAATGACCAATGATTTTAGAAAAAAAATTATAATAATATAAATTATACAAATAAAATTAGCTACGAACTTGTCTGGAGAATGAAGTACAGTTTGATTTCCATCCACCATATCAACCACGACTTTATCTCCAAGGTCAATCTCTGCAAGGAAAAGAGAAGAATCAGTAAAATACAGCAAATGTATATGAATGTTTCAGCTTTGGAAAACTTAAACCATTGATTTTAATTCACAAATGAACACAAACCTCGCCGGTTTAATGGCCGAACTCTCACAGCCACCTTGACTTTGGAGCCCATTTTATCTGCCTCTAGTTATTTAACCAAGGATTTATAACGACAGACTTCAAGTATGGTAGTATGAAATTTTTACTCTTCATTCCTTGATGAATGTTCTTCATTGATTATGACCTCAGTGGTCGATATAGCGAAAAATAACTCCATCACATGTCTAACGCCGCCATATTTCCTTTTTCTACAAGTAGCATCCGGGAACTGCCTATGCAAATAAAGGGCCAGTCACCCGTAGTCGAGGACTGGAACACGGGTACCTGATACTTCGTTTATTCGATCCCGTTTTTCTTTTTCCTTTCTTTCCCATAATTTGCTTGATTTTCTAAAATTTAGATTACGATTAAGATTCGAAATTTAATGAGGAAATAAAGACAGAAAGATAGGGGGGGGGGGGGGGGGACCAGGGAAAATAAAGAAAGAAAAAGGGGTAAAATAGCATTAATCTCATACTAAAAGAAACTAATTGTATTTCAATATCCGGTAGTACTATACTACACTTAGAAAAGCTGCCAATCAAATGTTCATGCATCAGTTCGACAAAAATAATGATATTTACCTCAAATCTTAATAAAAATAGATGACTAGGAGAGAATGTTCGTTACTAGGCAACCGTACCTGCATTACCTGGAGAGAGTACTCTGAATATAAAGAGCATTTAACTGGTAAGGTTAAGAGAGAGACATTTGTATTCTTTTCTCCTCTTGATTGTGTTCAAAATTATTAAATACATTCAAATTTCTTTCCTGGCTCGCTCGATCAATAATCTAAGGCTTCATCAAAAAAAAACTTGTGTTTGAGCAGCTCGGGCCAATCAAATCTCAGAACAAAGCTGGCAATTATTTTACCGGAAATGAAAACTGAAAATGATCGACTGAGAGACAATACCAATACGTCTTTGAATAATCCGCGCTTATCAGATATGTATGCCAGTAATCAGTCAGGTAGCTAAGTTCTAAATTGTGCCTTTTCATGGTAACAACGTTTAAGGTGACTGCCTACTTTTGGAAAAAAAATATTAACCTTTTTTTAAAACTTCGATTTTCCGAATTGAAATTTAATGCTGATTCCAAATCTGGAAAGAAAAAATTGGGTGTCCCCAGCTCGTTTTCGAGATAATCAGCATTTAATGGAAGCCTACGCGCGAGCTTTTTGGGCAATTAAACTTGCGCCACCGGAAGTGATTAGAAAAAATTAAGATTCATAAGATCATAGTTATTAGCATACTATATGATTGCACGAATGACGGCTAGTCAATCATTCTACAATAATACGCGGATATTTTCGACAAAAAGACAAAGAGATACATTGATTTGTCATATTTTGTAGTTTCGGTGCTCTTTAAAAATCTCACAAGTCGAACAAAAATCTCTACAAAAATCTATTTTTTCGTGTTAGAAAAATTAACTTTTTCTAAAATGTTGATATAACCTAGATTTTTAGGAGTTTTTTCCGGAATAAGCTATTAAAAAAATTGAGAATCCCGTGCAAAATTTGAGGGTTTGCCCTGTTGAAGCTCAAAACGCGTATGGTTCTTCAGTACTCTTGTAGATTTTTCAGCGGTTTTTGAGAGCGCGCACATCGTGGGCTCAAATCGAACGTTCAAAAGTAGGCAGTCAACTTCTATCTCTACTGACTTAGACCAGCTCAAGATGCAGGGTTTCATTGATTCAATATATATATAGACCTTTATCTCGAATTCGCTTCGAGTTTGGACTTGATGCGGTTATATATACATTCATTGTATTTCGTGAAGTCCTACCCTGCGAGCAGAGTCTCCTGCGTATAGGAGTTAAAAGGAGACTCTGCTCGCAGGGTAGTGAAGTCCAACCTCCACTCTTGGAACATTTTTTTTTTTTGGTCACTCAAGCCAATTCGGTAAAGTTATATTGGCGATGTTTTTTTCAATATCAATAGATTCAATCAGTTGTTGTTGTTGTTGTTGTTGTTGTTGTTGTTGTTGTTCTTGTTCTTGTTCTTGTTCTTGTTGTTCTTGTTGTTGTTGTTTCAATCAATGTCATGCATGTATATTTGAAATTCAGTAATTAATTGAAATCAATCAAGTTATATTAGTTTTGCGTACCGGCCGGTTTATGATTTGCCGTTGTTGTGCGTGTTGACGTCATAACCCTCTCACGATGCGTCTTTCCCTTTTTCGATAATCTACAGTCATCTTATGCTGCATTCATTTTATTATTAGCTTGACTGAATCCACAGTCTTTTTTATTTTGTATTTTATCATTAGCTTGCCTGATTGGCAAGTTTCTTTATTTGCTTTAGAAATGCCATGTACCTGATTGGACTGGCCTTAGAAGCCCCTCTCGTGGATGTGAAGATTCAAAGCCGCTTAAATGATTATTTAGTGACCCACTGACTTTACGTGGTAGACGTGACTGGCCGCTTTATTTATCAATTGATCATTTCTTCTTCTTCTTCTTCGTCCATTGAAAATAAACAGCACGGTAATCGTAATACCCTGCGAGCCATAAAGGTCATGATCATTAGGCGACTAGTTAAACTCCTTATATATAACGTGCACTGAAGAATTGCTGTAGTCTCGTGAGAAAACAGACGTATTTTCCGTCGCTACCCCCAGCCGCTGGGAATCAAATTATTTTTTCCTTCGTTTTTCATTGGCCGAGACAACTGCAAATAACTGCCTGCAAATAATATTATGCTCATGCGCTTTACGATGCAAAGCCGTTTCGCTGAATCTCGTACCCAGATCCTGCGTTTCTTCTGGCCTGCGGCGAAAAACTAGGGCTCTGGCATAGTCCATTTTTTGAGACCAGGATTTCTTGGACTTCCGGTATAAGAGCGCTTACGTTAAAAGACTTGCCAAAAACAAAATACACGTTCCCGATTTCTGATTCTTATTTCGGATCGGAAATAAAAACAGAACTCTGTTTGAAAGCATGATTTTAAATGATTAAATTTTAACTTCCCGAAAATTGCGCATGCGTCAAAAAATGGATTATGCCAGAGCCCTCGTTCTTCGCCGCAGGCCAGAAGAAACGCAGGCTTTGGGTACGAGATTGTGGATAATCCATTTTTTGGCGCATGCTTAATTTTCGGAAAGTGAGATATAGCCAGAAGAAACGCAGAAGAAACGCAGGCTCTGGGTACGAGATTGGCTGAAATAATACTCTGCTCTTAAGCCAGCAAAAGTCAATTGCTATAAAAACTCATTTTTCATAAGAATCATCCATTCTTGGAATAACCTAACTAAAGTAGTTGAGGCCGACATTTTTTCCGCATTCAAAAACAAGCTGAAGGCTTATTTAAGTATTTAATTTATTATTTTTATTTATTTTCAAAGTCACACATCACAATGACTTCAATAATTATATCAGTATACAATACGTACTATAGGCATATATCATTTTTCTCTAAAATTAGTGATTTAGATTTAGATTTCATCAGAGTATTTATGTTTATTGATATCACACCGCTGCTTTTGTTTCGTTTGTATGTTTGCATTTAGGGAGTTTTTTCTACATATAGCTAACCTCTAAACTTCCTTTCGGGCAAGAGTACCCCCCACCCCGGGGAATCGAGTAACATGATCTGATATCCTTGATCCTATCGTCACTAGTGCTGACAACCATTCCTAAAGAGACCAATGTTTTGCTCTGAAGTCACTATAATTCTCTTCAGAGAAGAAGACTGCTGTGACTTCAAGTGAACTGCAAAGTCAACATTGAAATATCTTGCCACGCAGAACGTCAGCATATTTGCTGGAAAACTCTCTGTAATGAGATAGACTTATCAAGTTTAGTAAGTTAAGGGTCGTTTATTAAGTTGTTGGCTATCAGAGCATATATATATTGATAGTATCAGTCTATCAGCCAAGTCCATCGATATCAATAAAATGGCTGCCCAACAAGAAAACTGCGAGGAAAATCTCCTTCAAAGGATTAGTACAACAGGATGGTGCAAGAGATCTAAAATCTTATTTGTAGCTGCTCTGCTGTTCGTCGGCTTCTGTACCGGACTCCTTACGGGGGTTTTTCTTACAAGGAGTTCAAATGAAGATGAAGCCATCCAAGACAAGAAAGGTATATATACACTCGACGTACGTAAATATCTTGCGCTGGCGTACGTACGTGTGCCTTATTTATGCCAGGCTTGTCATGGCTAAATGTTCCTTAGTTTTATTTGTTATCTCATTAATCCACATTTCAAAATTATGCGTCTTTGAACTGTCAAAGATAAAATATTTCAGGTAAGCATATATGATCTTTATAGGACGGATCTCTAACACTGATCACATCTAGAAGGATACATATACACTACGGTGACGTGGATCGATCACCAGCTAAGATAGAATCGCCTTTCATCTGTCATCTAAGTCTTTAAGAACCATGTTAGATGAACACCAGTTTTACTTCAGTCGAATGATCTCGAATTCTGCCCCTTCTCTAGTGGTTCTCGAAACGATACGGGTTTTAATTTTCCACCCTTCGCAAAACCTATAACGTGCAAAATGAGTACAAATATAATACAATTAGCCATGCCCTGGTATGAGTCAGCCCAGCCAGTTTGTTTCGAAGTTCGTTCTATGACTTAACAAGGGCGGATCCAGCCAAACTTTTACCACCGGGGGGGGGGCTAATTCAGTTTCTTCCATCAACACAACGGAAAACGATTAAAAGAGCATCTAATTCTTCAGTTTTGTTTTGTTTTGTTTTCTGCTGAAGGGGGGCTTCAGTCCCCCTTTGCCCCTCCCCCTGGATCCGCCCTTGTTAATAACCATCCATTGCTTAGATCAGCCCAGTTCAAAAAACCAAGAAGCGAGCATACAAATCCGAGGAAAAGAAAGAAATGCATAATTTCAGTACAGCGGCGTAGGGAAGGATGGATTAAGGAAAATGGGCAGCTCACCCTTTTCCAAACATTTTGCCAGCTGACTTTTTTAATATCTAGATTCTTCGTCACGAACACGTCGAGATGCTGATAGCAAAGGTCTGTCAATAGAAGACGTGCATATGGCGATCAAGCTTCACCTGAAATCCTTGAAGGCGTCAGACATCTGTAAGCCGAGAGATACTATTTGTTTACCAGGTTTGTTTTAATAGTAGTCCTTATCAATCATGCATCCCGTCTCATTTTATTTCAGAAAATCAGCCATACCTCCATTATTCCTCCCTCCCTCCCTCCATCCCTCCATCCCTCCATCCCTCCCTCCATCCCTCCATCCCTCCCTCCCTCCCTCCCTCCATCCCTCCATCCCTCCATCCCTCCATCCATCCATCCATTCATTCGTCCGTCCGTCCGTCCGTCCGTCCGTCCGTCCGTCCGTCCGTCCGTCCGTCCGTCCGTCCGTCCGTCCGTCCGTCCGTCCGTCCGTCCGTCCGTCCGTCCGTCCATCCATCCATCCATCCATCCATCCATACTCACCGCTTCATTCTTTGCAACTATATGCACGCAGGACCGAAAGGTGAGCCCGGCCTGCATGGAATTCAAGGACCGCGTGGCAAAATTGGCCGTAAGGGAGATATAGGTGATCAAGGACCCACTGGGGTCAGAGGAATGCCCGGTCCATCTGGTCCATCCGGTACACCAGGAATGCTCGGACGACCGGGCAGACCTGGAGAAAGGGGATATCAAGGGATTCAAGGACCGCCAGGCTTCCCCGGTGCACCAGGATTAAAAGGACAAAAGGGAGACAAAGGTCATAGGGGAAGACGAGGGCCCACCGGTGAACGGGGCGAAATAGGACGACGTGGATATCCAGGAAAACATGGACCTAAAGGAGAAACAGGGGCACCGGGTATGACAGGGTTAGCAGGTGTACCCGGGTTCAAAGGAGACCGTGGTATACCCGGTAAATCTGGAAAATGTAAATGTAGGGGATTGGGATAAAAGCTGTTACGGAAATAGACTTTTGCCATAAATAGTATTCAAACACATTTAATCTAAGCAGTGTAGTGAATGTTTTGTTACTTTAGCTTTACTTTTAACTATCCAAGAACAAAAAAGTGGATTCACCATTTGCAAAAATATAGATTGGACTTACTTTTAAGTGCCAAATACTTACCCCTCTCAACCCCTCTGTTTCGTGTGCACGCTCTAGATCTCCTGGGCCTAGTTGTACGAAGGGTGAAGGGTGATCCGACGGATAAATCTTATCCAGTGCGGATAAGTCTATTCGATAGCAGCAATCGACTTATTCGCAGGATAAGGATTTATCCGACAAATAGCGCTATTCACCCTTCGTACACCTTCCCTTTGGGAATGAGATTGCTTCAGAAAGACTGTCCCACGTTTTCAACCAAAAATGTAGTGTTCAAAGTTCAAGTAGATTTTAAGCTCGAGCCTAGCTCGCTCGCTTCTCGTCCAGGAAAAGTGCGGAGTGCGCAGAGTCTGGAAATATTGGGAATTAGCCCACACTTGCTAGCGACAAACGTTAACTTTACGCATGATCGTTTTCTCGAACTCAGGAATTCTTGGGGTGCAACCACACGACTCCAAATCCCTTGAGATATAAATAACAATGAGACAGTCGGCATGTTGGTTGATCTAACAAGAGAAGCTAATGAGAAATTCTTTGTTATCGTCAACCATTATGGTGGCTATATGATGTAACATGTACCCCAATCATATTAAAAATTGCACGAATATGCTTTTGCGAGCCGCCCAAACTCCATTTGACTAACGCAAGTTTCAAAAAAAAATTGTATATTACAATCGCAATTAAATAGTTTAGAAACAGTTTACGAGCAAAAGCAAACCTTTTTCACTCGGAATAAAATAGGAACCCACTTTTTCTTTTCTATTTCCTATCTGCCAACAGGCTCCCGATGCCTATTAGTTTTGAACAGGAAATTGCTAATAAGTGTATGAACAAGAGGACATTTAGAATTTATACTGATACGAAATTTGTATTTACATTATACACCAAGGGCTTGAACAGCATGACATTAAAGACGTTAACTAAAATCAAATATATCAAATAGCTCAGAATTATCAAGTGTTGTATCTACTTATTAGAGAGCACAAACAAGACTGATTACTTTAGCTTGTGATTGGTCAACGAACTGCACCAGTCAATCAATCACATGGGTTATTCATAACTTGGTGTTAAATTACGAAACGCCCTTATTGATTCAGGTGTAATCGCAATTTGTATTTTCATGAATTAAGCTGAGCTTTTCGGAGTGTTTTAGGGCTTCAGCTTCCTTATGTAGACTTTAAAGCTTTTGAATTTCAAGTTGTACAGAATATACGAAGTGAGAAATACGTCGCTGGCAATTGTGGAAACGAAAGGCTTGCCGGATTTGACAAGACGCATTACGAGGAAAGTACCATTTAGCTTTAAATCATTTACAAGAAAAGAACTTTGTGTTTAAAACTCGAGTTCAGATGAGCTGTTCAAGGCAAAGAGCAAGATATATAGATAGTACGTGGGGGCTTTGTTGGTGAAATTTGAAGAAGAGAAATCCTTCTTGAGGGAAAAACATCTGGTACGATGTTGCAAGTTTTGATTTTTCTGTAGCCGGGTACGGTTCCAAAATGATTCTGATTGGAAGGGATACAAATTCATCTGAATGTAAGAACAAGATATAAGTATATCATATATATGCTCTCTAGCGAAAAATATATAAGTGACAACTGAAAAGGAACTTATAAAGAAATTATCTGGAATCAAAAGAAAAAAAGACTAAAATTTGGTTATATAATGGACACATGAAAACAGCTGCGGCTTCCTACAGAGCATTGTCAGTCTTAGACTTGACGTTATGCTTGAATTCGAACCCTTAAATTAACGCGCACTAGCCAGACCACACATTTTCCAATCAATTTGAGTACTTTTATCTTGTGTTTCACTGGAAACTTTAATTTCGCGCTGTCAGCTTTCGCTGTATCCGGTGGCGCACACTGTGACTGAGTTTGGGCCATTTTTGAGTGTTCGAATCCTTCCTTCAGAAGCAAAAATGTCCAATTCACAAAATGACGACCGCGTATTTTCAAACATAAGTACACAAACCGAACAAGATAGCAAAGAACACTACCAATATAGCAACTACGGTATCAGCGGTCAGGGAAGCAAGATTGAACACATTATCTTAACTTGTGCGTACACCATTGTCATCTTAGCAGGACTAATTGGTAACCTGCTTGTCATACGAGCAGTCAAGATCAACCAGTCAATGCACACGACTACAAACTTTCTTATCGCCAATATTTCAACTGCAGACCTCATCACAATGTTGTCTTGTCTTCCTTTCGTTATTTTGAAATTCTATAGCCACCCAGATGGAATGGTTGGAAAAATGGTCTGTATCCTCATCACGAAGAATAACTTATCTTGCATTACCTTGTCGGTATCGATCATTTCGCTATGCATCTTGGCCGTGGAGCGCTACCATGCGTTGATCAAACCAATGCAACATCGATTGCGAATGAACAAAGACAATGTTTTATACGTAGTGTTTGCTATATGGCTTTCTTCCGTGGTGATCGCTCTTCCTCTGCTTATATACACCGACTATGACCAACAGCTTCATCGCTGTCAGTTCACTTTCAGTTCTCAAGTATACTGGATTGCAGTCGGTACCGTAACTTTTCTCATCCTTGTTACCATCTGTTATTGTTACTTCAAGGTTTTACGAGAAATTTACCGCAAAAGGATACTGGGGACAATACCAGGAATAACGCCACAAACACGTATCAATGAGGTCAGAAGTAGAAGGAAACTTGTCAAGCTTTTGCTGATACTTACATGTGCGTTTGTCTTCTTTTTCACCCCAAGGCTTGTCTACCTGTTTTTCGCATCGATGATACCAAATGACGTTCGTTTATCATTTCGTAGATTGTCATTCTTTCTAATTGTTTGTAATTCCTGTGTGAATCCTATCATTTGCGCTTTTCAAAGTGAGAATTATAGAAGTGCATTCGAGAGGATGCTTGGATTCAGGAGCAGACGGATCGAGGTTGAACCGTCTTCTTTTTCGATGAGAAGAGTGGAGAGACAATTGACTTTTAAATCTCTTAGGTTTCAGGAATCTCAGTGTTAATGCTTGAGGAAATGATAATCGAAGAAAGACTGAACATTATCAAAGTAACAACAACAAAGAAATTCCATGCTTTAATCAAGAAGAGGAACTCTCAAAAATAGAACAAACTTCGGCAACGAAATATCGGCAAATTAGAATCAAAGACAAATAGCATACATAACAGCATTAACAACAGAAGAAACACCAACAACTGCGTCAATATGAACAGCAGTAACAATAGCAACCACAACAACGTAACAGAACCCACTCGATAACAACAGCAACAACAGAAAAAACAACAGTAGCAGCAGAAGGAAGAGCACCAACAACCGCATAAAACAAGGCTAATAACAGAAAAGAAAGGAAGGAAGGAAGAAACAAAGAAAGAAAAGAAAGAGAAGGTGGACCCAAATACAGGTGCATTTCCCTGGCAATCACTTCATGTTGTAGGGCAAGAACAAGGTATGACAAAAGAGTTTTATTTCCAAAAGAAAGATAACCTTATTTCTTTGCCTCACAACGAGAATGCCATAAAACCCTTCTGGACGGAAATTAAAAGAAAAAGAAATAGGGAGAGAAAATTAAAATAGCCTATTGAAAGATGATAGAAACCATCTGACACAGCAAAAGGTATAAGTTTTCATAACAAGCATGTGTCAGTTCATGCTGAACAGGTTAGTTTTCTATGCCAACAACTCGCCATCACATGTAAACTGGACCTACATTAGCGGAAGCAACTAGAATATCAAGTGTAAACAGCACAGATATTCAAATCGACAGCGCAAGCCTGGACTGAATACACGAAAAAAAACATATTGATCGGCGAAAAATTAACAACTGCAAATAAAGACGACTAGACTGAAAAGGAATCATTTATTTATTTATCATTTATTATGGAATTATTATAGAACAATGTCGATAATAAGTTAGTCACGCCCTTGGTGTAAGTGTTGTGATTGCTATCAAGTTTTTCGTGTCAACTAAGAAATCATAATTAATTAAAGAATAAATCCTAAAGCTTAAGATTATGATGCTTTGTGGAGGGTGCAAGAGAAAAACCTTAGAGGTTAAACACTAGCTCTGGCACCCTAAAATGACACAGAAGAAAACAGCAAAGAACAGAGTGTGTAAGGTGTATAAGGTGTATAAGCGAAGAAGCGAATAGGACTAAGCTAGGAGCGTATCCAGATTTTTTCCCCTTTTACTACAGTGCGGTTTTCGATATTCTGCAAACTCTGGCATTTTAGCGCCTTGCTGAGAAGTTGGTTTTTCACTGCCGCCAGTCAAGAACATAAAAGGTACAGATTGATTACTTTTGATTGACGGCAACAAAAAACCAACTACTTCAACGTGCAGCTTGTAACTATTGCGGAGAGTTCGCAGAATATCGAAAACCACAGTCACATAGCATGCACCAGGATCTTTTATCAAGAGACTACTACATCATCATTAGTCTGAACTAAGATGAGAGTATGTGGACCACGTGGCACTAATGAAATAGTAGAAGATAATATAGGTAAGTTGTAGTGCTTGTATATTTTAGCCTGTGCTATACCAATGAGTAGCGTACGTATCCGCCCTCGAGAAATCGTGTCGGTATCGTGGTGTTTTGAGCAGGACGGGGACCGAGAAGAAGGATTCCCTCCTTCCAAGTCCCCCGACCAATCCCAACGATTTCTTGAGGCCGATCATATATACGTAGGCTAGAAAACAAGCTAAACGAAGCAGTGTGGAAAATGACGTCATAACCACCAAAACGAAAATCGGCTAAATCAACTAACTTCGTATTTTTTGTCAAAAGAAGGAAGGAATCTGAGTCAGCAAACTAAAAAGCTCTATCAGTAGCAAAACGTTAACGCCGGTCATCATCAATTTGACTCGTTACCGGTACTAGCGACCTTATAGATACGAAGACGAGTACGAGATCGAGTACGAGTACCAGTTTTAAAATTGGTCCTGTGCACGTGGTTAACACTAAATCGTAGTCGTCGATTTCCCATTTTTTACCATCTGAAGTTTCAATCTACGTACACGATCACGACTACAAAAAGATAGTGCCTCTCTTTAAAAGTTAAACACTTGTACTCGTACTCGTTCTCGTCCCGGGGGGGGGGGGGGGGTACTCCCCTATTTTGCTATACGGGTATGTGCCGCCCTATAGGGCATGGTTTTTCGGCTTTTGGGTCTGGGGTAGGGTTAACGATTTGGTCGTTTTTGTATGGCGAATAGGCTACGCTTTCTGCCGACCAAAAACAATAAAAATGTTAGTAAATATTGATCGCAATCGATTGTAAAACCGTATTTTCCGTCTTTTAGTCTGGGATAGGGTGTACGATTCTTAGTTTTAGTCTGGGGTAGGGTATGTAAAATCAAAATTTTAGGTCTGGGATAGGGTCACGGTTTTGAGGTCCTGGCGGCACACCCCTACCCAAGTTGGGGTGGTAGTACCCCCCCCCCCCCCCCGGGTTCTCGTACTCGTCGTCGGATCGAAAGGTCTCTAATATTAAGCAGGGACTTAACAATCTTCTAGCTATGAAGAGGAACCTTGGTTTGGCTTTGTTGCTGCTGCTGGACCGGAGGATTCTGTTGAATAAAATAAGTAAATAAAAGTAATCAGATGTAGATTGGGTTAAGGGTGTGTCGAGGACTCAGGATGCATGTGATCATGCCAAAACCGAAATAGTTAATTGCTTCATTAAGAAATGTAAACTAACTGACAATAAAGATCTATTTGAGCTTGCTACGATAAGAATACTTTGACCGAAAACTCAGCGAACGGCAGGGAGAAGCTTGAGTTCTACAAATTTCAATCATGTAGTCCGTGATTCTTCATGACAGTCACGCATAAATAGCGCATAGCGCTTGGATCTCATTGCAGAAGAAGCTGACAGTACGAGCAATACTGAAAATAACGCCCACAAAAACTTACACCGTAATGAGGTGGAATGCCACTTTGTTCAGTCATGGGTCCACTGATTTGGGCAGGTACCGCCACAGGGTTCCCATCAGGTCCCTGGATGATAACGTATCCAGCTGGAGGACTTCCGACTTGTGTTTGCATGTAGACAATTTGTCCGACTGGTACCTATTTATATAAGATAGTATTTGTAACTTTAATCATATACTCTACAAATATATTTTAAATTAATCTTTAGTCATGATAATCAAGTAAATAATTACTACATGATTAGAATAAAATACTAGTAGTTAACCGTAGTAAACACCAAAGGGTTCAAGGCTTCGGAATACGTGTATAGTCTTACGATAGTTTGTTTTATTCTTGAAGGGTGTTTTCAGATGCACATCCGGCCTCCCCTTTAATTACCTAAGTTAAGAGCATAATCTTTAGCACCATCAAGGACCGCCCGTGCCGTTTGTAATTTGGGATTTTAACGGAAACTCCCTCAAGTCCATCTCATGCATAATACAACGTCAAGAACAAAATTGACAGTGTACATCCCAGATTCATTTACACCTAAATTTACACTCACCGTTTGTGGTTGTCTACCACTAAAAGCCACACAGCAACAAACAGACGCCCAAATCCCGATAGCAAACTCCAGAATACTGAGGATCAGGATCAGGATGCTCATCACATAATCTGTCCCATTGTAATAATGTAATAACTGTACCCATAAAAAAATGGCAATTGAAAGAGAGTACATAATGATCATGGCGGCAGCGAACACAGTCGATGTGATGGAAAATCCCAAGTAGACACCAATCTGAAAATAATTAATATTAAACGTGTCAATATTTTTTTTTTCTTATTGTCCGGTAGCCAATGTCAACGAACTCCCGTTTCGAAGACAGTGTTAGCATCGATTTCGTTTGATACGTGGAAGTTCGAAGTGTTTGTATTGTTGAAGTTTCGTATTCTCGTTCTATAAAACGTTTTGCACAATATTTACCACAAATTCATGCAATAGAGGCTTTGCACCATCACATGGTGGCAGCCATGACAGGAGGTACAACAATAGAGTTACGTCTTTAATTCTCCCCTGGAAAACTGAATCCTTTCTCTGAATCTCGGAATATTGAGTCGGCAACAAAATGGCATCTGCCGGCAATCGTTTTGCTACAATTTCCGATGAGGAAATTGAAAAAATGAAAGTAAATGCCATTCCTGAATGCTAAAAAGGCAACGAAGTATGGCCTAAAAGTTTTGCTTAAAAGTTTTGCTAAACGTTTTGCGTGAATTTGTTTCGCAAACTAAAAGTTTCTGTTAGTTTGTTTTAATTGAATTATTGTATATGAAAATAAGTTACTCTTTACACAAGTTGATATATGCTAAAACAATTATTCGCCTCAGGCTCAGTGAATATGGAGAATATTTACCTCGCCGCTCGAAGACTAGCGTCTCGGTAAATATTCCCGATATTCACTTCGCCTTCAGCGAATTATTGCTAAATATATACACACACACTTGATTGCAGAAAGAATACTAAATTACTAATGTTCTATTCTTGTATGACAACGTTCTTGCAAGTAGGTGTATATATTTTTTTTACATTCTCATCTCGCTGAATCAGAGGGTTTAAAATTACTACTAAATCACGATAGTCTGGAAAAAAATTCTTGGAAGTTGAAAGACTATGTTTGAATAAAAGAAAAACTGCAAGCGATGGAAAAACACCTTCGACACATCAGACTGTATGGTGTTTTTTATGAATTTATTTATACCATATTAAGACTTAACTTATTCAGTTTGCTGGCGAGACTCGTAAATTGAAGGTCGGAGAAGGAATTGAAGGTTAAAACCTTCGATTTCGACGGTGTACTAGCGAGTCGGCTGGTCACAGATATGTGCTATAACACACACAGATTTTTTTAAGATAAGTAATGTTCTCTTACCATGGGTTTGAATGATGTTTTTATTTTCGTGAAGATTCCAAGTAAGCCTGTGATGCCAATCTAATTAAAAAGGAAAATAACAATACGTCATTTAAGGAAAGTACATTCAAGAAGAAACGGCCTGCAACCAAGTCGGAGTTAAAAGGGCAAGGAAATTTGCAGAACAGAGAACGACTTGACATGAAAAATTGAAGATGCAGGCAGCTACATTGGTCTGTATTCTTGCCCAAAATGCTTCTTGATTTTCTCATTTTGGGAAATTAGAAATTAAGATATAAAAAAAAGTGTTTGAGTGGTTCGTACTTACCCATAAACCCATCCAAATAGCAATTACAGGAATGGATGTTAGTGTAAGACGGTGGCGTTGATCTGCTGAAGCTCGCTCACCTATGCCAAACATAAAACAGAAGCTACCAATTATCAGCTGTATTATTCCCGACACCAGGAGCTGTTTACGAGTTGCATTCATCGTCAAGAGTCTCTTTCTTTTAACAAGATATGAATCTGCTAATAGAACGGATCGATTCTTCTTCGACTGAATGTGTTTTGCTTGTGCTTCAGCTTTTTTTTTTTTTCCGCGTCGAGAAGAACGTCATTATATTTCTCGATGTGTGGTGACCCTTGTCCAAAAGTCACGCTTGTACGTACGTAGAATTACCAAGGAAACGAAGCAACAGTAGACGTCACTGAAACAGCTGAAGATATATCGGTAATTCAGAACGCACATGATTATACTCTATATCAAGAGAATATGAACTAAGAGAAGGAATCCCTGTGCCCCATCATGTGCACACTTTGATGCTATTTTTAGAATCTATTCTGAAAATATCATCAAATGATATCATTTATTTGATCGTTTGATTTTCTGCACGCGCATAGTACGCGCGCGCTCTACGCTTTTTGCTAACGTTTTCTAGTGCTTTTCTTATGTTCAAATGTTCAAATCTGCCCTCAAGATGACGATGTAGGTCGAAAGCTTTGGGAAATAAATGTAAAAATACTGAAGGTTGAACAAATTACTACTTCAATTTCCTGTCGTAATTGCCAAGCTTTCGAAACAGCGTAGAGCGCGCGCAGTAAATGCGCGTGAGAAAAACAAATGGTGTAAAAATAGCATCAAACTGTGCACATGATGGTTACAAGGCTATATGGGTAGGATTCCTTCAGTCTCAGTTCATTTTTCTCTTGTCTATATTCTATACTCGGCGTAACGGGCACTAGGACACCTAAAGTGACTGGATTTTTAGTTTTCCCCCCGATTATGTAAGGTTGACTTTCGGTATTCAAATTTTGGTAGCAAACGAAACTCGTATAAAGGGTGGAGGGTTGATCTCGGCTCTTGTTCCTCGACCGACGACCAACCCTGCAGCTCGTCCCGGACGCGTATGCGTACTTTTGTCCCTCCAAAGTCTACGACGCTAAGAAGCAATGAAACGTGTTTACATAACTCTCGCAGTACCTTCTGGACGGGCTCCCAATTTGACGACCGTTTGCATTCCTGGCATAACTCCGGATCGAGCTGTTTGCCAAGAAGGCAAATCACTGTGGCGGTTTACGCATAAAATCGGATATTTTGGTGCAGATATTCTGGTTTGAGGGACCGAAGATCCGAGGATTGCTTTGGGCCTTAGATTATTTATCGAGAAAATGGATTCTGGAGGAATGTTAGCCAAAGGTTGAATTTTGAAGGAATTCCAGCCGATTGTGTATGAGGTGCGCGTGACTAGGCTACCCTCGAGAGTTTCCGATTTTCCTCTGTCCAGGCTCTCTCGAGAAAAAAACGGTTTTCGGGTGGCAAAACATTCGAGTCAGGAATGAAAATGGCGTCCAGAGAAGCCGGGTTGTGATACTCATTTGGGGATTGCTTTTCAAGAATAATGGTTTTGTTAATTCTGTTAAGATGATAGCGTGGCTTAGTTATCTCTCCAAAGTCCTGCAAAAGAAAGTTTCAACTGGAAGCATTTTTCGGCAAAATATTTGGCAAAGGGTTCGACCGTTCGACGGCCGTTTTTTCTGAGTCGTTTCCTACCTTCTCCTCTTTAGTGTGTGGTGGGGAAACGTCATCTAAACCCGAACGAAATGAGCTGTAATTAAACCATGGGGCTGTTCAATATATCAACAACACACGGTGGGAGTTTTATTTGATTTGAATTATTTTAAAGCGTAAAAATGAGGATTCAAAAATACCCATATGATACCCATATAATCTTTGTCTGTCTGTCTGTCTCTCGATCGATTCAGTTATTCAACACTAACGGTAAGCCTGGGCTACCTATGAAAAAACTTGACGGATTGGCCTCATCCCAGACCCACAAGGGATCAATACAAACAAGTACGTAAGTTTAAAACATATGTACAAATGTTTTCTTAGCTTATAAAAAATTATCTTTTACAGACTCCATACATTAACTGTAATTCGATCGACACTAAAACTGAGCTTGAGATACCTGTAAAGACTCGTATCAAATACATTAAAGGAATTATTTTATAATCATTATTATGTTTAATATTACCGATGAGTCAAATTATAGAATAAATTATAAAGCTTAAGATTACGAATTCTATTAGATGTCGAATTTAAAATGTACGATATGAATATTTAATCCCTTAAACTTGTTATCGCTAATCACCACCGCAATTGATGGTTTTCACAGCCGCCATGTTGGATGAATTCAACAAAAGATTCGTCATTAGTATCTTTTGTTATATCATCCGACATGGCCACCATGTCTTTTGTTATTTCATTCTCGTGGGAATGATTGCAAACCAGCAATACAGCAGTGGCGTAGCTCAACCGGCTTGACAAGCATGCGGAGGGCACCTTTGACAGTCGTTATACAGTCCATGTATGACTCCAGAGCACAACTGTAACCAGTTTGAATTAGTTAGAGTTGGTTTGATAGGAGGGAGGAAAACCTGGAAGGCCAGGAAAACCCTCCGCGTCAGAAAGAGAACCAACCAACATAGCTCACATAGGTGGACTGAGATTCGATGAAGGCCTTTTTACCTTTGTTGAGATGGTTTTTTAACTTAAGTATTGATTTATTAGCTCGCTTGGTTTGCTTTTTTTAAAGGCAAGAATAACCTACCATGCAACGGGTTCAGTTGCCCTATTATCATCACTGATATTCACAAACTTTTACTCATTTGCCACCATTTTCATAAAATGCGCAACCCATAGAAGTAGCAATTATCAAGAATTTTTGACGTGAGTCAATCAATCTTCCAACGATCTTAGTTAGCACTAGTCACATGTGAGTCTGTATGCTCCATGCTCGATGTCCAAATATTGTAACCATGCCAATTTATGAGCAGGATGAGGGTACACTTTTGTTACATTTATGGCATATTCTTTTGTTTGCTTCCATGATCAAGACTCTTAGGTATGACTGGTTTTCTCCTCAGTTTTAGTTAAAATTATTCTAATACACCCGTGAACAAAATTACTCGGTTCTGATTGGACAAGACAATTGAATTCCAAATTGTACTCTGTCGAGTCCCAATTAAGTTGCTCGGTTTTGTTGAGTGTATTATAAACAAAAAAATGCACAATCTTCTCGTACAATTCTGAATTTATAAGCCTCCAGGTCTCTGGAATCCAGGGTAGTGGAGTAAGGTCCTTCAATCTGTGTCTCAATGCCGAGCAGCCGCGTGCGCAGAAGATATGTTTGACATTCTCTCGACCTATACATATGTTACAGTTTGACAAGAGTGTCCTCTGTTTTCTGTTTCAGTTTTCCTTGTTTGTAGATCTTGGTGTGTAGCAGCTGCTGCCTGATGGTAGTGACAGATAAAAATACAGATCAGATCAGATCAGATCAGATCAAAATTAGGGATGTTTTCCCACTATAATTCAATTGTATCAACTTGAGATAAAACATAGAATAATATAGCGAGCAATAATGGCAAAAAGCGCCAAAAACTAGACCTGATTGATTCCAATTTTCGTTTTGGGTTAACACTCAAAACCTTTTTTTAACAGTTAGAAGCTGATGTACTATGATAAAATGCTTGTTTGAAGCGGTATTTTCAATTGTACAAAGATGTTTTGTTGCATTTGTGTTAGAATGTTGCTTTGTCAGGCTTTTTTTATAGAAAATGTATGGGAAATAAGCAAATGAAGGCCTAAACCTCATTTTCGATTCAAATTTTTGCTTTGGGTTAACACTTTGATTCCACTTTCATCGGTCATCTCCGCTTCCAAACAAGTTAAACTTCAGTTCTAAATAACAAGATTTTAGCCTTGTACAACAGCCTTTCTTCAAGAAAATAGTTTTTGGCGCTCACCGCTTGAATACAAAAAGAATTCTCTGATCTTAATATTATTACGACGCTTGCACTCTTGCGCGGAGCTCTAGGCATGAATAGCACATAGCGCACGGAGGTCAATGCAGAAGAAACATGCAGGACATGCACAAGAAATACTGGGGGGAAACGCCCACAAGAAAACTTACACTGTAATGAGGTGGAATGTCATTCTGTTCAGTCATGGGTCCACCTGTTTGATTAAGTATAGCCACAGGATTCCCATCAGGTCCTTGGATGATAACGTATCCAGTTTGAGAACCATTTTGCATTTGCATATAGTTAAGCTGTTCAACCTGTTCAACCTGTGGTTATATTCAAAACATATTTGAATTCTTTACTCTACTCCAATGAAGGGCTTAAAAAAGGTATTTGACACGAGACCGGAAAAGCCTCGTTTTCTCTATTAGGAATCGGAGAAACGAGTCGTAAGGTCAATGCGTCAAAGGCCATGGAATGTGGGATGGGATGGCTCGATTTTATATTTCCTTCTTCACACCATAAAACTGTTTTCTATTTACTTCTAAAGATCAGAATTTAGTACTTAATTTCTGGAGCAGAACAGGACCATTCTCTACTTTCACATCCCCATAATACTTTGTGTCTTTGGGGGGGTAACCAGAGGGAGGGTACAAACCCACTTATTTTGCTGAAGGCTGATCAGACAATGTTGACAATACCGTGTTTGGTATCCAAAGATAAAATGAAGAAGTAAAAAAAAAAAAAAAACAGAAAAAGATAAAAGCTTGAAGACGTTTAAGGTAAATTTTAAACATTTTTTCGTAAGTCAATACATTTTCTGTAAGACCAAAACTCTCGATGATCTGTACACGCAAAAATAACTTGGAATAAACTGATAATCAGTATTGTACGGATAAAAGCAAGTATAATATAAATTCAATTTAAAAACTTTTCAATTTGGGACAAATTTTTGATTGGTTACCCCACCAAGACGCAAGGTATTATGGGGATGTGAAAGTAGAGAATGAATAGAGTTGTCGTTAGATCTGTTCCTTTGCTTCAATGGCCGGTTTCACCGGTTTTCCTCATTCCATAAAAATCATTATCTGATTTTGTTCCATAGAAAAATTCTCGGGTTTTTCGAGGCATAGGTAGCAGTAGATAGTGGCCAACAATTATGTAGCATTCGTCTACTATCGGGAACCAATCAACAGAGCACCCCACATGCTTTGAATTTTGTTTTTTTGCTGCAAAAACATATTTGATTGTACATTCCAAAGATTCATTCACATTTACACTCACCGTTAGTGTCCACTTTTGCGGTTTACCAATGAAAACCCGGCAGCAACAAACAGACGCCCAGATACCGATACCAAACTCCAGGATACTGAGGATCAGTATCAAAATACTCATATGATAATCTACTCCTCTTTTTTTGCTGCTATGTAATTCGTAAGTAATACACACCGTCATGAAGTACATAATGATCATGACGGCAGCGAAGACAATCGATGTGATGGTAAATCCCAAATAGACACCAATCTGAAATCAATTAATATGAAACCAAATGAAAGATAAAATTTGTGTGGTTGTTTAGGTAGGACCATGGGCGCTTGGAAATATTTGCGGAACGTATACGTACATTTATTAACATTTTTTGCCATCATTTTAATATTATTTATCGTCAAGGAGCCAATGCTAGTGCTTTTATAGAAAAATGTTCCGAGAAAAAATTACAAATTTAGAATCTAAGTCTTACCGTAGCTTTGAAAGTAGATGTTCTCTTCGTAAAAATTCCAAGTAAGCCTGTGATGGCAATCTGAAAAGGGGATCGGAAGACTGCCGATTACATTCAAGACGAAAGGGTAAACACAGTCGGAGAATATAAGGCAAGTCTTTCTTAAACGAGAATAATAGCAATAATACTATGATAATAATAACAACAAGATCTAGCTGCCTCTATTTACCCGCAATATAGGGGATCGGAAGACTGCCGATTACATTCAAGACGAAAGGGTAAACACAGTCGGAGAATATAAGGCAAGTCTTTCTTAAACGAGAATAATAACAATAATACTATGATAATAATAACAACAAGATCTAGCTGCCTCTATTTACCCGCAATATTTCTTGATTTATTTTTTTATGGGAAATTAAACTGATTCAGGTTTAACATTTGGTGGAGGTATTCGTACTTACCCACGAGCCCATCCAAACAGCAATGTATGACATGGACGTTAGTGTTAAATTATGAAACGACCGCCTATGATCATGACCACTTGTCTGAACAGCTCGCTCAAAGACACCAAATATACAGCATAAAGTACCAATCAGCAGCTGAATGACGCCTGACACCAGGAGCTGTTCACGAACTGCAAACATCGTCTAGTCTCTTTGTAATAACAAGATATGAATCTGCAATTGAATAAGATGAATTTTTCCTTCGACTAAAGTAGAACCATGCAGGCTGCAGTCAACATAACCGAGGATTGGTGTTTAACCAATTAATCCTCATTTATTCGCATGTGCCAACAAAAGAAGATATATAATTAAGACTATCGAGATTATCTCCTAAGATCGAATTGGAATTTAGGAGTTGATTTCATTTGTTTAAATGTACGCAGGCCATGAGGTGATGTTGTCTGTCCACCATGCACAGTGTGCTTCAGTAATTTTCCGTGTTTAATAACGTCATGTCTATTTTTTTTTATGGTCATAAACACTTGTGAGAAAGTCACGTTCGTATAATTGACCACGTTATGAAGCAATATTAGGCCTTATATATACTAATGTGTTTTCGAAATGCTTCGTTTATGTCTCACTAAAAACGCATCGAAAGACCAAACCGAATACAACCATGTTGATATATTAAAAGAATTCATTGACAATTTTTTTTTTAAATTTAAACCAAGCGGTGGCGATAGGCCTTTCGTTTCCAAACGTACATGTGTCTACTCTAGAGAGCGTTCCCGGCATCCCCTGCTTGATATTTACATAACTTGTTTTATGCTAGCATTGCTCGTTCTACAAAGAATTCTGAATTCTGATAGGCCTTTCGTTTCCAAACGTACGTGTCTACTCTAGAGAGCGTTCCCGGCATCCCCTGCTTGATATTTACATAACTTGTTTTATGCTAGCATTGCTCGTTCTACAAAGAATTCTGACAGCTGCTTGTAATTTGGCGGAGTATTTTAGCTGTGAGGGTGCCAATGGGGTCAGTCAGTTAACTGACAATAATCCCCTTCACAGTTCCCTGTGCCATCTTGAAAGGTAGCAGTGCCTTTGCATCGAAGCGAGACAAACGGTGAGCTTGCAATAATAGAGACGTGAACAATTGTCCAAGGTGTTAAAAAAAGGTTCCAATTCTCAAGAGATTGGAATTCTTTTGTTTTGTCTTCCTCCAGATCGAGCTGCTTTGACGTCACATGCAAGGGGTCTATAGTGATTTTCCTCAGACCCACGTGAAACAGTTTCTAGTTCTTAGTGTATAATAGTCAAATAGACACAAAAGAAAACAATGGAAAAAGATCTAATAGAGCAGGTGCATGTTACGTTATAGCCGACATCTTGGTTGACGATAACAAAGCATTCCACATTCGCTTCTGTTGTTATATCAACCAACATGGCAGCTTGCATGGAATACAAGTACCATGAGAAAGTCTTTGAAGCCATGGCTAAAGTTGACAAAGCTATGAAGGTGGTGTCGCCAAGGCCGGCTACCAGAGGTTCCTTAGGAGGGCGTGGAAGAGCTGGCCGCTTTGCCAATATCCAGTGTTTTTCAGTGTCTACAATGGGGGCACTATAAGAGCCATTGTTCAGGGGTACCAAGGCAAGATGGTGGGGGCAGCCAAAAGAGGAAAGTGGGCTCCAAACTCTGGAAGCATGATGGAAGTCGCGTATATTATGTGGCATGTATTATTGTTTAAAGAATAATACGATTTAGCATCAGTAAAGATGCCTACTTATACTTGTCTCTGCTCATTTATTTATTATTTATTATTTTATTTATTTTTCCCCCTTGGTTTCTTACTTGACTTGGCTGAGTAACTCCTTGTTCCTATATTAGGGTGAGCAAACTCCCAATGGCTACCTTATTCCTGGGATGCCTTTGGACCGCCTGCTCTCAGGCGTGTGAGGTTTGCTCCCTCCTGATCGGGAATCCCATGCATAGGGACTTTATCTGAAGGGTATTTTCCTTTCTTTTTTTCTATCATATCCTAGATTCCACCTCTTAAAAAGAGAAGATTGGGTGTTAGACAGGTGGCAGAAGCTCAAATGACTTTGATAGGCTAGTGAAGGATACTCAAGTGCGAGGGAAGTGTTCTTTGATCAATATTCACGGGGTTCCCTTTTAGGAGGGGCCATCCAATGGCAAACACTCTCTGGGATTGGATAAGGAACAAAATTAGCATTCAAAGCTTTAGTCAAGCCTTTACCGGCGTTTGCTTTGCTACGCGACCACCCCAGACAAAAATCGCGCCGTGCACTTTGCAATAGACTGCCGTCAATCAAACACGTTGACGCCATTTACACGCGTGTGTGATTCAAAAGGCGTCAAAACTTCGGTCGATTGTTTACAATTATTATGAGCCACACTCACCGGGCCTATCCGGGCCGGTCCAAACGCGTGTGAATGGCGTCAACTTGTTTGATTGACGGCAGTCTATTGCAAAGTGCACGGCGCGATTTTTGTCTGGGGTGGCCGCGTAGCAATGCAAGCGCCGGTAAAGGCTCGTATAAGAAAAGTTCTGAAGGTCCGTGGAATTTCAAGGTGTTTTTATCGTTGAAGTTGTGCATTTTTTGCTATACCATTCGTACTTGTGAATATTTATACTCTGATTCGAGGCTAGCCCTGAGTAAATGAATCTTCAAAACACAGCGGTGATTTGTAACCCGAAACTGGTCTTTTTCGCACCTTAATTAACAAAAGATTCTGAATTATAATTTTTTGGGGGATTTCTTGAGTGCGCACTGCTACTGTTATACTTATTTTATTTAAAGCTTTGTTTTAAAGTTGTGAGTTGACAAGCATGCTGCACATCCATAATTTTCTAGCGTGCGGGCCGCTAAGAAGAAAGTAAAAATCTGTCAGAGTTATAACCATGCCGAAAAGTTAAATGTGAAAAGTAAATGCAGCGATACCTGTATTAAGCAGCTAAAATATTTATAAAGAGCATTATTTGGTTTCCATATTGAATGAAAAACCAATCTATATACAACAAACACCTCTATTGGCTATGAAGAACCTTATGGTATAAGGTCGCAAACGGAGGTAATGGAGGTACCACTGTATAGACAATACAAAGTAAAACAAAGATGAAACAAATAAGAAGAAAAAAACACTACAGAGCGACTTTGACAGAATTTTCATTTGCCTGTAATCCTTGTGCACCAAACTAGAAGAGATAAGAAAATAGAACATTAATAGTTTACCCTCAAATTTGTTTTAGAGACAGGCATTATTATTAACGACAGCTTCTTGAATCGGCCAGCAGATTTGAATTGATCAGGATGAGGAACTGGTCAGAAAGTGAAGGGGAGGGTGGACTATGAAAAACAGGGTTACGTTGGGTCATGAGAAAATAAGCTTCCCTGCTTCTTGTAACATCATTCCCTGACTGGCGGTCCGTGCAAGAGGTTTGTAACTTTGATCATTTCATACTAAAGTTATGATGAACAAGTGGTCGTCTCAGAACTTACATTGTAATGAGGAGGAACAGCAGCTTGCTCGACTGGGTTGTTCTCGGGTGTTCCACCTGGCTCCATCATAGGCCCACTGGTTTGAGCTGGTATGGCAACAGGAGTGCCATTGGGTCCTTGGACGATAATATATGCAACAGGGGGACCTTGTGTTTGTGTGTACACTACCGGCCCGACGGGCGCCTAAAACACGTTGAGATTAGTATCGCATTTTTTATTTGCATGGGTACAACGATTGCATTTAATATATCACTTACCGATTGTGGATTTTGACCGCAACATATTATTTTGCAGCAACAAACAGAAGCCCAAATTGCAACACCGAACGCACCAATACTTAAGAACATCATAATCCAGGCGATGTACACGAATGCATACTTAGTAGAGCGATCGGCGTGCCAACTCAAAGTGAGAGCATAACACATAATCATGAGGGCGGCAATTACACTAGCAGTTATGGAGAGTCCCATGTATACGCCAATCTACGAGTAAACACAATTGTAGTTATGGAGAATCCCACGTTTACAACAATCTACGAGTGGTCACTATTATATACATACTGGTATGATGATAAATAGAAAGAAAGTCCTCCAAGTCGTCATCAACTTACCATACACTTTAATGATGCACAGCAATTTCCTTGCGTGGTGTACACCTCAGGACTTCCATTATCGCAACACTGAAAAAATAAAACGATTCAAAAGCATCTAAGATTTGGCTAACTTTTCGTCTGCGAAAATTTAGACAAATTATTTAGTATTTTCAGTGCATGACTTAATCGGTGTCAGTGAAAAGATTGGTAGTACGTGGTAGCGGTGGCGGTGGTGGTGGTGGGGGTGGCGGTGGTAGTGGTGGTAGCGGTGGTAGCGGTGGTAGCGGTGGTGGTAGCGGTGGTGGTAGTGGCAGTGGCAGTGGGTAGTGGGTAGTGGCAGTGGCAGTGGCAGTGGCAGTGGCAGTGGCAGTGGCAGTGGCAGTGGCAGTGGCAGTGGCAGTGGCAGTGGCAGTGGCAGTGGCAGTGGCAGTGGCAGTGGCAGTGGCAGTGGCAGTGGCAGTGGCAGTGGCAGTGGCAGTGGCAGTGGCAGTGGCAGTGGCAGTGGCAGTGGCAGTGGCAGTGGCAGTGGCAGTGGCAGTGGCAGTGGCAGTGGCAGTGGCAGTGGCAGTGGCAGTGGCAGTGGCAGTGGCAGTGGCAGTGGCAGTGGCAGTGGCAGTGGCAGTGGCAGTGGCAGTGGCAGTGGCAGTGGCAGTGGCAGTGGCAGTGGCAGTGGGTAGTGGCAGTGGCAGTGGTAGTGGCAGTGGCAGTGGCAGTGGTAGTGGCAGTGGCAGTGGCAGTGGGTAGTGGCAGTGGCAGTGGCAGTGGCAGTGGCAGTGGCAGTGGCAGTGGCAGTGGCAGTGGCAGTGGCAGTGGCAGTGGCAGTGGCAGTGGCAGTGGCAGTGGGTAGTGGCAGTGGTAGTGGTGATAATGATATGCAGTCTAAGTTAAGAATGTTATCTTACTATGCATCCCGACCTTCCAAATCTTGCACGTCGTACAGCACATATTCCAATGATACCGGTGACACAGATCTGAAAAACAAAACCCACAATTAGCAAACAAATAAAACTTTAAACTAAGACACGAAAGTTTGAATTTCACATCTGAAAAAACCTCGAATTTTCCGGCTTAGTTTGTCAGTCTACAATAATTAAGTGACTGACAGAACAAATCCGGGTGTGTATTACAGCTATTTTCATAAACATGCGACCTCGGTGCTCTTGAATTGCACGCTGAAATTTGGTTTTTTCGCTGCCGCCAGTCAAAAATATGAAAGTTACCGACTGATTAGGTTTGATTGACAGCAGCGAAAAACCAAATTTCAGCGTGCAATTCAAGAACACCGAGGTCGTATGTGTTATGAGAGAGAAAATTAATGTTTTTACAGACTAAGCTAGACATCAGTTTTCTAATGACTATTTCTTATCATATGAAAACAAGATAAAGAACGATCAATTAGTTATTGAAAATATCGATATAAGATTTCAGTAAGGCTACCATCACGCAAGTTTAGATGATGGCATGCTTTGAATTTACAAGTAAACCACTTAGCTCCTCCCATTAGCATGTACACCTCTGGTTACACCCTAAACACTCTTTCCCCCTTTGCTTAGTTATTTTAGCACTATTCTTATGATATAAATATCCCTCGTAGACCTTTCTATACATTTACCATATAATCATATGATATCTTTGGTTTAAGCTATGTTTAGTTCTATGATTTTCACTCGTATTATTCTTAATAAGACACACACTTAGGAATTTACTATTTCCATTAGCCAATCAAGGCACAGCGATGATATCATATTGATTGTAGAATGACACCTGTCATGAAGTTATTATGAATAGAGCTCATGTAATTAGTTTTAGTCAGAAGAGTAGAGATAGAGTATAGAAGAAGAGAAAGTAGAATAAAGATCCCGAGTAGCTCTACCTAGAGCGGTCTATCCCATAACACATGTTTATGAAAATAGCTGTAAGCTACAGACACACGGTGCAACATCGCGCGCCACTGTAATACAGCACTAATACTCAGTTCGTGCTGGATGATGGAACCTTCATAACTCGGGAACCAAACATCGAAATGAGTCAAGATTTTTTCTTGTGACTTATAACATTGATTTCTAAAACATACTTGAGAAATGCCTTTATACGATCTATAGTTTAGATTTTGATGTTTTGATGACGTCATGTGAAAACCAGCAATAGGCAAAAATAAATACTAGAGAAATGTTTAAAATTTGATCTTATTAAAATAGTTATTACTGCAAATACTCACACTTTGGACCTATAAAACTAATGTACAGTTTATTTTCGTACCACGCAATTTATTGTTTGACAATATATATTTAATATCGCGTGACATTTTCCCACTCAGTGAAAAAATTTGCATATTTTCCTTCTGTAATAATTTTTAAAACGTCTTGTCAGAATGGTAAGTGAAGAGCAACTTCAGAATAATAGTGTGCGTCCATGTTTACAATACATCCTGAAATTTATCTTTCAGCGTCATTCTCGATACTCACTGCAAAATTTCAAAGATAATATCGCAGAAAGTACATGAATATCGGTAGAACTTGGCTTCCCTGCTGTAGACTGCATGTAGATGCAAAGAAGTTTGTTACTTCGCCTTCTAAGAATAGCATATATTTACACTCTGCTGCTAAAGCATTTTTGAAAATAAAGAACGATAATACCTACCCAAATACCACCCCAAATGGGGATAGCGGAGATTAATGAAGCTGTGATGCGACGTTCAGCTATGGTTGTGGCGATATCAGCGATTCCGAATAAAAAACAAAGCACACCAATGATCAATTGGGTTATCCCTGAAATTAGGGTTATCTGGTAAGAATCGGCTCCCATTTCAGCCTATTGGTCGTTGATTTTAAGGTTGACTTTAAACCTGTGAACGAAAAGCGAAACTTCAACAAATTTTTTTTTTGAAATTGTCTAGAGCGCCTTTCGTTAGTCATTCTTGAAGAATATTCAGTTTTGACATACTATTCGTTATGTCTGTGTCACGCAACGGCTCTAGTCACAATTATCTTTTCGCGTCAGACCCTTGGGCGCACTTAAAAATATAGATCTCTGCATCTCATTTCCCCGGCTCATTTCGTCAACTGGAAAAATCCACCTCCACTGAGCCTGAGGGGAATAATCGTTTTAGTATAATTTTAGATTTGAATATCAGAGAAAAGTCGAAATTCAGGATAAACGTCTTAGAGTTACTTCCTATCTGGATGAAAACTTTGGAAAACCTCATAATCACCGCTCCAGCGATGATTATCGTCTCAATCACCGGTCGCTCGACCAATCACAGCTCGAGAAACTGTATATTCAAGTCTAAATTTATACTAAAACGTGATATTTTTATGTT
The DNA here is from genome assembly GCF_029948245.1 of Actinia tenebrosa. Taxonomy (NCBI): domain Eukaryota; kingdom Metazoa; phylum Cnidaria; class Anthozoa; order Actiniaria; family Actiniidae; genus Actinia; species Actinia tenebrosa. The sequence goes on along the minus strand of NW_028292573.1, from coordinate 10,060,401 downwards.
AATGTCACGCAACGGCTCTTGTCATGATCACTTAATATTGTCTTGTTGCCACAAACCGTTAAGGCGCGCTTATAAATAAAGATTAACAGATGTCTCGTGGAGGGTGAACAGGTCGGAACAAATCTTAAATTGAAATGTGTAATACGAACGTTTTTGGGGCGTGCACTCTCGTTCTTTTGTTTAAACAAACGTGCTCAAGTCTGGCAATGTGACTTAACATAGCGCTCTACTTTGGATCTATCTCGTATCAAGAAACGCCCTATTCTTCGGTTGACTGTGAGCGTTTGACTGTCCCCACATGTGACAGGTCAAAATGGCTAGTCCTTTTACGGTCAATATGGGAAAGCCTTTTGTTAGGCCTGAAGTCGCACCGATTTCTTGATACGTAAAAGGCGTCTTTATACAACTTTGCTTGTCCTCTTTACCACTACAACTTTACTGTACCACAAATTATTAACAATGTCAGCACCTATTTAAAAAATAATCTTTCAATAAAAAAGAAAGTATACTAGCTGCCTGATATAACCACCGACGGGACTTACTTGATCACTACTGATCACAAAAATATAAGACATTCTCTTGTTGCCACATTGTTCCCGCTTCTTGACTTTAGCGCTGTTCATAAACAACACTCGGTAGGCCAGCCAACGCTTTGGTACTTAGCTTTGAATTCCGCGGGTCTATTACCCATAATGCACCCGATATAGTTATGTACTATATACTTGGTTGGATCAGAATTTCTGCATATCGCTGTATATATATATGCCAACGTGCCAACGCAGCTGCATTTGGTGCACTCATATTCAAAAAAAAAAAAAACAACAACAAACAAACAAATTATAAGCTTAAAGAGATTATTACACTTATTTTCTTATTATATAGCATATGGAGGGGGTCTTTACTTCGGAAAGCTAATGTCTAAAAAGTACCATGATTGTGTTACTAACATTTTCGATAGTGGACTTAATTCCTAGGAAGGTGATGGTGGTCCCTCCGACTGTACATCAATAGATTCTATTTTAACAGTTCTACTGATTTCTGTAATAGAATAAGCATTTTGAGAAGTTATTTCATAGCTTGGAGGCCGTTCTTCGTTTTAAGTATTAAAACCTCTCTTTACATGTCTTGGGGAGTGCCAACGGGATCTTCATTTGGTCCACTAGCACCAGATTCTATGTTTACAGTTCTGTTTATTTCTGTAATGGAATTAAGTTATATATTTTGCATTGCTATTTCATAGCTTGGAGGCCGTTCTTCGTTTTTAGTATTAAAACCTCTCTTTGCATGCTTTAGGGAGTGCCAACGGGATCTTCATTTGGTCCACTAGCACCAGATTCTATGTTTACAGTTCTGTTTATTTCTGTAATGGAATTAAGATTATATATTTTGCATTGCCATTTCGTAGCTTGGGGGCATTTCTTCGTTTCTAGAATCAACTTCTGTTTGGATGTTTTCGGGAGTGCCACAGGGATCTTTATTTGGTCCACTAGCTGCAACAGGGACTACATTGTCATATTCAAAGAAAACAAATGCACTCGAAGCACCTGTTCTACGAGATGTTGATTCGAAATCTCCTTGAAATCCTTCCTAAGAGAAAAACATATTAAATATATAAAAATACAAATGTAAGAAGTTGGCAATGTTGTAAGACATCCTGACTTACCGTTTGAGAATGAACATCTAAATTGCAACATGATGAAGTGCAAATGATATTCCAGGAACACACACACGCCCAAAGGCTTACAAGTAGTTCAATACTTCCAAGGATAGTAATCACCCAGGTAATCCCATAAGGTGCAGGATAATGAGTGTCTTGGTATTTCCAGAACTTAATCGTGAGGTAGTAGCAAGCAGTCATAAGGCCAGCAAGGAAGGTTGATGTCACGGAGACGAATATGTACACAATAATCTGAAATAGGACATGGTGGGGTTTTGATCAGTTTAGTCAAATGTAAAGAGAAAAGGACACAAAAATAGTAAATTAGGTTGGTTGATTTGTTGGTTGATGTCACGGACGAGAATGAAAGCGACACAATAATCTGAAAGAGGACAAGTAAGGTTTGGGTTCTGTTTAGACAAATTAAAATAGATAAAGGAGACAAAAATTATAGATTTTACCGAAGAAGGTCGATGTCATGGAGAAAAATACATACATAATAATCTGGAAGAGGACATGGTAGGACTTTGATCAGTTTAATCAAATGGAAAAAGAAAAGGATGCGAAAAGAATAGATCTTAAGAAGGTTGATGTCATGGAGACGAATACATATCTGGAAGAGGCCCATGGTAGGACTTGTGTTCAGTTTAGTCAAATGGAAAAAGAAAAGGATGCGAAAAGGATAGATCTTAAGAAGGTTGATGTCATGGAGACGAATACATATCTGGAAGAGGCCCATGGTAGGATTTGTGTTCAGTTTAGTCGAATGGAAAAAGAAAAGGATGCGAAAAGGATAGATTTTAAGAAGTTGATGTCATGGAGAAGAATGCACATATCTGGAAGAGGCCCATGGTAGGATTTGTGTTCAGTTTAGTCAAATGGAAAAAGAAAAGGATGCGAAAAGGATAGATTTTAAGAAGTTGATGTCATGGAGAAGAATGCATATCTGGAAGAGGCCCATGGTAGGATTTGTGTTCAGTTTAGTCAAATGGAAAAAGAAAAGGATGCGAAAAGGAAAGATCTTAAGAAGGTTGATGTCATGGAGACGAATGCATACACAATAATCTGGAAGACGATAAGGTAGGGTTTTGTTCAGTTTAGTCAAATGCAAATAGAAAAGGACATAAAAATGATATATAGATCGTGTTAAGAAGGTTGATGTCATGAAGAAGAATAAACACCGACACAATAATCTGCAAGAGGACAAGTAAGGTTTCTGTTTAGTTTATATAAATGCAAGTAGAAAAGGAGACAAAAATGAAAGATGAACAATAATCTTACCAAAACTTTTAAATGCGTTGTGCTGTAAAAACTTGCAAGTACCCCAACAATTCCCCCAGTAAGAAACTATGAAAACAAAGATGACTACACTAATGCAATCGACAAAATAATTGTAAATATGTTGATGGACACACTAGACCGGGTTAGTGAAGGTTAACAAAACAATGCTTTATTTTATTATTATTTATTATTAGAGTTTTTAAAAATAGACTTAGCGCGGTTTTCTGGCCAGTATTAGAGAAAAGGTATTCATACTATCCGAAGTACGAATAATAGGTTTTAGGACAAGCCATACAATTGAGCCCCCTAACTAGACAGCAAATAATGTTTAGAAATTTCAATATTTTTATTTGGTGGATTGTTTTGTTCTAGTTTGTATTAAGTTCCTTCCCTCACACGAAAAAAAAAATTCATATGAACCTGAAGGGAAGCTAAAACTCATAAATGTTTTAGCGGTTCCATTGTTGACAGCGCTTAAAGTTGCTCGTGCAGCTGCAGTCTAAGTCTACGGTTACAGAAAACCAGAAAAAAAGCAAAACGTGCTGGCTTAAATTTGTCTAGTGAAAACTGAGCAAATATCCAGTCCAATGCAATAATCAAGGCAAGGAACGATTTATAACTATCATGGTTTTGTTTGGTTTTACAGTCAAAGGACATGAAGCGTGCCCATCTAGAATGCATTATTCAGTTTTCTAATATTCCGTAATTATTTTCAAAACAAATAAAATCTCGAAATCTGATTGCATTGGCTTATCACAGGCTTTAGGGAATTCTTTGCTTTTTGACGTTAGAAATATTTGCGAACAAATATAAACCACTCAATGACACTCAAATACCCACATTTGCATTCTGTTTTGCTGTGTTCATGATTAACATGGAATTTTGTCCTTTTCAGCACCTTTTTCATCGGTTTAATTGATCAAATAAACTTTTGAGCGAGTAAAAAAGTCTAAGTAAACAGGTAGAGCGACAATTTGAATCGAAGCTTGAGCGTAACGCTTGTTTTCTGGGAAACTGGATTTTTACTTCGCAATCCTAATTTTTATGAAACAATAATAAAGTATCGAATTCTTTATATTATAGAACTTCTTGTCGATGTACATACTGTAACCTTATAACAGATGTTCTTTTTCTATTTTTGTATCAATCATGCTTATAAATCACTGATAATCACTAAATACTACTCACCCATAAACCTATCCAAAAGCCAAGGAAAGGGACGGCTATTACTTTATGATAATACCTCTCCACTTCATCTCCTATCTCTACAAACCCCAAAATAATACAAAATATACCAATGATCATCTGTATGTAGGCTGAGATGTGTAATCCTTGTATTGACCTGCACATTTTTTAAGAATCGTGAATTATGATCGGAAACTAGAGAGAAAAACGAGATTGTAAATAACCGCTTTGGGCAGAATCGTTGGCTCATCTGTCTGTGTTTTCGTATGGAAACACACAGACATGCAAATGTGTTTCTGATTCAGTTGTACCACCTGATGGGCAGCTTTTGTCATACCATGGAGATGCATGATGATGCCAACAACATTCATTCAGCTGTTTGATGTCACTAAAGATCTAAAACTCATCTACCCAATAAATGGCATTATCAGTCGATTGAGAAAGGAGAGATTTTAAATGAACTGATGGATACCAGTCACCACAACATTCAATGTCTAGATGACAGCAAACGACAAGCAGCATCAGTTCCCTGAGAACACATAATTGGGATCCATACTGTTCATTCAGTTATTTGTGAGTATCACAACCATCAACTCTCTTTTATAAAATCCTTGTTCTTTCTCTCGTTTCACGGTAAATTTACCATTTTCCATACATTGGTTCACTGGTCAAACAGAAAGCACTCAAGCGAGGCGATAAGGTACTTTCAAAGGATTATCCAAATTTGAACCTTGCAACCTCGACTGAATGCTTTGTGTTCGACCAGTGAACCGATGTATGGAAAATGGTGAATGAATGCATGCATGATGCAAATTTCTGTTACATTCTTCTGAACTAGAACATGGTTTTCAATCTAAATTGCAACTTATTCGTTATCTTTACCGAAAACCACATTTTGAAAATCGTTTTTAATAAATATTTACATTAAATAAATCCACTTATTTTTTTATTTTATTCTTGTGTATTTTTACACAAGAGAGTTAATTTGCCAGGTATGGAACGGGAGAAAATTGCGCTCCAATTAAAATTAAGGTCATTAGTATATTCTGACGTATCAAAACACAATCGACTTTTTTATCATTATTCAAAAAGATTGATTAAATATTATGAAAAGTTCTTTTCAAATTATATATATACACCTAAAATATTGAGATTCGTTGTTATGAGGCTGCTGTACATTGGGCTGTTGATGTGGTTTGTTCATCGTCATCCAGTGGTGTGTCATCAATAGTTTCCTGAAATCAGAATTACTGAATGAACTAAAGAGACTGTTGCTGCTGATCTACTACGCAAATAGACTTTAACGTTTCAAGCTGCTAGCGTACCACAAGTGGTACACTAATCGGGGGCACTTAACATCATAGATGTTACCTGGACGGACACACAAATAACAACATGGATGCATGGGTAGATTAATGGCATCATGAAGGGGTGGTTTACTTGATGGAAACATATATATACAAATTGCAACATGGATGCATGGGTGGCTTAATGGCATAATGAAGGGGTGGTTAACTCGATGGAAATATATATATACAAATGGCAACATAGATGCATGGGTGGATTAATGGCATCATGGAGAGGTGGTTTACTTGATGGAAACATATATATACAAATGGCAACATAGATGCATTCGCGCATGGATGGATGGTTTACTACATGGAAAAACAAATGGAAACGGATGCATATTTTTTATATGGATTGATTGCATCATGGATGGATGTTTTATTTTTACTTTAGGAAAAGACAAATGGCAAAATAATTGCATTGCTGGAAGGATGACATCATTGATGGGTGGTTTCCTTGATGGAAACACAAATGGTAACATGGATGCATGGTTGGATGGATAGCACCATGGATGGATGTTTTATTTTTACTTTAGGGAAAGACAAATGGCAAAATAATTGCATTGCTGGAAGGATGGCATCATTGATGCATGGGTGGTATCCTTGATGGAAAGACAAATGGCAACATAAATGTGTATGTGTGGATGGCTGGAATATAATCAAAATGGATGGATGTAAGTAATTAAGTCAGTTATAATCAGAAAATACATACCAATCGAGTTTCATCGGGCAGTTCATATTGATGTCGAGAATTTTTAGTGAACATAGTGCAACAACAACCGATAGACCAGACGGCACCTAACACCTCAGCCACACCAAAAACTATCATAATAATTGCTAACTTGACTCGTATTTTGCACTGGGCTTCATGAGATACCTGCCCATATGACCTTTGTATGTAACTAGATGCTCCATCCTTTAAACCTTTGCAGTTTCCTTCTTGTTTGTCGATGATGTAGAGACTAGCACCATAGCATGCTGTGAGAGACATAGCCAAGAGTGTGGATAGAATAGAAGAGACGAGGTATGCGACAACCTGGAACAAATGATAGTAAAGTTATTTTATTTGGCGAAGCAAGAAATATGGCAACTATCATGGCTTTGCTGTTTTCTTTTCTTTTTTTTTTTTTTTTTTTTCTTTTTTTTTTAAACACAAACAATATCAAAAAAAAAACGGGGGGAAATATATAAGGATGTTACAATCATGAATAAAAATTCATATCATTAGTATATCTTAATGCCATGTCCATTAATATTTGTAAGTTGTGCAGAGAAAGGAAAGTGGTTACTGAAGGAGTATCTTGATTCGACGTCATCGAAATGACATAGTTTAATAGAAAACTTAAAAGATATGCTTCACTTGTCACGCAAAAAGGATTCAGTGTGAGGCTTCGTGCATAATGTTTAGCAATTTGCGAGAGGAGAAAAGAAAACAATTAATTTAGCACATAGCCTCTATTGAAACCTTTGTACGTGCCAAATGAAGCATATCTCGTAAATGGGCTATTCAGTCACACAAGACAACCAGTCGTTAATCATGTTGTGATGAGTATTTTTTAAAGTGATTGGCTGGTCAAGTATAGCTGATGGCAAGAGACTATCAGACCATGTCAAAACAACTTCATTCAAACTTGCATACTACAATATAGAGATTCAAAAACTTTCATGACAGCTTAATCAAGTCAGATGTAAATTACAGAGCGTTGCCATGTCGTGTCTGTAGTGTCTACTATGGTTTGATGGAAAACTAAGTCTATGATTCAAGACTTGTTCTTACCAAAGACTTGTTTGGGTGGTTTTCAGAAAGACTTGCACCAACTCCAATTATACCAACGATTATTATCTAGATCAATTGAATAAAGATAATATCAACGACAATAAAATAGTAATTTGTTGTTTAGACTTCTGTGGACGTGATAATAGATAACATAAAACAAGGCATTCAAAATAAACACTTTTTTGACCGCATTTGAGAAGTAAATTTCATAGTGCGAGCTTAAAGACTTTTTTCCTGTATATATAGTATATTCGTTATACATTTGGCCACTACACTATGAGTTTGTTTACAATACAATTCAATCTGGGAGGTCCATGCACTAATAGACCCTAATTATGAGGATTATTTAATGAATTTATTGCAATCACTCAACCATGAAAACCATCCAGTATTCTGGTCCTTTACTGATCTGAACAAATAAGCAAGCTTTATGAAAATCATTAAACTGTCGTCTCCTGTAATGACTTTCCCGGCTTATGATTACTATTATTTATAGCCAGCTTTGTGGATATTTATATAGCCTTTGTCCTACTTTATTCAACTTGCTACTCTGGCCTTGAAGCGGTTTTGCTAGACGTTTGTTTAACTTAGAATCACTGGTAATATGTGAATAGTTTTATTTGGATAGCTGTGTCTGACTGTGAAAGTGTTGTTCAGTGGCGTGGATCAAGCGGTTGGCCATGACTTTAATTCATGTGTTTTTTAAGCTTTCAATTCTAAGTAATTCACTCGTAACTCAAAATTACCAACAAATTAATTCACAAATACAGAATTCTAGATTCATGACCCTTTTTTATTTCCATTTCAAAAACGACTATTTTACTTATGACAAAAATGATGTAACAATCCTGAATGGCGCCAGGAATATTTCGCGTGATTTTTCGTTTAATCGGAGAATTATTGTTTTTCTGGTAAAGTGTTTGACTAGAAGAGTCGACGTAAATATTATCATAAAATTCATAATAGGACATTTAGTATCATATTCATACAAAATGTGATAACAATTCTAAGCTAAGTTCACCAAAGGGATGTACAGATTTAGTGTAAGATTCTTGGAATTACAGAAAGAGATTCGGTGATGTACTCGGGGTTGTAAAAGTCATATTTTGACAATGGATAGTGCGTTTGTATTAATGGCTCTTAAACTCGCAAATATCCTATGAATATTAAATAAATTTTGCCATAAAACTTACGTTACTTCTGCTTATATAATTCTCAATCATTTCAGCCGATACTTTCGGCATACATACAGTTTAGTAGTTTTAAATTCAAAGGGGGAATTGGTTCAAGTAAAGTTATACTGAATAGTTTTAGATATTGGATTTCCAAACCGAAGCTGAAGCAATCAAGTTCGGACTGATAATTTTTTTAAAATCATTTTTTAATTTTGCCGTGGAGTTCCAGACCGACCAGCGTCTTTCACTTTCTTTGTCATAGTACACACAAACTCGTTTCTGTAATATTTGATGCAACCTTACCATACAACCAATCCATACAGCAAGCAAATACAACGCAGGGAAGCTGCTTCGATGCTTGGTTATCTCAAATCTGTCCGCGATTCCAAACACAGTGAATAAAAATCCAAGTAGAATTTGGATTGCTGCTGAGAGTCTTGTCCGCTTGTATGAGTAAATAAAAGCCATGCCGGGTGAAAACGAGATTCGCTAAGAAGCTTGGTGAACGTAAATATAAAACTACATTTGCATAGAATATTGATTTGAATATTCATGAGCATCGGCTTGTCGTAGAAGAGCTCAAGCACGACGCAAACCAGCACAGAACCAGGACTTCATAGCAAGACTTCATAGTGTGCTTGAAGTAAGTCAAATTCCCTTTACGACGAATTCTGTGCCCTTGTTATGTTTGTAGTGGTGTAATATACTACTCAAATGCGAAACCGCAAGCATTGTTAAGGGTAATAATAATGATGACCTTGGCTATAGTAGACAAAATGAATAGATTCATAAATAAAAATCAGTAGATTTTTGAAAAGCATACTTCTGTGACTGTCATGGATGGAGTCTGTCATGCGGTTCGAAAGTAAACGTTTATTAACTTGCTCTTAAAGTCAACAGGAACTTTATTTTTCAGTTGATTATTTCTTAAACCACTGTATTTGTATGAGCTGGATTCTTCGTTTGCACGTTACGTCATCGCGGCCATGTTGGTACCATTTAACAAAAGATTTCTCATTAGCATCCATTGTTAACGGTACCACAAGGGCCATGTTTTTGTCTTTTAACTCTCTTGGGTTTGCTTGTGCGCTTATTTTCTAGAGGGATTTTACGACAGCCATGTTTATTTAGAATCTATGGCACTGACTTTAATTTTATCATCTTAGCTCTAAACAAATTAAGATATAGCTAATGCGATGCTTCTAATAAAATTCTGTGCAATTCTTTCTGTAATAATTCTTTCTTACACGCGAATTTCAAGTTATGTTTATGTACATGTCAATGGACTCCACGTCCCCTGACCTCCCGTCCCCTGACCCCCAAACCCCAGGACAGGGCAGGAAAATAACGCAGGGAGACCGGGTATTTGATGCGCATTTAACAGCGTAAGTGAATGTATGTGAGGCGGGGAATTTAACGGGTATTTCACAACAGTTTAAAGCCCCGTGTACACTGGCGATTTTTGTGGCAATTTTCGGAAATATGAAATCTTTTGTCTCATCCTTCAAAAGAGACATTCGTCTAGGAAAATCTTGGTATCCTGAAAAAACTTTACAAGTAAATTCTTTACCATTATTTATTATGGACAATATCGCAAAAATCGCCGCAAAAATCGCTAGTGTAAACGGGGCTTAACAATAAGCCATTTTACTACCAAAATGCTTTACGAATTTTCTTTCTTATTCAGATTTGTATTTCCCCGTGAGAATAAGAAGACAACGGTGCTAATTTACTAGGGGGGGGGGGGGGGGGGGAGTGTGCAATGAATTCTGGTAATTATAATAGCTCTTATTACAATTGAGCCCGCAATAAGATATACTTTTGTTATGAATCATACAAGTGAGGCTATCGAATCGATACGATGTTGTCTCATTTGCATCTCATTTGCATGCATCCATAATAACTGCCATTAATCATGCATTAATGCAAATTTACATGTCATATTTAAAAGCAACAACTTCAATCATTTTAACCCCAAATCTGCTTTCCTAGGGATTGTGCTAAATTTCACACTACATGCAAGTGAAATTCCTCGCCATGTTTCGGTGGTCTGGGGATGTGGGTTTTCATTGAGTAGTGTCTTAAATTTATATATAGTTTATTACCTTCTCTCTCCCTCCCTTCTCTTAACCCTCTTACAGATTATCTCTCAGTTTATATCTTTCTCAATCCTTCAATAGACGTTTTTCGAGTTCCAAATTACCACTGTGTTTCTTGATCACAGACAGGAAGAATACTCACGTGTTCCAGTTAAGATCCCTTGAATTTCAAATTGTTTGTATTTTTGACGTTTCTTTAATTTACCGTTGGTATTTGTGAATATTTAAACACTGATACGAGGCTAACCCTGTGAAATGAGTCTGTAATCAAGAAACACAGTGGCTATAGCGCAGCGCAGCCGTGACGTCATAAAAACGAAGACAAAGGCGGAATTCGGACAAACAAACTTACAAGTTTACTTTCAGCAGATAATTTTCACAGCCGATCGCAGTTGATCTTAGTTTACATGGGTTATTATTGTAACTTTAAGTAAAAATCATAAAATCGGTTCGTATAATACTCGTAGCGGTTAAACAGAATGCAATGTTTGTCCGAATCTTTAAGCTATTTTTAGAATCAGCTCGCTGCGCTATTTGTAACTCGAAAGGTGTCTCTTTTCCTGTCATTTTAATAACAATAACAAATGTAAGATAAATTACACACAGAGTGTTCTTCAGATATTCGAAGAAGGAGCTTCAGCCGGTTCCTGGTTTGACAACAAAATGATTGACACTGGTCGTGGCTTCAGGTCCACGTGCGCGTAGGACAGCTCCCCTTCTTGCAGCAGCTGCACCGGTTCTACTGGTTCAGTGTGTTTCTTAAAAGAAGAAAAATATTTCAGAACTCAGAAGAATACCAACATCATTGGTACAAGGCTTAGAAAAGACACAAAGACCATGAATATTCTCCTAAGAGAAAAGGAAAATCGTACAAGTTTCTGCCGTCAACATGGCTGGCTGCTGCCATCAAACCTACTATTGGTCTCATTAAATCATGAATGATCGATCATTATATCCGGCAATGGTTTTTCTCATTCAGAAAGCTAATTTTTTCCAACATCAGGAGAATTTAAGAAATTTTTTCAACAATTAATTTCACTGTCTTTTCCACAGAAATTGATGGTTTTCACGGCCGCCATGTTGGAGGAATTTAACAAAAGATTCGTTGTTAATCTCTTTTGTTATATCCTCCAACATGGCCGCCGTGTCTTTTGTAGTTACATTCCCTTGGGAATGATTGAAAACCAGCAATATTTCAATGAGCATTCTTTGGGCTACCTGTTTCGCTTGGATAAAGGGTGACCGCTGTAAAAAAAATTCTATTTGACTTTCTGCGTTTATTCTACTTTTTGCACCACAGTCTTACCTTCTTAGGAACGCAACTGTAGATGGCCCAAAGAGCTGCCAGGATCTCAAGGACACTCAGAAACAAGATGATTGCAGCCAATTTGATGCGGATGTCACATTCTCTCTCCACGGTGACCATCCCTTGGGAACTTTGCACAGGACATGTTGCGGGGTCGCCGACACCTTTGCAGCTGCCTTCCTGGTATGCGATAAAACCAATACTGACGCTGTAACAGGCGATCAGGGCGATAGCGAAGATAATGGATATGATGATGAAAACTAAATAGGCAATGACCTGGAAGATAACGATTGCAAAATCTTTAGAGATTATGATTTAGAACTTTGAGTCAGTAGTTTGATGGTAAACACTGGACAGACAATGATGGACAAGACAGCAGTATCAGTGACGACCATGATATCCTGATATAGAATGATACAGAATATGATGGTAAACACCGGACAGACAATGATGGACAAGACAGCAGTATTATTGACGAGAAGGGATAACTAGCTAAAAACTAGTGTGAGCTGCGTCGGTGTTTCTAGTGAAAAAGTAATGATAAAAAGGACGATATATGGTAAACACTGAATAGACAATGATGGACAAGGCAGCAAAGGACATGAGTATCAGTGACGACCATGACATCCTGATGCAAGTGACGTCTAAGCAGCTCAATTTGAAGGACAAAACAAAAGAATTTGAATCTCAAGAGATTTGGAAACCTATTGTTATGTCATCCAAAATGAGCTGCGTTCCGACGTGCTTCAAAGGGTCTATAGAAGGAGATGCAATATAATGGTAAGGAATTACAGCCAGAATTGTATAATCAAGAGCTAATGACAAACTAGGAATATTATATCCCTTATATTAAGTACTTTACCTCAGACTTTTTTATCGGGCTGTATGTGTCACGCAAAGTAATACATAGACCGATCACTCCAGTTATGAAGATCTGTAAATCAATTGACAATGCGGGGACAAGTTAGATAAAGCTATTTTCTTTGCGGCATTATGTTTTGTCAGCAACGGGCAATCAGTTATTTAATAGCCGGTTTGTTATTGGCTGACTTTTGTGATTTTGCTTGCTGCTTTTCCTTCCACAATTATAGTTCTGACAAACAATTTTCCCTTTCGGGCCGCCATTAATTTTACAGAATCAAAGGTCGTTGATGCGCATGCTCATACCCAGTCATTTCGTTCCAGTCGATCCAACCAATTAAAATTTGGGATAAATTTGAGTCGAATTGAAAGAAACTATTAATGTGACGTTATAGCCGCCGTTTTGCGCATTTTAGTTTAGTTATGTGTGTTATCTAACATGGCACATCTTTTGTTATAATTTCCACTAGAAATACTGGCACACTTGTCGTACATGCGTGACATAATATTTTTAATATCCATGTAATATATCTGTGTCTTCAACAATGCGTTACAAAGTTGCGTTACCGGTACATACGATGATACGAAGGGACGGATCATCAGATTTGGGGGGGGGAGTAGGTTGGTCAAAAACCCCAAAAAAATTCGAGCACAGCATTAAAGAGTGGGGGGAAAATCGCCAGAAAAGTGCCAGAAAAAATTCTAAACTATGTCCAAAAAAAATTTCCTGCAAAGCCATAAGGTGTAAAAAAAATCCTGCACGAAATCAATTGCCCAATCCCCCTCCCCACTCAAACATTTAATGGTCCGTACCTAACTAAGGAGACAGACTAATGTCTGAGTGGCGGGCGTTCTCGCTATGGTTACAACCACTTTTTCTCAACAGTTTTCTTGCTATAGCTAAACATTTGCCTTTAAAAAGACCAATAAATAAACCATATTATACCTAGTGTTGTAGTAGCAGGAAGACCTTTATATATTTATACATATATATTTTTTCAAATGATCAATTTGGTTCTAAATTATTCATACTTTTAATATCTCTACGTTAAATCTTCAGTAGTAATTTCAATATATTTTACACGCAGCTTGCAGTAGAAATTGTGAGTTGTCCGTAGTTCGTTTGGAATTGGAATTGGTTTTCACGCGGCCACCACTCAAAAATATTAAAGGTGGCTGACTTATTATTGATGGCAGAAAATACAGTATAAATTTTAGGTGCAGCTTGCGCCGCGTATTATTGTAAACTGCTCGATAATTTAAGCTAAATTTTGGTCCCTTGAGGGCATTCAAGAATCAATTTAAATGTTGAATGTTTTAAAAAGCCATTCATATACGACTACATGTACATTTACCCATAACCGTGTGTTCTCATTTGCTAGTTCTTTCTTGAATTGTTTTTGTTTGTATATTTATTCGAATACAATTTTATTTTTTAAAAGTCTTAAATTCACAATTGATTGAACGTAAATTGGCCAAATTTAATGTGAATACTTCCAGGCATTTCTGCAATCACATTTCATGGATTAGGTAATGCTGCATGCAAATCAGCTTCTTCAGTTATAATCATTCAAAGTAACAAAATATTTATATTATTTTATCTATGCTTTTTAAAAATTAAAAACAGTAATACTTAATAATAGAATAATGTTAAGTAAAATATATTTAGATTAAAAGGTTTAGTCTTTAGTAAGAGTTGCATAAGAGGTTGCGACTTTCCTTGCAAACAGGTCTCGCCAGTATAAACTTATAATTGTTCTTGCTTCAAATTTCGTACAACTTATAAACTAAATAAAATTAGCAAATACTAAACTATCTGTCATCGTAGGCTTTATTCGTTTTTACGTAACCTTTTGTATCTACATTTTGGGTAGTGTTTTGCTATTTCCAATGTGTGGTTGGTTTTGCCATTAGAGAACTAAATGCGTACTCAAGGGAATGACATGATCTGAAAGAAGAAATACGACCAAGCAAGATAGATCCCATGCTGGCTTTATTAATTTATTTAACGGTAGTCTAAACACTGAAATATTAGATAAACGCGTGCATGTTCATACGCAAATGTTAGTCGGACTCACCCAAATGCCCATCCAAATGGCAAGACAATATCTTGCCGGAAAGCCACTCGTGTATCCAGTTAAATGGAACCTATCAGCAATACCTACTGCCACTATGAACAAGCCAAGGAGAATCTGAAGAACTCCCGACCATCTGATTCTCTTGTGGTGGAATAAACCTGCCATGGCTTCAAGCTGCTCGCAGACAATTGTCAAGGAACCAAGTGGAATCGTTAGGAACTTAAACGTAACGTAATCAATTTGCATGAGCAAATGAAAAGGGTGACGTCGTTGAAGTCAGACAGATAATGCGTACGCCTCGTGCAGGGAGGGTTTTTTTATCAGTGATTTTAGTTATAAGCAAGGTACGTAAAAAAGGAAGAACAACAAGGCAAGTTGGATCGTTAAAAATAAATCGGAGAAAGAAAAACAAAGAAAATTAAATAGACGACCTTTACCGAATTCGAATGAGCGACCACGAATGACAATGGATCCTATTCGAGGTTGGATTTAATATAGAGTAAATGGTAATTGAATAGTCCCTTTCGCGGTTCACAGCGCCATCTTGAATGGTAGCCGTGCCTTTACATCGAAGCGAGACGAACGGTGAGCTTGTAATAATAGAGACCTTTTTCTTAACACCTTGGACAATTATGGAATTCACATGTCGCCGACGCTGGGAACTGTGAATGGGACTATTGTATGAAAATATTAAGTCCTAATCTTGAATCGGAGCCATCGTTTCCTGGTCACTCAAGCGAATTCGAGAAAGGTGTATTTTTGAGTCTGGAAGAGTTTCAAATTAAAAACTTTGATAAGCAACAATGATATAGTTGTTTTTAAGGAAACGATTATAAAAAATCATTTTAAAATGTATAGCGTAGTATATAGCGGTATAATGTCTGCTTTTTTCACTGTGAGTCCCATATTCATGGCTTGGGTCGCGGGTCGTGGGTTTGATTCCTGGGGACGACACATACGCATGCAGAAAAAAAGGCTGATTTCCTCAAAATGAAGTTTCATCAGTGGCTCGAGATTTTTCTGGCTTTTCTCAACTCCACCAAAATATTATTTAAAAGTCGTGTGCATAGCACATTAAATGTAGTGGTAGTGAGTGTGAAGTGTACAAGTGTACATAAATATTAATCAGAGGCTAGAGAGCTAGATCTGGTAGCAACCCTCCGCATCACAACTTAAAAGAACGATTTTTTGGATAAGGTTGACTTGCTAACCGTCTACTAGCACACCTGGAGGCTGTAGCCACAAAAACGGCTGATTATATTAGCAAGAGTATTTATTCCATATCAAAAATGTTCTATCAAACAAATTATGACACAATAAATCAGGAATTGGCTGGATGTTTTCGGCATATCAGAGGCAAGTTATCGTATAAATGTGTAAACGTTTAAGGCGCGATTACACGGAGAAATTTCTCTGTTGCATGGAGTGTTCCAGCGTGTAACTTGATGACTACAGCGAGATAAACGTTTTGGACCAAACTGATCAAGACTCCTCTGATGTGCCAAATACAAACCAACCATCAAGTGACGAATTCTTACCAGCTACTTCACAAAAAGGTATTGATGTTATACGTTTATTTGATGATTAGATTATATAATCTTTAAATGTTAAAGTCAAACTGCATAGATAAAAGACTGAATCTTTAACAAGCGGCTGATTTGCACATGATCTAGCTCCCCTATTGGATTTACTACCAAGCATTAGTGTTATTGAAGCGAGATTAAGTTAGAGGTACAAATGATTCTTTTCTATTTCTATCTTAGCCTCGTTTTCACCGTTACTTTTAAGAAGGGTGCATTATTAAGTAATCGGCTTATGGTTGCCATTAAAACCTCAGTGTTCATTCAGAAAGGTTCATTCAAAGAGTTTATAAAATCATAGCTAGAGATAACTCATTTAAAACGCCAAAAAGAATTTACTATGTTCAAATGGATATTGCTGTACATTTTTGTCTCCAAATCAATTCATGACTGTGGTCATCCTGAGATAGCATGGTATCCGGCAAAACATGTTTGTCAAGTTAGAGAAATACAATTATAAGTAATTTATTTAATATGTCTCTTGGGTTTTTTATTTTCGATTTATCATTTTTCTTTTACGAATTATAAATTGTTGTTTTGCTGACTTAGAAATTTATATTTTATTTTCAATGGAAATCATTTATTTTCAGAGCAAAATTTGGGTCAAAATTATACATTTAGGGACCGGTCATTATTTAAGTTGGAGGTAGGGAGGGGGGGTGGAGGAGAAATTGTCAGTGACGCAAAAAAATTTCAAGGCCCCCCTTTGAAGGCATCCAAGTTTATCGAAAACCCCCCATGGATTGTAGTAAAAAATTTAAAAATTTTCCCTAAAAGTCATTTTTAAATTTCAAGACTTTCACTAGCAAAAACTTCAGGCCCCCCCCCCCCCCCAATTTTTTCTCCCCCCCCCCCCCCAACTTAAATAATGACCGGTCCCTTAGCCCATGAGGTTTTTTTTACTGACATTTTTTTTTCTAGTATTATAATGGTTTCAGACTTTATCTTATACTATGTTGCAGTTATACAATGCCGAATGAATAAAATACATCGTATTTGCTTATGTTTAAAGGAGACGGAATAAATAACTTTGAGGAAGAAGATCAAGTGTTTTGGGATGACAAGTTGGACAGTGAATCTGACCATGAAGAGATAAGAGGAAATGAAAGAAGGAGATTGGTTGAAACTTGGGATATTGATATCGAAGACGTAGAAAGAGATTTTGAACAATCTAGTGCAGAAATAAGCGTTGCCGTCGAAGCAAGTTCCCGAGTGACCCTTATTAACTGGATTGCCTTGTTTGTGTGCTTTTGGTCTGCATACTTTTCTGTACCAGACCGAGGCATTGATATTCTCCTCGCCTTTTTTAAAGCGATTTTTCAGGTTTTGTGTGAGCTTTCGCCAATCATTTTCCCAACCGCAGTATTGGTTTTCCCGAGCTCCTTCAAACTCTTGAAAAATTATCTTTCTTTTAAAGATAAGCATTCAAAGTATGTTGTTTGTCCGAAATGCGACACCCTATACCGTTTTCAAGACTGCATAACAACAAGATTCGGGCGTGTCATTGCTAAACCATGTTCTCACATTGCTTTTCCGAATCACCGTCAATTGTTTCGCCGCACACCTTGTGGAGCGGAATTGCTTAAGGAAATTCGTTTGAAAAATGGACAGACGAAATTGTACCCACATAAAGTTTATTGTTATAAAAGCATCAGAGACACTCTAACTCACTTTATTAAGCGACCAGACTTTGTACAAAAATGTGAGATTTGGAGAAATCGGAATGTACCGGACGATATTTTAGTTGATATTTACGATGGCCAAGTGTGGAAAGATTGGCAATATTTTAACGGCACTCCTTTCCTTGCCCAGCCTAATAATTATGCTTTTATGCTGAATGTTGACTGGTTTCAGCCTTTTAAGCACAGTGTCTATAGCGTTGGAGTCATATATATGGTCCTCCTAAATCTTCCGAGAAAAGAAAGGTACAAAGAGGAAAACGTAATAATAGTTGGGGTAATACCTGGTCCACACGAGCCCAAATTGAATATCAATACGTACTTACAACCACTTGTAGCCGAATTGAACTTATTGTGGCACGAAGGCATCCAAGTTCGGCCTCATGGGAGTAGAACAGCAAGATGTTTTCGAGCTGCCCTCCTTTGTATTGCTTGTGACATTCCTGCACTAAGAAAAGTTTGCGGTTTCTTAGGATGTACTGCTCACCGAGGGTGCTCAAAGTGCACAAGATTTTTTCCCGGAGATTTTAGTAGCATGGATTTTTCAGGTTTCGAAGATGACGATACACCAAGGACAAATGAAGAGCACCGAAGAGAGGCTCAGAAAATACTCAATGCAACAACCGCTGATGAACGAAACCAAATTGAAACTTCCACTGGAACAAGATATTCTGAACTCTTACAGTTGCCTTACTTCGATTGTACTCGTTACCATGTTGTTGATCCTATGCACAATTTGTTTTTAGGGACAGCAAAACATTTAATGAAAAATGTATGGCTAAATGCTGAAACGCCAATTATTTCTAAAGAAAATTTGAATAAAATCCAGGAAAAGGTAGATGACGTCAAAGCACCATCATTTATTGGGCGTCTCCCGAAAAAGATATCAACATCGTTTGGAGGATTTACTGCTGATCAGTGGAAAACATGGACTCTCTTGTATTCTGTATTCTGCATTTGGAATATCGTTCCAACAGATGATTTGGAGCTGTGGAGGTTATTCGTATTGTCCTGCTTTCACCTTTGCTCTCCACTTATTACAACTGAAGAGCTACAAGAAGGACATGATTACCTAGTGGAATTTTGTAAATCGTTTGAAAAAAGATATGGAAAGGAACGTGTTACGCCAAACATGCATCTACACCTGCACCTCAAACAATGTATTTTAGATTACGGGCCTGTATATTCATTTTGGCTTTTCAGCTTCGAACGTTTCAATGGGATTTTAGGAGCGTTTCGAACTAACAATAGATCTGTTGAAATACAAATCATGAGAAAATTTCTCCAAAAGCATGAACTAAGAGATATCCCTTTACCAGAGAGATTTCGAGAAACTTTCCAACCAGTATTTCAACTTCTTCAGGAGGCACAACAAGTAGGAACACTTGGCGAAAGCATCCCATCAATACCATCAACACTTAATCTTTCAGTTGGTCAAGTACTACGTTGCTTAGAGTGGAGCAATATGAATGCATACTCATGTTTTTCACCTCGATCCATTGATGTTCTTGATGATGACTATACAGAATATCTCTTTAAAGCTTATGAAACAATTTTACCTCAACACTCGGTCATTGAATGTGTTACCGATACGTTTGAGAGAATTAGTACCATTGGATATTCGGGGACAAAGCTAGGGTCCTCTGACTCTAGACTGGAACGTTCTTCCTTCATTCTTGCAAGTTGGTGTGGCCAATATAGTGGCAGTATTGAGACCGATTCATTTGACTTGCGCCCCGGTGTTGTCGATTTCTTTCTTAAACAAACCATTATAATTGATGGCAAGCAGGAATCATTGTGTATGGCAAAGGTTCGATGGTATCAGCGACATCCAGAAAGACACAGGATTGGCAGACCACATGAAATTTGGTGCAGAAACTTGTTTGAAATGGAAGGGCCCTCTACATTCATTCCCATACAAAGGATACACAGCCAGTTTGTTGCTGCTTACGATGTTATTGACAAAGAAAGAGTATTAATTGTTTGTCCTTTACAACGTAAATTGTACGGATGATGGAGATGACAGTAAAGTATCATCCAGGAAAAATATTCAAAGCTATCAAAAATAAACTGTTTGAACTGTGCATCAGTAACTAGATAGTCAAAATGAAAATTGAATGAATTCTTTGATGAGTTTAAAATTAGATGAATTAAAATAATTATGAATGAAATTGCATATATTGCCAATAAAAAAGATGAATTCATATGTTTAGACTAAACAAAATTGATGCTTCAAATAATATTACAGATGTTAGCGGTTTGAAATGCAGCTGAGGTTAATGGGTTAATGAGTTTTCTTATTGTCACTGGAAAAAACGCATGTACGACTTACGCATATTAAAAATACATCGTCCGCGTTTTTTCCTGTGTGTATCAACGCATATAACCTCACTTTCATGACATCAAAGCAAAACAATGATTGAATTAATGTGGTCGCAACATTGATGTCATGCGTTAGGAGAAAAAATTGACACATATGACTGAGATGGACCTGCATGCACTCCCCCCTCGTAAGTCGTAAAAACAAGCCAACATCCATCATAATTCAGTTGAAAAATTATTGAGTTGTTTGAAAAGTTTTGATTGCAATAAATTGAAACGGAAACCTCACATCGGATATACTCAGTTTGGGGTATTGTATTTGCTCCCCAGGTAAATATGGGGCAAAGCCTAGTGCAAAGTTGATTTCATATGTGCCCTTCATTTGACAATAGGGCAAATATAGGGCAAAAACGGTTATCATATATCCCCACTGGGTAAATGCGTCTAAACTAAGGGCAAATATATAACATATTTACCCATGTGTTCAGATGTATGGCAAAGCAATGGCAAATTTATTAGAAATTTACCCCGACCTTTGCCTGCATAGGCAAATGTATGGGCAAATATAGAGCACCATATTTGCCCAACATTTGCCAAGCGGACATATGATGACCAAATCCATTATTTCGTCGAGTGTAAAAAGGCGTTCCAACTGGAGGCCATTTAAAATCGAAGGCAAATCAACCTAAAAAAACACACAACAAAATGAAATCAAGTTTCAGTGGACGGCAAACGATAAAAGTAGCAACTTTGTGTGCGCTTTTTTATCCTAAGGCCCTGTCTACACGTATCCGCAAATTTTTGTATCCGCAAATTTTTTTTTGCGGATACGGGTTGCGTCCACACGTGTCCGCAAATTTTTGTGTTCGTATCCGCAAATTTTACGAAAACGGATACGTGTGGACGGTGAAAACGATTTCGTGTGGACGCAAACATTTTCGTATCCGCAAAAAGTAATTTCCGGATACAAAAATTTCCCGATACGTGTGGACGGGGCCTAATACTTCTCGCTACCACAATTTAAAATTTCTGTAGCTGAATCTAGCGCGCATTTCGTAGGATCACGATTAACATCCATTTTTTCTTCTAGCACGGCAACTGTTACACTTTCAATGCCGGGGACAACGGCTCGTCCATTCTGCGCGTCCGTGCGTCGGGTAAAATGCAGAGTTTGACGCTTCGATTGGATTCGGAGCCCCATGAATACTACGGGCCTTTCAGTTACGATGCTACAGGATTCAAAATTGCTGTTCACAACCAGGGAAATCATCTTGATATAGAGGAAGAAGGATATGACATCTCGCCAGGGTTTTACACAAGCATAAGGATCAAGAAAAATAAGGTTCGTCGATGATCTAAACTATGTAATCAAGGATAGTGTTGTAGAAGTGTGTACTCTCCTCTCACTTCTGGGTCTATTAGGTCCGATCCCTGAACTTGGTTGGCATTCCATGTGAGTAGAGTTGTTAGGTCTCTTTCTTGATTCAAGGTTTCCTCCCTCTGCCAAACAAAACACCTTAAATTCAATTCGATCTGTTTGTTAATCGTGCCCTAATTTTGATCATCGCAAAATGTCTTTCAAATTTCGTTCAAATTCAAGCTAATTTTTTAACTAGTAATCCAATCTTATGTACGACCGTTTAACGGCTGTGCAGTTAAAACCGAGTCTCTATTTTTCGGGAGTCAAAAAAGTCATACATCAAATGCTCTAATGCCATGTTACATGTGTAACAGGAGATATCTCTGCCTCCGCCATACCACTCCATGTGTGGATCACGTGAACTGATCAACTACGACGAGTACTCTAAAGCGTCTTGTCGCCAAGAATGCATCAGCAAAATCCTCGCAAGGGAGTGTAACTGCAGAGTGCTTTCCATGGTGAGAAAAGGTAAGAGGCATAGTATACACTACATAATGCGTTACAAACAGTAACGTCGCACCAGCTAAGAAGAGCTGTCGAGATTGCCCAAAACAAACATAGTTTTCATTGTCGACTCGTTCTATTGTATTCATCCAATACTCCATTTTACATCGTTTAGTGACCACGAGTAATGGTTTCAAGCCAAGGATGGAGTTGCTGCGCATGAGAAACTGAATTCTTTATAATGCGCGGAAACTCCAATCTTTACATTTTCTTCTACTGACTTCTTTTAAACTGCTTTCAACTTTTTAGGCCAACCTTAGTAAATATTAACTTTGGAATACCTAGTTGTCATCTTCCCTCAATCAAAAATATATAGCAACTGAACTTAGCTCAATTTTGCGACATTTTTGAATTGCAGGGATCAACGTCACAAGATTCTGCAGTACCGATGAAATCAAATCCTGTATTTTTCCCGCGTATCGTAAGTCTCTACTGAGTAAGTCTCCAACCGCCAGCTATGCTAATGACAAGCATTTGCCGGCTATGAAGTAATGGCGGTTTTGTAAACTAATATTTTTTATTTCAATATAATATACCCGCGGCCATGCAGAAAGAGTAAGATGTAAAAAGTAAAACATTCCCCAATGGACCTGAGCTTATAACGATGTAGAGTATCGCGCAATTCCGGAGAACTCTGAGTACGAAATTGGTCAGGCTAAGTGACTCGTACCCAGTCGTCACTCACGTTTCTCTTCCTTACCATCCTTGATACAGTCGCTAACTCCCTTCAACCACAGCGCAAGATCAATAACAGCGTAAAAGAAGCGACTGGGTACGAGTCCTGATGTTATATCACTGACTGGGCTGACATCACATGCAGACGTGCGCAGTTTATTTAGGTTTGTTCCCCTAATGCAAGCGCAATCATTCTTTCATGACTACGTCCTGTCTATAGTTTCGAAATATAAAATTGGATTGATGGGGGAAAAAAAGAAAAGAAAAATAAAACAAAGTAAACAAAGCCGACATTTTTGTCGGTTACGCAAGCTGAGCCGACATGACTGCGCGCTGATTAATTTAAAATTCATTTTTATTGTTTTTTTTATAGCTTTTTGATTTACTGAGGGTAACGAAATTTACCAACAGTCTTGTAACATGCTTGGAACATTAGCGTATTTCAAATTTGACATAATCTCTGTCTGTCTTTCTCTGACAGGCCTTGACACAACTGTGTGCGATTGTCCACAAGAGTGTGAATCAATTTCATATAAAGTCCAGCTATCTGCTGCCTACTACCCATCAGAACATCTATGGGACACTATATTACCTTTGATGTTCAACTTTACTGGCTTGAATGCTAGTATTCCTCAACAGAGACAAGAATTACAAACTTTTGTCAGGTAAGAAGCGTCGTACTAATACTAGGGTGAGAGATGAGGCGGTAAGCCGTGTGGGATAGGCTCGGAAATCAAATAAGAACATGCGTAATAGGGTGTGTACACGTGCGTATTTTGGCACGTGACATTGCTGTTCTGGCGTTGTAAAATGTCAAAATCTTACTTTATAAATATTCTAACAGGAAACGCTATGCCATGGTGAGTATATTCTTCGAAACCCTTGACACGGATGTCGTGCAGGAATTACCGTCATACACTCTCACTAACTTTTGGTGTAAGTATAAACTTTAACAGCGTATCTCAATCACACGCGCGAAATCGTACGATATTCTGTCACAACAAAATAGTGTTTTGGTCGCAATCAAAGTGTTTCCATAACATATCGAAAAGCAAAGTTTTTAAGGTCACGTACCTATGGAATGTCACAAAAACGCCTTGATTGACGTCCACCAAAGCCTACTTGCGACAGAAAATTCTACGCTTTCGCGCGTAGAAGCACTGTAACTTGTAAAAGGTTTTCATAAAGGATATTGGACTCGAGTTATATGCGCATGGGTACTTAAGTATTGCACATGAGTCATCGTTGCAGACCAGGTACTGCACTCCTGTCACCATACACGAGGCATTGCATATGGGCAATTACACAAGAACATGGTGTCCCATGCAAAATGTTAGGATTTACAAGTTTGCTATGATAAGCGGTTTTCGAATGCGCACATGCTCGTGGGCCCAAAATCAAACGCTCATATATAGGCATTTATGGTTAGCTATTGCAAATAAAATGTTCACACATCATCTAGTGTGTAGCAAACCGATGAGTTCCTTCAATAAGAGACTTGTTTTTGTTCTCTGCTCTTTAGTGCACAAATGTTGTTTTGTGTAGATGTCAATGCAAGTTTACCAAGAAAGAAAAATGTGATTTCTTTACAGCTGACATTGGTGGAAACATGGGACTGTTCCTTGGATGTAGCATGATGACAGTGTGTGAGTTCATTGACCTAATGCTGATGATATGCCTGAACAAGTGGAGAAAGGCGCAACAAGTTGCTAAAAAATGCCAAGTGCAAAACTTGACACCAGCAAGCTAACGTACTGCTAACACAATCCAAGTACATTCAAGACTTGCACAGTCACTTTGATATTGCTTTGTACGTTATTTTCACCTCTTGAATAATCAGCTCATAAGGAAATATTTGTTTTACTAAAAGGTGGCCAGGATTTGTCCAATATTCACCTCGGGTGAGAGGTTTAGGGAACTGGAAAGGATAAGAGCTTTGGAAAATTAATCTCCTTCAATATAACTATAAACTGTTCCTGCTTCTCTACCAAGAACCCTACCAGTTCTTCAATCCCTAAATATCTCATTTTTCTAGAAGAGAACTAATAGTTGCCTTTGTAAATAATGCATTTATTCGCACTTAAGGGGATTCTTACATCTGTATATTACACTTTATATTCAATAATCTCAAGGTGTCTTGAATCTTATTTTATATATACTCAATGTTACCGCAAATAACTGATCTTATCTGCAAACATTTGTAGTATTTTTCAGATGCTCATGTGTAAATATAAAAAAGACAATTTTCATTCAGAATCTCTGAAACAGAAAAAGGATATAATGCCATGAAAGACATTTTATTTACCAGTATTTACAGTGGACCAATTATATGAACTAATTCAACAGATATTATTAATAAAGATAAATAACAATTAGTGTGGTAGATGATTGATTTGTTTGCGCAGCTCCACACACTGATCTCTGTCAATGAACAGAGTGTTGGCTTTGATGTCAATATCTTCTTCCAATGACAGCTGTCGTCGTATCAAGGCCTTCAAAGATGCCTCTGCGTCAGCAAGCTTTTCTTGTAGTCTTTCCACATTGGTGCTTATTTCAACAACTTCACTCACAAGCCTGTACTGGACACGATCACGGCAGAGCTCTATGTTTGGTCTTTGAGTTCTGTTCTCAATGCGAGTCTGAGCTACCTTCATTGGTGCTGTTTTTAGAGCAATGGCTCGTTTCAGGGTGGCAATATTTTCCTCCATAGCCTCAATTTCTTCTTTCACCTAAAATGATAAACAGAATAGAAAAGTTATCCTGTTAGTGAGTTGTTTTTAAAAACATCTTAGGGGAGGTATGTTTCTTTTTGGGGGGGGGGGGTGGGGGGTGGGGGGGGTGGTGGCTGGGGTTTTGGGTGCTAAAAATTTGAGCTTTCATGGAGACTCAAACCTTTTTATTTTGACAAGAACCAGTTCTTTTGACTAAATAAGAGGGTAATGAATTTCTTACCAAGAGAAAGGGAGAGAGCTACAACCACTCAAAAAAAGTTTACTGCAAATCCCCCAGGCCTCTCTCATGATAAAAAAAAATTTCCTTAAGGACTCAGTGTTGTTTATGAAGTGAGGGGGGGGGGGGGTGGCTATGTACTGTCCCCTACCCCCCTCAAAATCAAAATCGTTTAATAAAATATTACCTTAGCTAAGTGATCTTCAAGTTTTGTCTTTGCTTTGAGAGTTTCTTCAATTCTGTGCTCAAAGGCTAGGTTTACAGCTCTGCATTGCTTCATAAGGTCATCTAGTGTCTGCATCAGGATGCCATCAATGATGCTGCGAAGGTTAGATGCAGAGTTGTTCTCATGCTGTGCCTTCAGGAGATTCTTGTTGGAGAACTCTTCCCATTCGTCAGGTGTGACAGAACTGAAAATAACGATATCTTTATTTATTTATTTATCCAAGAATAATTAACTTTGTTAACTAAGGACACTCCCTCCCCCCCCCCCCCCCCCCATCCAAAAACTGTTTTAGTTTAAAATAATTAAATAAAAAATTGTACTCACTTTTTCTCAATCTTAACAGGATCCTTTGCATAGCCAAGACCTTGAGACTCATTATTTAATGTTACACAAGTATTGTCAATGTTAATGGCGTGAAACTTGTCTTTTCTGTCCTTCTGCAGGTAATATTTTGCTGAGCGCAACAATCTATTGGTAAAACATGAAAAATAACATCAGGAAAACTGGGTTAAAAATGGTGGCCAATCATTGGAGAATATCAGGCCTGAATTGGAACTTGTCTGGTGAAATATTTCCTTACTAGTCATTTTGACCATTGACGTTGAGCCAGAAATGAGGCATGGCCAAGCTGTGGCTGGTCACCATGTTCTGGAAGGACTGACCAGCCATTTTTAGCCACAGGAAAAAGGGAACATGATATTCCTTGATTTGTAACAACCAACCAGTTGTTTCATACAATTGATTCAGCATGACTGTGAAAGTATTGTCATCCTTTATTAAGACCAGTTGCAGTTCATGAGATCACCGCTTACAGACCGGTATCCAATCAAAATGTTCAAACAGGATGCTGTTACAGCTATGGCATGGTACATTTATCAAATTTATTTTACAGTCATGCAAGAACATGTGAATGTGTAGTTAATAAGAAATTGTTACATTTATTTTCAAATGTGAAGTATTTTACCTTATTTGTTCAGTTGCTTGTTCAATAGTCCTTTGAAGCAAAGCTTGAACTCCTCCGATAACTTCCACTTCCTATAAATGGTTTACAACAAGAATTACTTCATTATGTTTACTCTACATCAATGAATAAGTTACCAATATCTCAATCATTATACCATTTATACAATTTTGAATATATTAAACTCTATCTATAGCCCCTAGTCCTACTTACCTTCAAGAGCTGCATTTCTACGTTATCATGAACGAGATCAACTCCTCTCCTCTTTTCCCTGTTCACCAGACATTGCTGTGCGATCATTAGAGGAAGTTCTGTGTCAGCCAGAGCTCTTGTGAGTCTGGCCTTAAACTCAAGCATGGCAGCAATTTCATTCTCTGTAGCTTCTTGTTCATTATCTAATTCTGATTTCCAATAGTTGATATCATTAAGTCTCTGGTCTAGCTTCTTGTTCACGTCTTGTTGTGTCTCTACAGTACGAACTTCGATCTCTACGCGAAGTCTTTCGCTTTCATCTCGAAGTCTTTCTGCTGCCGCACGCTCTTTCTCAGCTGTAAAATATTGAAGGTGATTTGAAGCGTGCCATTCCTCGGGAACGTATTTCGGAGGAGGTTGAACAAGCCTTGCCATTGCAGGGATAATCTAGGAATCTGTCTGTAAAATTTCGTAGAGATCGGTCAGTAAATCGGGACAAGAACAGTATAAATTCAACTGCAAACTCTCAACTAAAGTTCTTGTTGCTGTGTTAGTATACACAAAGTAACTTTTGCTTGTTTGCCTTGTTGCTACGCGACCATCGTATAATCCAATTGGTTAAAATCAAATACTTGCGCCCACAGTCTATACTCAGCGGTGTACCATAGCAATTCAAAATGGCGGACGAACAACAAGTTCAAGTCAAATTGCAAGAATTATTTCTCGCTTCAAGAAAACTCCGTTTCTTGCATCTCAAGTCAGAGGAAGAGTTAATATTTACTGCTAAGTTATGTGGAGAACATAAGCCTTTGTTCTTAGGGGCTGATGTATTGTCTAACTGCTCGATTGCCGTCTCAAATCTTCCAAGAACGCACGCGAAATTTGCCAAGAAGGGTCTTGCAATGAAAGTTAACTTTCCTTCTTTCTTAAGAATTACTGGTATCCAAGGAACTGGTAAAGGAGTTTGGTTTTATAGTATACAAGGTCTTTTTAGAGTAGCGTTTGAGATGTATCCTCGGGAAGAGCAGTTGGATTTGTTGAAGTGCTTGCAAAGTGTTTGGACTTTGAGGTTTGGGGATCAGCTATTGAGGGAAATCGTAAATCCTTTACGATTTGACTTATGTGAAAATAGAAGGGAAGAAATGAATGTTGAGAAAGTGGATTCCGATGGGAAAGAGGTTCCATTATCTGTTACAAACTCTTCTCAATGTAGCACAAACCAAAACACATGTTATGCAAATGCCTCTCAGGAGATCACAAAGACAGTTCTCGAAGAACAAAATTCAGAAAACGATATTGAAAATGTTCAAAAACAACAACTACATCACTGGAAATATGAAGATATTTTACCAGAGCTCACAGACCTGATGAGAACTTGTGACAATAGCAAAAGTAGAAGTGAATTTGATGCAATAGTTACATCCCTTAGAACCCTGCTACAAAGTTACAAAAGTCTAACTTCTGAGCATTCTCCAATGGATCACCAACAGAAGTTTCTGTATGCAACGAGTTACTGGGTTGGAAATGAGTTTAGTAAATACAAAGAAGAAATATCCCAGAAAGTAATAGAGTTTAAGAAAAGACACATTGCAGCAATCGACAGCCTTCCTCCTGCTGAGAGAGTCATTATGGAACTCTTCCCACAGCCAATGATTGTGTTGTTGAAAACATGGATGAAAGATGAGACACAAAAACCTCAAACATTTTTACCTTTCCCATTGATACAGCTGATTTTGGAGTTTGCCAACCAAACTCTTGTTTCTGGAGTTGCTCATGTGTTGTACTCTCGTCTGATACGATCTGAGAGTGTTTGATAGTAAATACTACCTTGTTGAATATTATGCACGTGCTGAAAGTCAGTACCAAACATTTTTATGCCCGGAGTTGATTACAATACCTTTTTCATAGACAAAGCATTGGATCTAAAGGGGAGATTTATAGAAAGCATGAAAAATGGATATTTTATGTGAAAGTATCATAATACCTTTTTATTCCATAACACTGAACTCTAAATTTATAAATATCTTTTAAAGTTTTTGGAAGAAAATCCTTTACATATGTACAGTATATATATATATATACAAATGCTGTAATACCAATATAAATAATTTGCCACATATAATAATAAACTCTTCTAAAGCCTGCAGCTTTGTTAACTTTTGAATATTATATGACTACTAGGTAGTACAGGTATCCAATTAGCCTCCTCCTCAAGTGCCTGTAATGGCTTTGAGGTTCCTCAATGATTTCTTGGATGGGCTATCTGTGGTGTGTGTAGATTAACGTAACCCTGCGAGACAGAGGGAACACCTCCTTCCCTTATCACACAGGATCCTAAGGCGTGT
Organism: Actinia tenebrosa; assembly: GCF_029948245.1. Classification (NCBI taxonomy): domain Eukaryota; kingdom Metazoa; phylum Cnidaria; class Anthozoa; order Actiniaria; family Actiniidae; genus Actinia; species Actinia tenebrosa. The sequence continues at coordinate 10,030,783 of NW_028292573.1, read as the reverse complement.
AAAAGATCCAAAGAGAGATGTCTTCTAACAAGAAATAAACTTTTATGACCGAAATCCAATTTCTTCTGGGCCTCTTTCTTGTATATCCTGCATTTCTGTCATTTCATCAAACTGGTGTAAGTGAAACTTTGACACCTGATTGCCTGTTAGCGTTTTGATTGCTCTGTACCCCTGGAGTGTCTCAAACACCACAAATAATGCCATGAGAATGTTCATGGCTCGTTCTGTTGGCATGATTAGCATGCTTTCATTTAACAGCAGAACAAATGTCAGAGGCAGCTGAAGAACTAAGGTAAGAAGCCAAAAGCCTGCAAGTTCAGGAACCTGGAAACACATTTAGAACAGAAGGTAATTAAAATGAGGGTAAATGAAATGGCAAGAATAGGGCTAGACCTTCCCGGGGGGGGGGGGGGGGGGGGGGGGGACCGGGGATGCTTGTCGGAAATTTTCAAAAAGACCCCTAAAAGATGCCGAAAGTCTTAAAAACGGGCATGGCTGTATGATTTTTAACCCTCTAAGAGATACCACAACAAATAATAAGTTTCCTCGAGTAGTTTATTATTCTTCTTACACTAGGCATCTGGACTATAAAAAGCGCCTAGGATAACCCATATCAATGCATGCTTCTCTCCTTTTCCGACACTCTAAGAGATACCAGAAAATGCTGATTTTCAAAAATTCGCATTTAACACCCTAAAAGATACCAAATCGCGAATTTTTACCCCTAAGAGATATGACAAGCATAACTGGTACTTTTTTCCTTGAGTCACCCCCCGGGTAGACCTTATTTGTATGATTGCAATGTTTTCCATTTCAGACCAAGTGTCATTCTCAATCTTTGTTTGAGCTGCATCCACATTGATGTGTCTTCTCATGTGCAACCATTTAACAATTAAGAAGTTGTACTCTAGGGAATGATACGTGGTCTGAAATGGGAAAACACTATGCCCAAGGTATTAAAAAGGTCTATTGTGAAATGGATCCCTGCAGATGTCCTATATGAATAGAGTTTAACTCATGTGTTGTCTTCTCCCTCACCATAAAAGGTATTCTTAGGCTCAAGCACAAAACCCTGACAGCTGGAAAACTGAGCCTAGGGTTTCCTCTGAAGTTTCTGGTTTTTAACCCTCTCTAAGAGTCAACAGCTGTCTTCATAGAATATTTGATGTTGTGGTTAGGTGTGTGTGTTGTCCAAATTGGTGTCAAAGCATAATGGCTAAATACAGATTATGATCTTAAAAATAATTCTCTACCCTTTCCTGAAGGTTCCCAATGTAGCCAAGGTAAAGTCTGGTCATTTCCACAATTGCCATAACAATATAAATAGCAATCAAAAGAAATTTATAGTAGAAGTTAAGGCTGTCATACTGTAATGAAAAATAGAGTTAGTGTTAATAAATCATTGCAACTGCATAATCAAATATTTGTATTTTTTTGTTTCTTTTTATCAAAGAATTAATGAGCAACTGTATAATAAAATGTTTCCCTCAAACGACGAAGACAAAGCCATACCTTGGCCACCAACATGACCACTGCTGTCAAAAACCAGAAAGGTGAAAAGTAGGCATTAAAGTACAGTGCCATTTGTAAGGATAAATCTGATACCAGCTCATTACCTGTAAAAAAACCCACCACACACAAGGAATAATGGTTAAGTAATAAGTCTTATAAACCATTGTAGGGGACAAAGACATATTGACTATTTAAGGGCACTCTTGACCATCTATTTCTATATCAGATTTTCTGCTCATGAGATTTTGCTTATTCTGACAAAGTTTTGAATTTTTGCTGGTTTTTGAGGTGATATAGTCACAACTTCTTCCATCCATTTTACAAAAATTGTCTCCAATATCCCCACTCCCAATGACACAGGTCTGTATCCATGGAAACAAGAGTGACAGATTGTGTTCCAGGATATATATATGACAAAACAAAGCTCTTAGTTTTCCACAACAGAAACGGTAAATAGTAAAACATAATTTGTATCACAGAAAAGAATCAAGCTTAAAAACAACGAAAATAAAAGGCAGTGAATGCCTTTCATAAAGTCCCAGGAGACGAAAAAGAGCTTGTTTCTCAGCTGATTTTGGATTGCTCGATCTCGATAAAGAAATAATTTTTGCTCGATAAAAGATGCAAGAGCTTACCATCATTAATAAGCTGATGTCTCGGGTAATCCCTGATAGACCGTGACATCGGGAACGCTGTCTCTGTTACCGATGTAACAGCAGATCGTAAACTCTGTCCAAAGTTTGCCGCCATTTTTGTTTACAGCACCTTGTACCATCATGCAATGCAATCCCATACCTTGACCCACAATCCTTTGTGGGAAGGAATTACCCATCAAACCTTGCGCACTGCATCCAAGATGGCGCAGATCACTACGAGATTTCTTCGAGGTATATGCGAACAAAATATTGAATTTTAGCATCTTAGTCATCCTAAACTTTATTTTCAACCGCATATATCTGTTTTCTAGTTCTTGGTTTTTCCTATTGAATTAATATTTTGATTTTTTTATGGAAAAAAGGTCGAATTTCGGCCTTGAGTCGTCAGGTCGCTCGTCCATTTTCGCTGGGCAGCGCTAACAATTCATACAGTAAGTATTGCTGTGGATTTGTCTGTTGTATTCGCATTTTTTGTGTTCTGGTTATTCATTTGTCATTTGTATTTGCAGAATATGTTGTCGAAGAGGCTCAAGATACACCTATGGACATGAAGACTTCAACAGATCGTAATGCAACAACGTTGTTTTTCAGTGAACTGCTTCGTGGTAGGTATTTATAATATTAACAAAATTGTATATTTCGTTCTGGGGATCAGTGAAAACAAAATCGAACATGAAATGAATCTACAAGAAGCATCGCGAAACAACGATGTAATCATTGGGAATTTCACAGATAACTATAAAAGCTTGATATTAAAGACATTTATGTCTCACTACTGGATAACCTCAAGATTCCCTTCATGCAAGTATGTTTTAAAAACAGATGATGATGTTTATGCTCGAGTTCCAAGGCTTTTACAGTGGCTAGAACGAGCTGGCGCTCCTAACAGTTTTTATGGAGGATATGTTGGCTTGGGCGAAAGGATACTTCGCGACCCAAAGAGCAAATGGTTTCTTTCGAAAGAGCAATATGAAAAAAGGTACTGGCCACCTTATTGTCATGGAGCTTTTCACGTGCTTTCTACCGATATTCTTCCACGATTTTTCAATTATACGAGATTCGGTCGAAAGCCCTTTCACACTGATGATGCTTACTTGGGTGTCGTGGCTAATGAATTAGGAATTAAAGCTACAAAGATGCCTGGTTTTAACCTACGATTTCACATCAAACCAAGGTCAGCTTGTGATCTTTTAGCTTCTACAACAATGGGGCACAAGATAGATGCTTCTACGATGATAAAATACTACAATTTTTATACTAAAGAAATAAAAACAGCAAGGTATAAATGGCTTCGATGCTTAGCATCCAATCCAGAACTCTTTTCTGTTGCTGCTTTCGTGATTTTCAGTTTATTTATAGAAAGGCTTTTTAGAGTTATCTTACTAAGTTGAAAATGTAAAGTATAGAAAAACTGATTACGATGAAATACACAAGGCAAACTAAACAAAGAGATAAAAATAGAACAAGGCAAATGAAAGCAAAACAGAGTGTACGTTTGTACGTACTTTATTTCAACTTCACAAGCTTTACTTTCTCTGTATCTTTTTTATAAAATGGTGTCTTCTTGCATTTATTAATCGACAATGTTTGACGTTTTTCTTTAATTCAATTAAAAACAAATTGTAATTTTAGATGTGACGCAGGCTAGTTTTTCGACTACTTATTCAACCGTTCTCAACAATCACACAGGGTTATCCCATCATGCATTGCGAGTGAGATAAAAATTTCCCTATTCAAACAGCTAAAATTAATATTTTCGAAATTAAGAAAATCAATTGTACTTAATTAGAGTGTATGTCATACCTTTTAGCATTATCTATTTTCTAAATTCTTCAAGAAATTTAGAGATACTCATCAAAATACTGGAATACTTTGAGTACTTTCAGGTTCAGTACAGATCTTACGACTGGCTATTTTTATTCGCCAAATAAAGTGAAAATATCTTCATCAAATGCGAAAGCAATACCTTAGTGTTTGTATTATTAGTAGTAGAAGTATAATTACAAAAGAAAAAAAAAAGGAAAAAAAAATGCACAAAACCGGTTAAAACCAAATACTGAACAAAACTGAATGAAACACCAAAGGCACTCGGGAAAGCTCTTGATACTCCTCATGCAGCACATGGAGCTAAACGGGTACCACAGGCAGCCCAATTTGGATAACAGTGCTAGTAGAAAATAAAATCTGGAAATATATTCGAATTATTGGAAAAAATATGGGTTAGAGTCTAGGAAATTTTCTAAATAAAAAAAAGTACCAAATGCACAGACCACGTGTCATTCTCTTGCTAATAAGACTTTCTGTTCAGTTTGTTTTACATGGGAGGTCACCGTTTTCCCCTACTATTATCCTTTAACATTTGTATTTTTGTTTTTTTGCTATCATTTGGTAAGAAGTATTATTAAACTTTAGACAAACGACGTCTGCAAATTCAACAAACGTAAGTCGGAGTTGAAAGTCCCTCCCACACACGAAAATAGAGGTTGAACTGATCGAGAAGAAGATAGCAGTGGGAATATGCTATATTTAGGATGACTGCCAGGAAAAATCATCCCCTATAATGAGAGTATGTGGACCGCGTGGCACTAATGAATCCCAGCGAGGTCGGAAATTAATTTTTCCGAATTTAATTCCAAGGGCTTTCGCCCGGAATAACCTCGTTCCCAAGCACTACAACTTGTAATGATTTCTGTTCCTTGGTGGTTGTGAAATATGGCTTTATTTTGAGTATATCAATTCGGGCTACAAATGTGTATCATACAGTCTGATAGATGGATATAGGGTTTCAGTCAATGCTATGGTATCATATGACATATAGCATGACACAACTTACCTATATTATCCCCTATAATAAGAGCCAAGGCTATTTGTTCGATTCGACGCATCTTAAGGCCGTTAGATAACGGCCCCATCTCATGTCCAGGATTTCCAGCCGATTTTGAACGAGGTACCGTAAGACAAGCCTCCTAACTTCTCCTTACGAGCCGGAAAAACAAAATTTACTGTAACTCGTCAAATACTCAACGGATTGGCCTTAAACTCAGCCCAGACCCACAGTGGATCAATAGTTTTTACATTATTAATATATTGTTTACATACTCCATACTTTTACTGTAATTCGATCGACACTAAAATTGAGCTTGGGATACCTGTGCCATGGAAAGCTTTGTCGAAGAATTTTTCAAGAACAAAACTAACCTCTGAGGTACGATTGGCTGGTGGTGGGTTGTGTTTCTAAGCGGGAGAGTAATAAGGTTGAAAACAAAGACTCGCCAAAATCGCCCGGAGCCCATGTTCCTCTTGGTCAGCATCTTGGTCTCTGGATACGGAGATTGAAAGACTCGCGTGAAGAAAACGATGTAGTGGATTTTGATTAGATTTTTTAATTTTATGTTTTTCATCATGGGAGACATAATCTTGATCTCGGATAAAACTACTAATTGAAAAATTTCCCCCGATTGATTTTATTTTCACTTTTCAGTTTTATCTAAATTGGGCTTCCTGTGTCTATTGGAAGCACCGCTGTGCCAAAATGAGAACTCGCTGGCTTCATTTTTGTTTATTGAAATATAACGCCACCAGAGATTTCAGCGTTTTCCTCCGTTTTTCCGATACGAATTTGGTCTTCTCGCTATCTGTTACATTGAGTGAGAAGTAATTTGAAGCCCTTCGTGGATTTCAAATTGATGATCAATGAAGATGATTGTCAGACACCTTCCTAGTTGGTTGTGCAAGAATTTCAGAAAGATCCGAGTCCTAACCTTGGTTTCGTTTTGTGCTATTACAATCTTCTTATTTAGTCAAATATTACCTTCACCTCCTACTCCAAACGTCGTCTGGCCAGAATTTTCTCTGCATCTGCCTTTTGTTGAGCCAAAGATTAGTTCGACAGACAGGAATATTTATCTGGCAGTCGCAGTAAATTCTGCTGCCACAGGGCACAAATATCGTGGACTGAGGAAAGCTATACGAGAAACATGGGGAAATTCAGGAAATCCAACTACGTTGGAGTACAGGAACAAAACTTGGAAAGTATATTTCGTTCTGGGGATCAGTGAAAACAATACTGAACATGCAATGAATCTACAAGAAGCATCGCGAAACAACGATGTAATCATTGGGAATTTCACAGATAATTATAAAAGCTTGATATTAAAGACATTTATGTCTCACTACTGGATAACCTCAAGATTCCCTTCATGCAGGTATGTTTTAAAAACAGATGATGATGTTTATGCTCGAGTTCCAAGGCTTTTACAGTGGCTAGAACGAGCTGGCGCTCCTAACAGGTTTTATGGAGGATATGTCGGCTTGGATCAGTGGACTGTACGTGACCCAAAGAGCAAATGGTTTCTTTCGAAAGAGCAATATGAAAAAAGGTACTTGCCACCGTTTTGTCATGGAGCTTTTCACGTGCTTTCTACCGATATTCTTCCACGATTTTTCAATTATACGAGATTCGGTCGAAAGCCTTTTCATGCTGATGATGCTTACTTAGGTGTCGTGGCTAATGAATTAGGAATTGAAGCTACAAAGATGCCTGGTTTTAACCTTCACTTTCGCATCAAACCAAGATCAGCTTGTGATCTTATAACTTCTACAACAATGGGACACAAGATAGATGCTTCTACGATGATAAAATACCACAATTTTTATACTAAAGAAATGAAATTAGCAAAGTATAAAAAGCTTAAATGCTTAGCATCCAATCCAGAACTCTTTTCTGTTGCTGCTTTCGTGATTTTCAGTTTATTTATAGAAAGGCTTTTTAGAGTTATATTACTAAGTTGAAACTGTAAAGTATAGTAAAACTGATTACAATGAAATACACAAAGGAAACTAAACAAAGAGATAAAAAGAAAAATAGAACAACCAGACAAATGAAAGCAAAACAGAGTGTACGTTTGTACGTACTTTATTTCGGCTTCACAAGCTTTACTTACTCTGCATCTTTCTTAAAATGGTGTCTCATATTAATAATCGACAATGTTTGAAGTTTTTAAAATCGTTTATTTAATTAAGATTGTTATTTTTAATTAAATGGTAATTCAACTGTTCCCAATCACACCCATTAGAACAATCATCGATCACAACACTTACCACAGGGTACCCAATTTAGATGAAAGTGCTAGACATAAAACAGACTGAATTTAGTCAAACTGTTGAAGAGTTGAAGTCTTCTATATTAGATAAGTCATTTACTATTTTATTTGACATCACATAAATTGAAAATTCCCATGCCAATATAGTCGGAACATCAGGGAAGAAAATGAAGATGTAATCGACTGTCTCTTCACAAATTCTCTGGTAAAGAAAACCCCCTGATTCACATGACCGTTGGTTTAGCGCATACTTGCTATTTTAGGTGATGTCACTAAAATATTTATCTAAGTTAGATAAATTTATTTATTATATAATTACCAATGAAATATCTATTTTTCTCTATTTCGAAAAATTGATATCTTCACACATGAAAATAACATGTTATTTTCACGTGTGAAAATAACACCATTGCGATGGCTATTCAAAAATACACGGAAAGAATTGCCTGAAAAAGCCAAAACATACTTTCATTGATAATTATATAATAAACAGTATATTACATGGGCGCTTGGAGATACGAAATTTATCTTCTCGTATTGAAAACCTCTCACTCGTTCGCGTCGCTCACTTGTGAGAGATCTTTTCAACACTCAAAGATAAATTTCGTATCTCCGCGCGCCCATGTAATATCCTCTATTTATTATATAATTACCAATGAAATATCTATTTTTCTCTATTTCGAAAAATTGATATCTTCACACGTGAAAATAACACCATTGCGATGGCTATTTGAAAATACACAGAAAGAATTGCCTAAAAAAGCCAAAACATACTTTATTGATAATTATATAATAAACAGAATATTACATGGGCACTTGGAGATAGGAATTTTATCTTCTCGTGTTGAAAATCTCTCACTCGTTCGCTACACTCACTCGCGACAGATCTTTTCAACACTCGAAAATAAAATTCATATCTCCGCGCACCCATGTTATATCCTCTATTTAACTATTCAACAGGGTGACTAAATGCATTCTAAAATTTGTACATTTTTTTTTGAAAGAGTCTAAGAAATTGTCTAAGAATTGTGCTAAATAATACAATCAAACAGGGAAATCAAGCAAAAACATGATAGAATATATTTAAGGAATATAAAACACGTGCATGTCTCTGTGCTGTAATATAAACACACTAAAAGCTGTAAAGCATGAGAGAAGCAGGCTTAGGAACATGAGGCGCAGCCAAGTGTTTTTCTGGCTTCTCAAGTGCTCTACAGCTTCCAGAGTGTTTATATCACAGTACAGAGACATAAACAACAATTTATATTGCTTTTATAAAATATTTTTGAACAATTTTGCATGAGCATGTCTCTGGCCTCTGATATAAACAGGGTAGCTAACCAATCAGCGTGCACAAATGTATCTTAAATCTAACTGCAATTATCTTCATAGTCCAGAACTTGACCCCCTTTTAACAATAAACAAGTGCTAAACTAAGATTGCACGCATAAAACAATAAACAATAAGTGGTTCAAGTTCTGGATTACCATGAGTTGCTCCCCTTGAAAACATTTTTCTACATCTTTCTACACAATCTGCACAAACATGAGGGAATTAGCATTAATATACGATACATTTCTGAACTGCACTAAGAAATCACTCATTGTTCTGCAAGGATCTTGATAGGCTCATGTGCAATAGCCTGTTATTCTTCTCCATTGCTCCTCGTCTTGAGTAAGCTTAATATGCATAGTTTTTTCAACAGATTGAGAATCGGTTCATTGATTGTCCTATACTGTCTTTTGTGATTAGTTCATTGTAGGATCTAGTAAGGGTTGATAAGATTCCCCAAGACATTCCCTGTTCTGTTCTGGATACCAACGGCCACCACCCTCTTCTTGGAAACAAATTTTTGAGAAAAGATACAAACCAGCTTTAAACATCAAGCGTATTGCTTGGGACATCACACACGCAGCAACGAGTAGCATAAAAGAACAGGGTAGGATACCCAACAGTGCTATTTCCAACAGTTGAAGAGCATGTATCTGTGTCTTGGGAGGACCTTCTGGAGACACTCCTGCGGTGATAAGAGTGGCTTTGGCCAAGTTGATGGCTCCTAGGACGACATGAATGCATAAGAGGAAGGCAGCCATGGCATTTGTTTTTCCATCCTTAAATGGCATGATCACTACATCGTGAAGAAGAATCAATAAACAAATGAACGTCATGGACAGAATTCGAAGCATTGGAGTTGTCACTAGGGAATGAAGACATAACAGCACCAAACGACGACCAATCAGAATACTTTCCCAATTTAAAGCGCCCTTTGATTGGTCCTGTGGAGGTCTGAAAGGACCCTGTATGACTTCTAATAAGTGCTTTGTATATTCCTCATCTCGGGCTTCTTCTTTGGCATCGAATATGCATCTATCACATTTCAGTATGCGCTTCAGCATCCAGTACACCAAGAAAGGCAACGGCAAAAAACAAGCAGCCAAAAAGTAGAAGGGACCAATATGGCCACTCCGTAATTTTGGAGTTCCCACCAACAAAACTAACACAAATGGAATCACAAACACGATGTTGTATGCGATCATGGCGTACTGCCACCAATGGACCCAGCACGTTATGTTACCATCGATGAACATCTTCCACACCTCCTGGCCATTGATATTAAGGGGAGTACAGGTCAGTAGGTTAAATGACGTGTGTGCAAGTCGTTCATAGCCTAAGAGTAGAACCTCAATGATGGCTGCAAGGTAAGGAGCAAAGTGTGGCCTGGGTCTTCTTCTGAACGACCACAGAAGCCAGTGGAGAAAATATAACACGACAAGAAACACCATGACAGCAAAGACTTGTAAAGAACGGAAAAGCTCCTTGGTGACGGCTGATAACCCTGGAAACGGGCAACCAAACGAGGAATTTGCTATGTTAACCTGGAAATTATAAAATGAGACCAGTGTAATAATAAACACTTCTTTTTGGAGGATGTGGAAGGAAGATTCCAACATAAGAAGATCAGCAACTTGGTAGAAATAGAAAATGATTTTAGAATAGCCGTGTTCGCCATGACCATGTGTGGTCCCTTCCTGTTCGTGCGTTGTGTGTCGCATCGATGGCGTCTTGTGTTTGAACCACATTATTTTCTTAACTAGTTGCATAACTATTGGTGGTCTCACAAGTATATACACTCCCATAATCACCGAATACAGACCAGCTACTACCCAGAACCATCTGTCTCTACAATCGTTAACCGGGCGACAATCATGATTGAACAGGCTTTCAGTGTAACCTTCTTTACACACCCCACACATCATTCCAGTTCGATTACCTGCGCATCTATTATAGACTGAAGTGTTTCTACTTCGTTTTGGTACATAACAATAGTGTTCAGGGCAACTCGCAAACCGAAGCCGAGGGGGGTCCGATGAAGAAAGATAGCCCCAGAAGTCATTCTTGCTCTTAATGTTCCATGTGCAATTCCCGCCAAAGGGGCAGTCAAGACAACTGACATGCGTCTTGTTACTGTGTCCACGAAAAGATCCTCTTTGAAGACTGTAAGTACTAGTTGGACACATTTGACACACGAAGCGAATGCGCGTGATATTCAAGCGACAACTATCATGTGTAAACATTGGTGGGATCACGTGAGAGGAGTTTTCAAGGTTTATGTAGCTTCCTAATGGACAAAGTAGCTTAGTGCTGGAGTCAAAATGAACATAACGACCATTTTGGATTACGAACATATTGGATTTCCTTTCAGAAGCGTGCAATGTGAAGCTAGAGTTTTGAATTACCAAAGGACCTCTTGCTCCTGCGAAAATGAACGGAAGCACCTTAGAATGATTGCACGGATTGTCACTGCAAGGTTTACAATTTGAAATCTTTGTTTGTTCGAATTCTGTCCTATCGAATAGAACACGTGCAGTGCCTTCTTCAATGAAGACATGGGCTCCTGATCTCGGATACTTAGCAAAGTTATTCTTGAAAAGACATTGGCGGAAAGAGTTGAAACCATTACTGATGTACAAAATCGTTGACGATCCCGTATTGTTCTCGAAGACAACTTTTTTAAAAAACATTTTTCTCGTTTGAATGAAGTGAGGAAATTTTCTGCATTTTTTTTGTTTTTGGAGTTCGAAGTCTTCGGGCATGAAAAAGAAAAGAACACTGGACATACCCGGAAGATTTCCTTTGAAATGTTGAACGTTATTTATGAACAATGTTTCGTCAATCGAGACTTTAAAGTCCGCTTTAGTTGGCACCATTAAGATAAATCTTAAAACATGAGACCCAGCAAAGTCAACAGAATTTGACGTAAAATTGGTGCGTTTAATTTGCAGCTTTCCCTTAATCAAAGTATTGCTCCGCTTTTTAAACCCAATTTTTATATTCAGAGCAGCTCGATAATGATTCTTATGAAAACTGGTATTTAGGATTTGAATGTCCAGAAATCTTGGCATGGTATGATAAAATTCGATTGGTGAATTCATGTTGTGAGTGAAAACCGAATCTTTGATCATTAGCGTCGAGTTTACCGAAGAAACGTTTCTCCCCTTGCGGAGTTCGGATTTTAATAACATGCAAATCCATGAGTTATGACTACAAATAAAATTTCTGGCGTTCAGATCGATAACATTTCTTGCTATGACTGCTGTTCCGTTATTTTTCATAAAGGTAGTTCTGGAGAGTTCAAGACTTGATTTTTTAACTGAGTGATCGACCATTAAAGTCAATATGGCATTTTTTCGACGACTGTAATTCTCGATAAAATCTGTTCTGTAGATTTTGACATTCACTTCAGCGCTGGCAAGTGATGGGTCAATTGGATTATGTTTTAGGATAAAAGCTGGAACATCATTTTTGTAAAATAAAGATTTCATGATTGAGACTTGCGAAAGGTGACTTGCGACGAAACAAAATGCTGCATAGTGACGTTCTTTGTCTGCCGTATTGTATGAGAATCGTGTATTGTTAACCAAGAGTCCTTCGAAGTTTGCAACGATTGTAGCCACGTGTGTAAAACGTGATTTATGATTGTAACTGACGTTCGCAACAGATAGCACACATCCAAAGTCGCTCCCATGGGAGTGCACCAAGCTCACATTATCCATTTTCAATCTCACGACCTTGGTGTAACCCCCGTCAACCTGGAGCACCCCACCCAATGTACCTGAATTATTAAAGAAAGCTGAGTCTGAGATATTGAGATTAACCAATGCTCCTTGACCTTTAACGTGAATCACCCCTCCTGGTTTATCGATGTGGTGACCATGGTAAATTGAATCGTCGACTCTTATTTTGTTATAGCCACTTTGTGACATTAAGAATCTCATGTTGACGTTTTTCAGACTTTTCACTTTAGAAAATGTAAGATCAACCCTGCAAGCGCTGACAGCGAAGATGTTTCGTGTGAAATCCCTTGGGTTTTCTTTCCGTTTCCAACAACAATCTTTCGGTTTTTCCTCACGGTCTTTTTTACAAAATTTCACTTCGCCTTGGTTATCAATGACTGTAACATTTTCCCACTTGGACAAGAAAGACATATTTTTACACCGCCAGTTACGGGATCCTCTTACAGATACCAAACCACTTTCTCTGTTTTTATTTATTTTTTTCATGAGTATGGTATTTCCCTGAAATAAAACATCTTTTAAATTTAAGACTATTTCTCTATTGCACCCTTTAGCTTTTGGTTGATAAATCTCGATGCAGCCACAGTTTTCTTTGAATAACGTGTTTTTCACTTTTAAGTAATATGTCGGCAGGGTGTTCGAAATGCAGACAAAAACTGCGGGATATGATCTTTGAAAACTGCAATCTCGAATATCACTTAATGCGTTCTTTAGTTGGAGCTTCGTGTTGTTAAATAATACATTGGTCAAAGTTACCCTTATTCCAGATTTCACCCTTATTCCAGATTTCACCCATAGTCTATTACTATCCACGAACATAACATTGCTCACATTTACTCTCACCGTTTCTCTAGGAGTCGAAACTTCGATGATAATTCCATTCGAGCAAGAAATACGAGGGATTGAATTGCCGTAGCTCAACAAAGTGAAGCTTTTCTGTATTTTATACCCCTTTTTGGCAGATCTGTATCGGGACTCGCATGTGTAGGGATCTTTGTCAGTGTTTTTGCCGTCGACGTATAGCGTTCCATTCCAAGCCAGCCTCTTAAAACCGAGTTCAAGTGTTTTACAAGGTGTAAGAGTGCTGCCACAAACAGCGGTTGCTAGGCCTCGAGCTTTGGACACGTAAACGACTCTCAAGACATCTGGTGTTACTTCTGTGATATCAAAAGAAAAGAAAAGAAGTTCAAATATAGGAGAGAGAAAGACTTTCCTGCTTGCAAAGGTCGCTTAGCCCTACAGAGTTGAGGAAAATAACCTCTGCTCGCAGGTAGTCCTTTTCTCTCCTTTCCAGAGTTGGGCACACGCGAGAGATTTGGCGGGAAAGTTTCCGCCAAATACACAGAAACTCCAATGCATATTAGTAATATATGTAATAGACTGTGATTAAGGTTTTCGGCCCTAGCTTTGGATCAGCGAAATTAATCGTCCGAAACAACCAATCTCAGGTTTATGGCTTTCACTTTCCTACACTTGTTTCAAAACCACTGTAGTATTAAAATGTTTTTCATCGTGTGATTTGAAAGAAAGCCGCTTTGTTTGTAGTCAGTGTTCGTTCATCGCTCAGTTGAATTAATGTTTGATCCTATGTGGCTTTCTTCTTAATCATTATAAGAACTAACTGGTGTAATTAATGATCTTACCTGCAATAGTCAGGATAGCACAGAAAAGTATTAGAATTACTGAAACCATCTTTCGCTTCCAGCAACGTTTTTAATCCACTGACACGTTTTCCTTGAAAGAGCCAAAGCGAGAAAAAATACCTGCTCAGTTCAAAAATGAAGCACCATTGGCTGGAAATACAGCTAATCTCTTCTTGATTACTACGAATCGAAGTTTCAGAACGACATATTTCGTCGCATCACGTCTTATTTGCAGTGCTTTATCTACTTGCTTGAAATGGCGATGCAAATTAAAGAGAAGGCTTTTTATGAATTTCGGGCATCGAAAGTACAAGTGATTAGAACTGCACAATTAAGCAATAGAAAACTTTTTCCGTGTTTACATAGCCTGATAGCAACACGAGGGGAGGTTGGGAGAATTCGAGACGGTTATACAAACCCGAGACGTAGTCGAGGGTTTGCATAACTGTCGAGAATTCTCCCAACCCCCCGAGTGTTGCTATCAGGCTATGTAAACACAGAGAAAAAAGTTTTCTATTGCTTTTATAAAATAAATACTAACGAAAAACATTACCACTTGCAAGAAAATAAATCTTTATTTGAATTTGATTCTCATATCAAAATACAAATTCTCCATACATCACGAACTTCGATCGTTAGCCAATCAAATTTTGTGTAATAAACGACGAGGAGGCAAATGTGAAGCGAGAAAGAATCGCTAGCTATTTTAAACATTTATCATTCTAAAACTTTAAAACAAATACAAAGAAATGTCCAAAGATTGAATAGAAATCTTAATAAAAGATTTCAGAATTGATTATCTTTACGAAAGTGATCAAAAGTGGATAACAAGTGTCACTGTGAATGGAATTCTCGGTTGAAAGAAACGTGGTTTTGCTCAATTTGACAGCGAGAAAACATGGCAGCGAAGTTGATTGTTTCGTCTTGCCTCGAGAAGATATTTTGTGGAGCTGAAGAGCTATCGCTGGAAAACGTTTGAAGCTGCTGACTGTTTCCTTGAAATACTTGTATTCTTTATCGGGCGGTGCATTTAAATCATGAGAAAGCACGCCGCTGAACAACCGAAGCTGTCCTGACGGAGGACGTGTGTTGTAGCTCCTGAGGGAATTCTCTTTGCGGTGACCAACGAGAGATTGTCATGATATTACGATCAGAAAGACCTGCATGAGACCATAGGGTTATGCCTGTGGCCCTGACACAAGTCAAAATTTGGAACTTCGTCTTCAAAATACATTTTTGGGGGCGTTTTTTTCCTCGAAAGAAACTGTAAATTTTTAATTTTTGAACTTGTACCGGGAAAACACGAAAGTTGTGACGTCACAACTGTGTTTACATACCCTCATGCAAACATGGCTATCAACCAATCACAGCGTGCGTACTATTTAATTTATTTTATAATATGTCATAGGATATTTTTACTGTTTTTTTAATAAAGGCCATAAATAATAACAGTAAGTAATGAAAGGGTGGAGCTGTCGGTGGAGGAGGGGGATTACCGTACTGCTAGATAAGAAGATCATCTTGCTTCTTTCTCGTTCTTTTTCCTTTCCTCCTTCCTTTTCTTCCTTTTTCTTTTCATTGCATTTTCCAATGGGCTCTCGAGCTCCGGCATGGTTCATCTACCGATGCAGGGATACCTGTGTATTACCCACAAGTCGCCTTGATCTCGTAGAATTTCAAAATGGCGGACGAGACGTACGAAGCGATGAGATGCTCTTTCAAGGTGAATTATAACATATTGAAACTCATTATACGTACTATAAAATTTCCTAATTTATTACATTGGGATTGCAGAAGCTTATTGATGAAGCGAAAGATGGCGAAGTTGCCATGGAATTAGCTAAACTATCAGCAACAATGACAGAAAGGTAAGATGAAAACTAGTTTGATAATATTATTAAGCACTTAACTTTGCTTTGAAGTTTATAGATAAACTTTATTTAGGTAGGATAACCCTTTGGTAAACGAGACTGGTATCCAGAGGGGCCATGCATATAGAATTTGTGACCTATCTACATAAAACTACTTTGGATTTTTAAGGTGTCCGAGCCATGCAGATCGTTTTAATCTATGGCTACATGTGCATATTGACCAGTTGCAATTAAGCTTATAACTTAAGATTTAATGTAAAATATCATTTTTCCTTTAGTGATGTGGAAAAGAAATATGCAGCAGATCAGGCATTCAGAGATTTGGTGAAGAAAAGTCTGGTAAGACAAATATAGTATGTGGTTATCAAATGTACTCTTGTTCCATGTCTTTTCTGATTGGCTGAGACGTAAAAAAATATTGTTAAACTTAATTTCCAAAACTCACTGCATGTAGCCAGCTTTCTTGTTGCTATCCCTTAAGATTTTATTAATATACCCTGAAACAACTTCTGGGTTGATAAAAGTCAGGGCACAGCTATCTCACAGATCGAATTGGAATTTATAATGTTAGGTTTTGTAGAGGGAGGAAAGCCAATGAAACAGTGGCATAGTGAGAGTAACAGAGAGATTCCTGCAAAATCCACAGCTAGCCTGACAAAAAATGCTAAAAAATTTTTAGTTAGGCTTTTGGCGGTTGCCCCATTAACTAAGCCCATGCAGAAAACCAGGAGAAAAACCTTGAATCAAAAGGGAGACCTAACAAACTGAGTACTTACAGGGAATGCTGAGTCTGGGAATCAAACCCATGACTCTAGAGGCAAGTGCACTGTGGCTATGCCTCCCTTGATTGCCAAAGATTCCCCATCTGCAGGATTGAATATGATTATATCAAGTTCACAGAGAATTTTTCAGGTTTCAGTGAACAAAATTAGGCATGACAAATGACAATATTGATTGCTTTTATGTTCTTTTATGACCTTCACAATTTTCAACATCTACCAATAATTTGATTTTTAAGAAAAGGCTTGTGCAAAAATTTTTTTAGTTGGAGAACAAAGATGTGAAAAGATCAGAAGAACTAATCAGCTTTGCCATTGAAGCCTGTCAGCAAGGTAACACGACGAGCTTTGCCCAAGAAAAAAAACCTCTGTGGGAGATATATTTTAGGTGTGAAGTAACGTCCATCATGTAGTGTACGTGTTAATCCTGTTGTCAATATAAGGTATTTTTTGTAATCAGAGATGGCGCACTGTGTGATATTGATTATAAGCACTTTCATAACCCTGAACCGGTAAAGTAGCCAGGTTTTCTTTCATTTCGCAGTTATTATGCCTCAGGCTAACTTGAGAGGAATTTCGTTTTTTATAAATCGCGCGCAGATATTTTAAACAAACTTCCCTTGCTACTAAATATATAAAACCAAGATTCCTTTTTTAGTATTTTATTACAGTGAATTAATCATGACAACGTTTGCCGCAGAAATTACCTAAATCTAAGTACAGAAATTATAAATATAAAATATCAGTTTGACAAAAAGATTCTACTATACCGTAAACCTCCAAATATAAGCACGTCAAGAAATACATAATGCCAATAATGCGGGCCTATATTTGGAGGTTTACTCACATCAATTTTTATATATCTTCTTGTTTTTCTTTCTCTTCTTTCTTCTCTTTCTCCTTCACCTCCTCCTTCTTCTCTGTTTCGAGGAAATCAAGTCTTCTCTTCCTCTTCATTCTCCTCCTCCTTTTCTGCTCCTCTGTAAGAGGCGGCAGCGGTTCATTTGTGGCTGTAGTAAGAAAATAATGGATGTCGTTTATTCATTTAGCGAAACAAAATTCATTTAATATCAAAAACCTTATCCTCTTGTTCCCTAAAGTATATAAAGTCAAGAGTTTTATATTAATAAGATAATATTGCAACCGCTCTATGAATCTCATACGCGCACAAAGTCCGAGCACAAAGATTTCAGCCTCCTTGAACAAATGCTCTAACTGGTCACGTGGCTTAAAAACCCGCCAAAAAATTCAAGACGCTACATCAAAATCTATTGTAGAATAAATATCTTTCCAAATCTATTACAGGCTTAAATTTAGTACTGTACATTGGTAATGGATAGGTACTGATCAAAATAACAAAAACATTGATCTAAAGGAGTATATTTCTCGCACATTCATATTCCAGTCGTCGACGATTGCGACGCGCGGCATGAAGAATTGATACGGAAAGGACTTACCATCGATCATCATCCCCGATGCCAAGATTTCTGGAGATGTGGGGAAGTCGATGCTCCAGAAACCTGGGGGTGTTCTGGGTGCAGGCCTGTGCTCTGATCTGTGCCTGCACGAGGTCTGTACTCGCCTCTCCCTCTCCTCTTGACTGTACGACGCATAGTACTAGAAAGTAGATAGTTATGTTTTAGCAGGTGCGAAAGATTCATTTGAAATCATTATTCAAGATATATACTTACTGCTTCGCAATCCCTACATGTGTATGCGGGATCCCGCCATCTTTCTCTACCTCGTTTAGGCATACTGCATGTATCTTGAAGAACGCCGCACAAATAAAGTGGCGCGACTTTGTTTATGTACTTTGTAGGTAGGTTCACCAATATAGCCGAACCAATCAGAAAAGACTGTGCATTGACAGTATCCTATTAATCGCATTATGCAATTAGAAGAAAGCAGTCTTTATTTTGCCTCCCGGAAGGGATCTGTTCATCATCTTGGAGTTTACCACTCCCAGGAACAATGCAACATTATAAAAAGTGTTAATTGCACCGTGCTATGTTTATTTTTGTTAACAGAGAGGTAGCTGGGCTGCGTGGGAAACATTATTATAGACAACGGCAAGGAAACCCAATTTCGTGTGCAATCTTGAATTAAATGCATCAATACTGCTAAACTATGTACGCGTAAATTATCTGATCATTATGATTATTGACTGACGCTTTGTTTATTATTTGTACGAGAGTGCCATGAAAGACTAGTTTGCAATTTGCAGTCCCAATTTTGGGTGGAGACCGGTTTCATTTACTTAGACTTCATCTTTGGTCAACTTATTAAGTCATTAGTTTGTAATCGATCTTTGACTGACTTTTATGTGACATAACAATGAACTTATGTTTATAAGCCAGTGTTTTTTCTGGTCAGCGGCACCCATAACAACAAGAAGTAAGTCGAAGAATGAACAAAGCTGAGCAAAGTACAACTTTTGCTGGTGTGAAATGTTAATATTTTTCAATGAAAATATAAGTTAATACACGACTGAGGCGGGAAATTCAAGTTCTATTTGTAAGATGACCTGTTCAAACGCAGCATTTGCCGCCGAAAAGCGATGGCGGAGTGTTCTCTGTCCGATGCTTTTCGGCCCATTCAAGTGCATGGTGCTTCTCTTGATCCAGATAAGCAATGGTTCTTCCTGGAAAAAGAAGTATGTGGAGTGAGACCGCGAGATTACGCGAAAAATTACATTTTCACTCGGTTCCCTTCCGAAATCCAGTACATACAAAGAAAGGAGTTGTATGTTCGTAGGAATGGCGACACACGTACCTTGGAAGTTAGTAATTGCCAAAAGCAGCCAAGTCATGTATACGTTACTTCTACTTTTGGCCTTTTGGTTGGCATTCTGCGCCAGCGCGAATTTCCGGCGAATGGCTTCGAAGGGTCATATTTATTGAAATCTGCTTTCCGATCTTTAAACATGCTTGATTTGGAGTCGGAAAACGATAAAACGCCGTCTCAGAGGGAAAACACGACGTACATATCTACCACTTTATACACAGTTAAGCTCAACAACCTAAGTGCACAGATAGCAAAGTTAGAGGAAGAACTTGCCCATTACAAGAAATCAGCACCAGAAATGCAAGTTCCCGCCATTTCTTCCAGTGCTGATGAAGTTACTAGAAATGATACCCTTGGCTCCACAACTAGAAAAAAAATGGTAGCACTAAAATGTGAGAATATATTTTCGTCGTTGAAAGACATTTGTGCTAAACATAAAGAGTCAATTTCGTCTGTTCTCGGACATTTCTATGTCACTGGCGCAGAAAAGGAAAAGGATGAAGTCAGGAATATAATTTCAGAGGTTTTCAATCGCATCTTGGAATCAAAGAGTAATAAAAATGGAATATGGGGATTTTTTTCAGACGATGTCTCGCATAAAATTTTGTGCCAAATGAGGGTACCTGACTGGGCACTTTTGTATTTCAAGCTGAAAACTCGACTACCAGATTCTGCTTGGCAAACCATGCTGAATGTTACACATCTTGGAAGAAGTGGAGTAAGCTTTTTTTCTATTATGCATATTATAATTTTCTTCCTTTTATTTTTCCTTCCTTAGTTCATTCCTTCCTTTCTTTATTTTCTTTATTTCTTTCTTCCTTTCTCTTCCTTTCTTCCTTTTTTTCTTTCTCTTCACCTTCATTCCTTTCAGTCAAAAAAACTCTTGTCTTATACTAAGTTTTCGTATTATTGTCCTTCTATTGTTATATAGAGAAATTCAGACACACCAATACTAATCACCAAAAATCAAGTAAAGGCAATAAAGGCCCTGATCTTCAAGGTGGTCCGCCAGACACTGAATGTCAACAAAATGAACACCAGTTTTGATGCTTGCTGTGTTGATCTCCCAACTACTCTTGTCTGGGCTATAAGAGAACACAGACTATATGCTTCATCTGATCAGTCTGAAATCGAGTTCAACATAAAGATTGATGGCCGACCTCTTGGAGGTAATTATTCCTTAAACTGAAAGTGCAAAAAAAAAAGAAAAAAAGAAAAACAACAACACATAAAACAATAGTGTTTCATGACTTGCAGAAACAGATAAGATAGGAAAGATGCCACTGTATCAATGTGAGTCCAACACCAATGTGTACTAATACTGCATTGGCCATAATTATACTGCCAGCAATAAACATGTTCAAAATCGATAGCACCTGTAACCCATTGATATTATGATATAACATCATAATTTAGAAATTATAAAATATTGACCACATGCCAGAATTTGAGGGTGGATCAAAACCAACTTTGTCCATTTTACATTTTTTGTTAAAACCTAAATTAAAAAAGCAGGCCATGTACATAACATTTTTATGTCTCTATTGATTTTGAATTTTTCCTAAATATTTCTCACAGGGAAAAGTCAGGTTGCAGTGGGTGTTGTGCCAATAGGGTTTAAAGAGAAGTCATCTGAAAGTGCCCTTTCTGTTTATCCCATTGCAATTGGCAACTGCGAAGAAAAAAGGTATGAATTGCATGAATACAACATTTTTAAAGGAAGGATTAAGGGGAGAAAGATAGAGAGGGATGGATGACTGTCATCCATGACCATTCATTACACAGAAACTCCTATTAACCTACTTCTTTTGAAATTTAGGGAGAGCTTGAAACAATTACTTGCTGTTTTGAAAGTCCAGAAAAACCAGATTAAAAGGCATGGTCTTTTAGTGGATGGAAAGAAATACAACTTGAATTTCACAGGTTCTGATCAAATTCTTTAGAGTTATTAACTATGATTATGCATGTCTCAAAAGAATTACAAATCATCTCTATTATATAATACATATCTTATCTCAGAAATGCAATTAACGTTTTCTTTTTTGTTTTCTTTACTATTTCTACTCCATATTTCTACTAAGAAACATATGTCTCATCAAGTCTGGTTAGACAATCATTTATAAAGTACTTATATCCTACAATGTTAATATATATATGTTTTCCATGCAGTTACCATAGACTACAAAGCACTGCTCATTTTATTGGCAAAGCCAGAAGATGAAAACTTTGCTCTTGGTGGAAAGGGTCTCTCTTGCCAGTTTTGTGCTTTCTGTGATGCAATAAGGGTAAGTAACTAGTTTTCTGTACTGATTTATCATAAACAAATATAAACAAGAAACATAAGCAAGATGACTTTTTTCATTTACTGGTCCAGTGTGAAGTGCATACTTCTAATTTGCACCAACACATTTGAGGTCAAGCTGGTTGGTTTTACCAAATAATATTGCTATTTTAAAAGCATGCTTTGCAGCAAATTTAAAGCATATAATTATGCAAACCCATTAGAATATGATTATACTTTTGCTTGTTGCATTGCAAAAAAATGCTCTAATGTCTTATATTTTTCAACTATGAATGACAGTACTTATCACAGATTAAAGTAATTTTTCACAGTTCTTTTATGAAATAAATTTCAACAGGCATGTACTCAGCATGGTGCCAACTTAGATGAAACATGTGTTGGATGTCTAGCATCAAAAGCCAATATTGGCAGGTAACTTTTTTTCTGCTGTGTCATTCTAAAATTAAAGACAGTTATTAAATCAAATATGATCCAAGTGGGCCAAAATTTTGCAATAAATATATTCTGCTGATCCAAACCTAACAACTTTAAGTATTTATATTAATTATAATTGCAATATTTTTTGTGATATCTTCCATTGTAGGTCAAAAGGTATAAGAGATGACCTTACGTTTCTTCTGGAGGAGGATCTGAGCCAGATTAACTTGTGTTCATTGCATTGTGAAATGCGCAATACTGAACAACTAATTAAGTCTTTGGGGTATCTGGCGTACAGGATTGGTTCCCTTGAAGAACTGAATAACACCCTTAAGTATTATGGGCCAGACAACCAAAGAAATTTCTCCCGCATCACAGTAAAGGAGAAACCAGGGCAAGAATGTGCTATAAACAGAACTAATATCAACGTGGCTTCTTTTTCTGGTAATTGAGATTTTTTGTTAGTTTACTCTGGGAAATAAGTCAACCACATAATATGTGGTTATGTAAACAATGGCTAATTTCGACCTTAATATTTTTCATTTTTGACTTTCTATCTTGGACTTTATAAGGTAACACAGAAAGACAAATTCTCACAAACATGGACACAATCGTGATGGCTGCCCTTCCTTTGGAAAAAATGAAAAAATACTATATGTCAAGCAAAGGAGCTGCCAAGGATGAGCTTTTGGAATACATAAGATTTTTTGGTGAAAGAAAAAAGGTAAAAAGCCTTCATAATTAGCACATCATCCAAGCGGTGAAATGGAATGTAACAGTTTGGAGGGGAAAAAACTGCAGGTGTAGAAAGGTTTCCTGTATCAAACAAATATTATTGAAGTTGCTTTGCATCATTAAACAAAACTTAGTATTATTTGTTAACTTTATCAACATTATGTATATTGTGAACCATGGTAGATCGGATATTTGGATTTAACACCATTTGTGATTTTTTTGTAATTTCTTGTATGCAGTACATCAGTGATATTCTGGAGCGAGGGTTCTTCGAGAGAGATTTTGGTACACACCAAGAAGAAGTCAACATCAAAGACTGTCCAGGTTAGAAAATTAAAGGGTTTTTTTAGATTATTTACACAAAATGAAACTGCTTTCTAAGTTTCAGGGCTTGATAAATGTTAATGCAGGATTAACTCTATATGTATTTTTAAGAGTTAACCTAAGATTAACAACTGGGCTCCGAGTTGTTACATGGAATGGAATGAGATTTGTTTGATATTTTATATAGTTACTGCCTTTCTTAATACTTCAGTTTATCAGTTGCTTCAATAGCTGAGTGTCATTTTCTTCTTTTTAGCTTTTGAGAAGTTTTTGCAAAATTCCTTTGACGAATGGGAAAAGAAACAGAAAGAAGTTGCTTCCAAATTTGCTGAAATTGCAGCACAGAATGCTACAGCTGAAGAGCCACGAAAAAAAAAGAGGAAAACTATGAATAACTCATCTCTCGAAAGCTTTTCTCAATATGTAGCAGAGCTACACAGAGAATTTTTTGTTAAGGTATTAATCCATTCACTGAGATTCTGTCGTTTACACAGTGTTCTAAATTCAATTACCAGAAAAGCAAATTTTGTACTCTGGATTAAAAGAGAGCATTGACTGTCATTTGGTTTTATTACTAAGTGTTTACATTCTCTCTTTCAGGTTTGTTCCAAATGGAGAGAAATTGCACTCACCATGAGAGAAACTGTCTTTGATGAGGATGACAATCAGCACATAGATATTCATGATATCAAGGTATGATAATTGTCTGCATAGTGGTTATCAATCACCACTTGCATTCTGTAGCTTTGTTTTCATTGATTAATGTTTTTTTTTTTCAGTGTAAGGAATGGGGATTTCTCCTTAAGAAATTGTTTGGTGTAACCCTTGGCACAGGTGATTATGGCCATTTGACCATTGATCATAGTGCAATGCTACTCCGACATTTTAGGTCAATGTATCATTATTCTGGGCAAGGATTCGAAGCCTCGCACAAGTTGCATCGCCAGTTGTATTCCAGAGCAACAAACCATGATCAGGCAGGCCCTGGAGAATCATGTATGTAGAACTGTCATTCTTCCATCTAATAAAGCAAGTGCATTAAGACCATGAAACAAGCTCAAAGTTGGTATCCCCAAAATAGTACTTATTAATGACTTAATACAACCAGAGCAAATAATCAACAAATGAAATACAATAAATAAAGATGCTTTATTTTTTCAGTATCTACTTTGATTTTGTTTCATGGTTTTACTGCATACATATGCTCTGTTATCATTTATCTTATTCTACTTTAATGTTTTCACCATTAAGTGGACCAAATACTCACCCATTGGTATGCAACCCATCTACTGGAGCTGAGATATACATTCCGCGAAGCAGTAAAATGCCTTGATTCAGGTTAGTGAAAAGTACTTGTTCTCAAACATTAATTTTGTTATGACTTGCGATATGTAAATTAAGATAGTTCATTGTATATGTGTACCATGATAAAGTTCAGACATTGAACATGTCATGTTCAACTGCACTATTATGTATTGTTAGTGGCATCAGCAGCTGGTTCCCATTCTTTGAATATTTTCAAATTGTATTGTCACATTTTCTTTTTCATTCATTTTCTTTTTTTGTAGGAAAAAAGAATTTTCACTTTCGAGGATGTGGGTGGCGTCTTAAAGACCAGAAGATCACTTGGTCTCAAGAAAAGATGGAGTGGATCAGATCCATGGATAGATTATTAACAGACATGTTTGGAACTGATTTCCTTGAATATGAATACGACAAGGTAAAGGGCACACAGGTTTCAAGTAGTCCAGTTCCAGCACCTGGCAGACCTATATCACCACCATCCACCCCATCAAGTAGTCCAGTTCCAGCACCTGGCAGACCTATATCACCACCATCCACCCCATCAAGTAGTCCAGTTCCAGCACCTGGCAGACCTATATCACCACCATCCACCCCATCAAGTAGTCCAGTTCCAGCACCTGGCAGACCTATATCACCACCATCCACCCCATCAAGTAGTCCAGTTCCAGCACCTGGCAGACCTATATCACCACCATCCACCCCATCAAGTAGTCCAGTCCTAACACCTGGCAGACCTATATCACCACCATCCACCCCATCAAGTAGTCCAGTCCTAACACCTGGCCAACCAGTATCACCACCATCCACCCCATCAAGTAGTCCAGTCCTAACACCTGGCCAACCAGTATCACCACCATCCACCCCATCAAGTAGTCCAGTTCTAACACCCTCTCCAACACCTTCGTGTACACCACGTCCCATCAGTCCACCATTGTCAGTCTGCATGTCAGTGCAAATGACTAGATGGGAAATGGCTTCCTTGGCAGACAGGCTCCCAAAGGCTTCTTTTGCTGTTGGTATAATGAAAGTCCTGTATGGTACATTCACAGTAGCGGATCCATATTTGCTAGCTATACGCCCTTGTGAAGCTACCGTCTGTGATGCGGAGGCACTCATTAATAGAGAAAGAGTGAAACGAAAAAAAATTCCAATGGGAATACAGCTTCCTGGCTTTGGAAACTTTGACCTCGATGGGCTGGATGTTTTAAAGAAATTTTGTTTTATTTGTGAGACAAAACAAAAATTGGTTGCTGAAGAGAGGTGGATTTTGAAAGGCAGTCTGAACAAACAAGAGGCGGAAATGGTTAAGAAGGCAATGTGGCACACCGTTTCTTTCAAGCCAATATTGCTAAACAATGGGAAGTCAATTGATCCCCTCAATTACTGTGATCTTGTAGAGGAGCGATATGTTGACAACTTCCTGATTGATATTTGCATTGGAAAGTTCTTGCAGTGTGGCACTGAAAACACCCTGTATATGCCTTCTGAGTTTTTCTGTTGGATGACTTCCAGTAACAAGGATTTTAAAAAAGATCAATTGAAGAGAATAATTAACAGCCGCGACCCTTCTAAAATCTCACAAATAATATTACCAGTCCATTACACAGGCAGAAGTCATTGGGGTCTTACCTATGTTGACCTGACCAATCAGCAATTGATGTTTGATGATGGCATGAAAATCCCAATTCCACCAAATAACCTACAGCTATTAAAGAATGGACTGGATATTCTCCATGACCTGTACCCAGCATCGAGGTTCAAGCCCAAGTTCTGGTCAAATGTTTCCAACCCCACACGGTTTGGTATGCCCACTCAAAGCACACATTCATCTGTAGGAACTGGAAGCTGTGGAATTGGAGTAATTCTAGCTGCAAGAGACTTCATTTTGAAGGGTCCTAGTACCATAAACAATATCAGCTGGCAGTATACTGACATGGACTACCACAGGGCAAGACTTCTAGTGCAGATTCTGGACTGGGCAAAGCTTTAGAGACCTGTAGTCAACAGATGTGCTTGGGTGCCTTGTACACCTGTATGTCTGTGTGATGTATCACCTGGTGTCTACTTGGGTCAGTCATGTAAGCAATATTACTAGGTTTCCAAATATTTGTTTTTTAATGTTACTCTAACTATAAAAGTAGCAAAGCTTTAGAGACCTTTAGTCAACAGATGTGCTTGGGTGCCTTGTACACCTGTATGTCTGTGTGATGTATCACCTGGTGTCTACTTGGGTCAGTCATGTAAGCAATATTACTAGGTTTCCAAATATTTGTTTTTTAATGTTACTCTAACTATAAAAGTAGCAAAGCTTTAGAGACCTGTAGGCAACAGATGTGCTTGGGTGCCTTGTACACCTGTATGTCTGTGTGACTTGTATCACCTGGTGTCTACTTGGGTCAATCATGTAAGCAATATTACTAGGTTTCCAAATATTTATTTTTTAATGTTACTCTAACTATAAAAGTAGCAAAGCTTTAGAGACCTGTAGGCAACAGATGTGCTTGGGTGCCTTGTACACCTGTATGTCTGTGTGACTTGTATCACCTGGTGTCTACTTGGGTCAATCATGTAAGCAATATTACTAGGTTTCCAAATTTTTATTTTTTATTGTTACTCTAACTATAAAAGTAGCAAAGCTTTAGAGACCTGTAGGCAACAGATGTGCTTGGGTGCCTTGTACACCTGTATGTCTGTGTGACTTGTATCACCTGGTGTCTACTTGGGTCAATCATGTAAGCAATATTACTAGGTTTCCAAATTTTTATTTTTTATTGTTACTCTAACTATAAAAGTAGCAAAGCTTTAGAGACCTGTAGGCAACAGATGTGCTTGGGTGCCTTGCACACCTGTATGTCTGTGTGATGTATCACCTGGTGTCTACTTGGGTCAGTCATGTAAGCATTATTACTAGGTTTCCTTTTTCCATTTATGTATTATTACAGAAGAAATGGAATAGATAAAATTAAATGAAATTTACTCGAAGACAACTTTTCCTACATAAAATCTAAGGCAAAGTTTTCCATATCCTTGTGTTTTATATAAGTCCGACCACCAGATGAGGTCATATTCCCTTGTGGGTTTGTCTTGATCAATTTTTAGTTCAGAGCTGCACGTCATGCGTTTTCTCTTACCCCGGGTCATTGCAACCTGTATTGCGTCTTCCGCTGTGAGGATCTCGGGCATTTCTGTGTCTTCTAACTCTTCGTGCCCACTCCAGTTGCAACTCTTTCTCAGCGGTACATTTTTCGTACTAAAAGTACCTTCTACTCGCTCCAGATTGTAGGTCCTGTACGTTATTTTAGTTGCCGAGGAGCACATAATTGGTGGACGCCAATGTGTAACCTCCTTGACCGCGTTGACCTCGATGTCCCCAATATCTGCAAGCAACTGCTTGAGATACTCCACCGGAACGTGGAGCAGTTCTATTTTGTTCCATTTGGCTAAAATAGGCAAATCAAATACGATTTAACTATAAATATGATAGATTATTAAGCATTGCGGTAATTGTAGCATTGCTATGAATATGTAATGAGGAAAAACAAAGAAATTCACTACTCTGACAGTGGTTTCGATGTGTTCTTAATTTGAATTAAATTTGGGCAAAGTTTTCTTTGATTTTCTCCAAGAAATATTCGTGAAATTGATAAGTAATTTCAAACAATCGAAAAAGTTCGTCCTTCGATACGACTAAAGGAAGAACGCGATCGCGTGTTTGATATATTGATAAACACTCAGTCAGTCCAACGTTATAATCGTAAGTAACAATCAAAAATATACCTGGGGCCTTTGGATGAAGCGTGTTGTTAATTCTTTCAACAACAGTGTCTAACCATAGCATATAGTTCTTGTAGATCAAAGATCGTTTCGACATTCGTTCAGGCTGAGGAATGTCAACTTCACGAGCGTCGGCGGTAACTGAAAAAACTTTTGGACGATTAATGCGAGGGTGTTTCTGCAGCCAGTGTTTTTTTAAGGAATGTGTTGTTCGGAATTGTTTTCCACAAGTCTGACAAGAAATGTTGAAAGGAGGCATATTCTGACAAAGAAACTTTAACAAATGTCAACCGAAACGATGCCTCAATACAAGAGTAGGCAAACTAAACCAAATCGGATGTTAAGGAATCCAAAATACTGCTAATAATGATTGGCTATTGTGTTTACTTGACCAACAAATCAAACCAGCTGTTTAGGTAGTCTAAAATGGTGTTATTTCCGGTGTTTTAGAAAGGAGTTGCCTTTAATTGTCGGCCTAGTGAAAACGCACCCTGATAACTTAGCTTACACTGTGAAAGTATAACTATGAAGAAAGTTAGGAAAGACAAAGATAAGACTGAGAGGCATCTTAAAAAACTAAAGGAGATAAAGCGACTAAAACGAAAACAATGGATGGCCAGGAAGAAAACAAAAGAACGTGCTGCAAATAAGCAGGAAAAAAAAGACAAGCTTTTAAAAGAATATAGCACGGAAATAGCTGAATTGCAGGCAAAAGCTCGCATAACAAAAGTGAATGCCTCTACTCAGGCACATTCTGTTTCACGAGCACAGTCCATTTCTACTCGACCTTCGAATTTCCGTGGTCGTCAAATGGTCGATGCAGCGCTTCAAAGAGTTCGCGAAGAACGCCAGACAGATAGAGTTATTCCTCTAATCCAAAGTCGAAATGAAAACAAGCGAGCAAATCAAAAAGCCGAACTAAAAGAACTAGATCCTGCTCTCATTACAATCACTGAGGAGGCAAGACCGCTTGGTCAAGGCACATATGGCCGTTGTTTTCTGGCAAAATATCGCGGCCTTGTTGTAGCAGTGAAAGAGTATTTAGATAATGATGGTCAAAAGAAACTGCCAGAGTTACAGAAAGCAGCAAGGCACGAAGCTCATATGATACAGAACCTGGGAGATCACAAGGGCCTTCCTTTTTTATTTGGCGTGTGTATAAAACAAAAGCCTATAAAGATTGTCCTTTTATACCACGGAGAACAAAACACCAATGTTACGCTTTATGACGCTACGAGGGCGAATCCTCCGCTGGACATCAAAACCTGGTACGAGATTTTTGGTATGGTTGCTGATGCCTTACAGCATGTACATCAACGGGGCATTATACACAACGACCTTAAATCAAATAATGTTGTGCTGGAAAAGTTCAGTGATACAAGTTACAATCCGGTCATAATTGATTTTGGATGCAGCGTAGAAGTTAGTCTCGCGAGGCGACGATCGCCTAGACTGAACTATAGAGACCATTATATTGCTCCAGAGGTAATGAAAGGTTCAGCGCCGCCTAGTGTAAGCAGTGATGTGTACTCCTTTGGGAAAATGGTGACTTTTGTTTCAGAACGTCGTAAGCTTCAAGTACCGCAATTAGTATACGAGTGCTTATCGGACAATTCAAATAAGCGACCATCATTATTAGACGTTAAGGCCAGTTTTATGATATAGTTTGCTTGTTTCCATTCATGATATATAATCATTCTGTACTTTATTACACTGTTGTAGGTAATGGCTTGAATCGTGCTATAAATGTTTTTTTCTTCAATGCAGTTACTCATTATTTTAATACCGATAATTTGTTTCTGTGTCAAATAAGTTAATTTGATATTCTCTAGATACACATTTCATTATCTACTGATGTATATTTTTGGTTTGTTTGATAAAATTTACAACAATCAAATGATCGAGTGAATAATGCAACAGAATCAAATCATCACGCATTCCAAACATGAGCTTTTCCAAATGGGCAAATAACTAGTGTATTGATGATGCGTCAAATGACATTATACGGCTTTTGCTGTCAAACACCCGTGGTGTTTGTGTTGATTTTAGGGGTTCATATTCCAATTAACTTTAGTTTACGAGCGATTGAATCGCTCCTAAGCTCATTTGCATATTTTTTTCTCTTGTGCAAAGCTCGTCATGATGACTACAGCGAGATAAACGTTTTGGACCAAACTGATCAAGACTCCTCTGATGTGCCAAATACAAACCAACCATCAAGTGACGAATTCTTACCAGCTACTTCACAAAAAGGTATTGATGTTATACGTTTATTTGATGATTAGATTATATAATCTTTAAATGTTAAAGTCAAACTGCATAGATAAAAGACTGAATCTTTAACAAGCGGCTGATTTGCACATGATCTAGCTCCCCTATTGGATTTACTACCAAGCATTAGTGTTATTGAAGCGAGATTAAGTTAGAGGTACAAATGATTCTTTTCTATTTCTATCTTAGCCTCGTTTTCACCGTTACTTTTAAGAAGGGTGCATTATTAAGTAATCGGCTTATGGTTGCCATTAAAACCTCAGTGTTCATTCAGAAAGGTTCATTCAAAGAGTTTATAAAATCATAGCTAGAGATAACTCATTTAAAACGCCAAAAAGAATTTACTATGTTCAAATGGATATTGCTGTACATTTTTGTCTCCAAATCAATTCATGACTGTGGTCATCCTGAGATAGCATGGTATCCGGCAAAACATGTTTGTCAAGTTAGAGAAATACAATTATAAGTAATTTATTTAATATGTCTCTTGGGTTTTTTATTTTCGATTTATCATTTTTCTTTTACGAATTATAAATTGTTGTTTTGCTGACTTAGAAATTTATATTTTATTTTCAATGGAAATCATTTATTTTCAGAGCAAAATTTGGGTCAAAATTATACATTTAGGGACCGGTCATTATTTAAGTTGGAGGTAGGGAGGGGGGGTGGAGGAGAAATTGTCAGTGACGCAAAAAAATTTCAAGGCCCCCCTTTGAAGGCATCCAAGTTTATCGAAAACCCCCCATGGATTGTAGTAAAAAATTTAAAAATTTTCCCTAAAAGTCATTTTTAAATTTCAAGACTTTCACTAGCAAAAACTTCAGGCCCCCCCCCCCCCCAATTTTTTCTCCCCCCCCCCCCCAACTTAAATAATGACCGGTCCCTTAGCCCATGAGGTTTTTTTTACTGACATTTTTTTTTCTAGTATTATAATGGTTTCAGACTTTATCTTATACTATGTTGCAGTTATACAATGCCGAATGAATAAAATACATCGTATTTGCTTATGTTTAAAGGAGACGGAATAAATAACTTTGAGGAAGAAGATCAAGTGTTTTGGGATGACAAGTTGGACAGTGAATCTGACCATGAAGAGATAAGAGGAAATGAAAGAAGGAGATTGGTTGAAACTTGGGATATTGATATCGAAGACGTAGAAAGAGATTTTGAACAATCTAGTGCAGAAATAAGCGTTGCCGTCGAAGCAAGTTCCCGAGTGACCCTTATTAACTGGATTGCCTTGTTTGTGTGCTTTTGGTCTGCATACTTTTCTGTACCAGACCGAGGCATTGATATTCTCCTCGCCTTTTTTAAAGCGATTTTTCAGGTTTTGTGTGAGCTTTCGCCAATCATTTTCCCAACCGCAGTATTGGTTTTCCCGAGCTCCTTCAAACTCTTGAAAAATTATCTTTCTTTTAAAGATAAGCATTCAAAGTATGTTGTTTGTCCGAAATGCGACACCCTATACCGTTTTCAAGACTGCATAACAACAAGATTCGGGCGTGTCATTGCTAAACCATGTTCTCACATTGCTTTTCCGAATCACCGTCAATTGTTTCGCCGCACACCTTGTGGAGCGGAATTGCTTAAGGAAATTCGTTTGAAAAATGGACAGACGAAATTGTACCCACATAAAGTTTATTGTTATAAAAGCATCAGAGACACTCTAACTCACTTTATTAAGCGACCAGACTTTGTACAAAAATGTGAGATTTGGAGAAATCGGAATGTACCGGACGATATTTTAGTTGATATTTACGATGGCCAAGTGTGGAAAGATTGGCAATATTTTAACGGCACTCCTTTCCTTGCCCAGCCTAATAATTATGCTTTTATGCTGAATGTTGACTGGTTTCAGCCTTTTAAGCACAGTGTCTATAGCGTTGGAGTCATATATATGGTCCTCCTAAATCTTCCGAGAAAAGAAAGGTACAAAGAGGAAAACGTAATAATAGTTGGGGTAATACCTGGTCCACACGAGCCCAAATTGAATATCAATACGTACTTACAACCACTTGTAGCCGAATTGAACTTATTGTGGCACGAAGGCATCCAAGTTCGGCCTCATGGGAGTAGAACAGCAAGATGTTTTCGAGCTGCCCTCCTTTGTATTGCTTGTGACATTCCTGCACTAAGAAAAGTTTGCGGTTTCTTAGGATGTACTGCTCACCGAGGGTGCTCAAAGTGCACAAGATTTTTTCCCGGAGATTTTAGTAGCATGGATTTTTCAGGTTTCGAAGATGACGATACACCAAGGACAAATGAAGAGCACCGAAGAGAGGCTCAGAAAATACTCAATGCAACAACCGCTGATGAACGAAACCAAATTGAAACTTCCACTGGAACAAGATATTCTGAACTCTTACAGTTGCCTTACTTCGATTGTACTCGTTACCATGTTGTTGATCCTATGCACAATTTGTTTTTAGGGACAGCAAAACATTTAATGAAAAATGTATGGCTAAATGCTGAAACGCCAATTATTTCTAAAGAAAATTTGAATAAAATCCAGGAAAAGGTAGATGACGTCAAAGCACCATCATTTATTGGGCGTCTCCCGAAAAAGATATCAACATCGTTTGGAGGATTTACTGCTGATCAGTGGAAAACATGGACTCTCTTGTATTCTGTATTCTGCATTTGGAATATCGTTCCAACAGATGATTTGGAGCTGTGGAGGTTATTCGTATTGTCCTGCTTTCACCTTTGCTCTCCACTTATTACAACTGAAGAGCTACAAGAAGGACATGATTACCTAGTGGAATTTTGTAAATCGTTTGAAAAAAGATATGGAAAGGAACGTGTTACGCCAAACATGCATCTACACCTGCACCTCAAACAATGTATTTTAGATTACGGGCCTGTATATTCATTTTGGCTTTTCAGCTTCGAACGTTTCAATGGGATTTTAGGAGCGTTTCGAACTAACAATAGATCTGTTGAAATACAAATCATGAGAAAATTTCTCCAAAAGCATGAACTAAGAGATATCCCTTTACCAGAGAGATTTCGAGAAACTTTCCAACCAGTATTTCAACTTCTTCAGGAGGCACAACAAGTAGGAACACTTGGCGAAAGCATCCCATCAATACCATCAACACTTAATCTTTCAGTTGGTCAAGTACTACGTTGCTTAGAGTGGAGCAATATGAATGCATACTCATGTTTTTCACCTCGATCCATTGATGTTCTTGATGATGACTATACAGAATATCTCTTTAAAGCTTATGAAACAATTTTACCTCAACACTCGGTCATTGAATGTGTTACCGATACGTTTGAGAGAATTAGTACCATTGGATATTCGGGGACAAAGCTAGGGTCCTCTGACTCTAGACTGGAACGTTCTTCCTTCATTCTTGCAAGTTGGTGTGGCCAATATAGTGGCAGTATTGAGACCGATTCATTTGACTTGCGCCCCGGTGTTGTCGATTTCTTTCTTAAACAAACCATTATAATTGATGGCAAGCAGGAATCATTGTGTATGGCAAAGGTTCGATGGTATCAGCGACATCCAGAAAGACACAGGATTGGCAGACCACATGAAATTTGGTGCAGAAACTTGTTTGAAATGGAAGGGCCCTCTACATTCATTCCCATACAAAGGATACACAGCCAGTTTGTTGCTGCTTACGATGTTATTGACAAAGAAAGAGTATTAATTGTTTGTCCTTTACAACGTAAATTGTACGGATGATGGAGATGACAGTAAAGTATCATCCAGGAAAAATATTCAAAGCTATCAAAAATAAACTGTTTGAACTGTGCATCAGTAACTAGATAGTCAAAATGAAAATTGAATGAATTCTTTGATGAGTTTAAAATTAGATGAATTAAAATAATTATGAATGAAATTGCATATATTGCCAATAAAAAAGATGAATTCATATGTTTAGACTAAACAAAATTGATGCTTCAAATAATATTACAGATGTTAGCGGTTTGAAATGCAGCTGAGGTTAATGGGTTAATGAGTTTTCTTATTGTCACTGGAAAAAACGCATGTACGACTTACGCATATTAAAAATACATCGTCCGCGTTTTTTCCTGTGTGTATCAACGCATATAACCTCACTTTCATGACATCAAAGCAAAACAATGATTGAATTAATGTGGTCGCAACATTGATGTCATGCGTTAGGAGAAAAAAATTGACACATATGACTGAGATGGACCTGCATGCACTCCCCCCTCGTAAGTCGTAAAAACAAGCCAACATCCATCATAATTCAGTTGAAAAATTATTGAGTTGTTTGAAAAGTTTTGATTGCAATAAATTGAAACGGAAACCTCACATCGGATATACTCAGTTTGGGGTATTGTATTTGCTCCCCAGGTAAATATGGGGCAAAGCCTAGTGCAAAGTTGATTTCATATGTGCCCTTCATTTGACAATAGGGCAAATATAGGGCAAAAACGGTTATCATATATCCCCACTGGGTAAATGCGTCTAAACTAAGGGCAAATATATAACATATTTACCCATGTGTTCAGATGTATGGCAAAGCAATGGCAAATTTATTAGAAATTTACCCCGACCTTTGCCTGCATAGGCAAATGTATGGGCAAATATAGAGCACCATATTTGCCCAACATTTGCCAAGCGGACATATGATGACCAAATCCATTATTTCGTCGAGTGTAAAAAGGCGTTCCAACTGGAGGCCATTTAAAATCGAAGGCAAATCAACCTAAAAAAACACACAACAAAATGAAATCAAGTTTCAGTGGACGGCAAACGATAAAAGTAGCAACTTTGTGTGCGCTTTTTTATCCTAAGGCCCTGTCTACACGTATCCGCAAATTTTTGTATCCGCAAATTTTTTTTTGCGGATACGGGTTGCGTCCACACGTGTCCGCAAATTTTTGTGTTCGTATCCGCAAATTTTACGAAAACGGATACGTGTGGACGGTGAAAACGATTTCGTGTGGACGCAAACATTTTCGTATCCGCAAAAAGTAATTTCCGGATACAAAAATTTCCCGATACGTGTGGACGGGGCCTAATACTTCTCGCTACCACAATTTAAAATTTCTGTAGCTGAATCTAGCGCGCATTTCGTAGGATCACGATTAACATCCATTTTTTCTTCTAGCACGGCAACTGTTACACTTTCAATGCCGGGGACAACGGCTCGTCCATTCTGCGCGTCCGTGCGTCGGGTAAAATGCAGAGTTTGACGCTTCGATTGGATTCGGAGCCCCATGAATACTACGGGCCTTTCAGTTACGATGCTACAGGATTCAAAATTGCTGTTCACAACCAGGGAAATCATCTTGATATAGAGGAAGAAGGATATGACATCTCGCCAGGGTTTTACACAAGCATAAGGATCAAGAAAAATAAGGTTCGTCGATGATCTAAACTATGTAATCAAGGATAGTGTTGTAGAAGTGTGTACTCTCCTCTCACTTCTGGGTCTATTAGGTCCGATCCCTGAACTTGGTTGGCATTCCATGTGAGTAGAGTTGTTAGGTCTCTTTCTTGATTCAAGGTTTCCTCCCTCTGCCAAACAAAACACCTTAAATTCAATTCGATCTGTTTGTTAATCGTGCCCTAATTTTGATCATCGCAAAATGTCTTTCAAATTTCGTTCAAATTCAAGCTAATTTTTTAACTAGTAATCCAATCTTATGTACGACCGTTTAACGGCTGTGCAGTTAAAACCGAGTCTCTATTTTTCGGGAGTCAAAAAAGTCATACATCAAATGCTCTAATGCCATGTTACATGTGTAACAGGAGATATCTCTGCCTCCGCCATACCACTCCATGTGTGGATCACGTGAACTGATCAACTACGACGAGTACTCTAAAGCGTCTTGTCGCCAAGAATGCATCAGCAAAATCCTCGCAAGGGAGTGTAACTGCAGAGTGCTTTCCATGGTGAGAAAAGGTAAGAGGCATAGTATACACTACATAATGCGTTACAAACAGTAACGTCGCACCAGCTAAGAAGAGCTGTCGAGATTGCCCAAAACAAACATAGTTTTCATTGTCGACTCGTTCTATTGTATTCATCCAATACTCCATTTTACATCGTTTAGTGACCACGAGTAATGGTTTCAAGCCAAGGATGGAGTTGCTGCGCATGAGAAACTGAATTCTTTATAATGCGCGGAAACTCCAATCTTTACATTTTCTTCTACTGACTTCTTTTAAACTGCTTTCAACTTTTTAGGCCAACCTTAGTAAATATTAACTTTGGAATACCTAGTTGTCATCTTCCCTCAATCAAAAATATATAGCAACTGAACTTAGCTCAATTTTGCGACATTTTTGAATTGCAGGGATCAACGTCACAAGATTCTGCAGTACCGATGAAATCAAATCCTGTATTTTTCCCGCGTATCGTAAGTCTCTACTGAGTAAGTCTCCAACCGCCAGCTATGCTAATGACAAGCATTTGCCGGCTATGAAGTAATGGCGGTTTTGTAAACTAATATTTTTTATTTCAATATAATATACCCGCGGCCATGCAGAAAGAGTAAGATGTAAAAAGTAAAACATTCCCCAATGGACCTGAGCTTATAACGATGTAGAGTATCGCGCAATTCCGGAGAACTCTGAGTACGAAATTGGTCAGGCTAAGTGACTCGTACCCAGTCGTCACTCACGTTTCTCTTCCTTACCATCCTTGATACAGTCGCTAACTCCCTTCAACCACAGCGCAAGATCAATAACAGCGTAAAAGAAGCGACTGGGTACGAGTCCTGATGTTATATCACTGACTGGGCTGACATCACATGCAGACGTGCGCAGTTTATTTAGGTTTGTTCCCCTAATGCAAGCGCAATCATTCTTTCATGACTACGTCCTGTCTATAGTTTCGAAATATAAAATTGGATTGATGGGGGAAAAAAAGAAAAGAAAAATAAAACAAAGTAAACAAAGCCGACATTTTTGTCGGTTACGCAAGCTGAGCCGACATGACTGCGCGCTGATTAATTTAAAATTCATTTTTATTGTTTTTTTTATAGCTTTTTGATTTACTGAGGGTAACGAAATTTACCAACAGTCTTGTAACATGCTTGGAACATTAGCGTATTTCAAATTTGACATAATCTCTGTCTGTCTTTCTCTGACAGGCCTTGACACAACTGTGTGCGATTGTCCACAAGAGTGTGAATCAATTTCATATAAAGTCCAGCTATCTGCTGCCTACTACCCATCAGAACATCTATGGGACACTATATTACCTTTGATGTTCAACTTTACTGGCTTGAATGCTAGTATTCCTCAACAGAGACAAGAATTACAAACTTTTGTCAGGTAAGAAGCGTCGTACTAATACTAGGGTGAGAGATGAGGCGGTAAGCCGTGTGGGATAGGCTCGGAAATCAAATAAGAACATGCGTAATAGGGTGTGTACACGTGCGTATTTTGGCACGTGACATTGCTGTTCTGGCGTTGTAAAATGTCAAAATCTTACTTTATAAATATTCTAACAGGAAACGCTATGCCATGGTGAGTATATTCTTCGAAACCCTTGACACGGATGTCGTGCAGGAATTACCGTCATACACTCTCACTAACTTTTGGTGTAAGTATAAACTTTAACAGCGTATCTCAATCACACGCGCGAAATCGTACGATATTCTGTCACAACAAAATAGTGTTTTGGTCGCAATCAAAGTGTTTCCATAACATATCGAAAAGCAAAGTTTTTAAGGTCACGTACCTATGGAATGTCACAAAAACGCCTTGATTGACGTCCACCAAAGCCTACTTGCGACAGAAAATTCTACGCTTTCGCGCGTAGAAGCACTGTAACTTGTAAAAGGTTTTCATAAAGGATATTGGACTCGAGTTATATGCGCATGGGTACTTAAGTATTGCACATGAGTCATCGTTGCAGACCAGGTACTGCACTCCTGTCACCATACACGAGGCATTGCATATGGGCAATTACACAAGAACATGGTGTCCCATGCAAAATGTTAGGATTTACAAGTTTGCTATGATAAGCGGTTTTCGAATGCGCACATGCTCGTGGGCCCAAAATCAAACGCTCATATATAGGCATTTATGGTTAGCTATTGCAAATAAAATGTTCACACATCATCTAGTGTGTAGCAAACCGATGAGTTCCTTCAATAAGAGACTTGTTTTTGTTCTCTGCTCTTTAGTGCACAAATGTTGTTTTGTGTAGATGTCAATGCAAGTTTACCAAGAAAGAAAAATGTGATTTCTTTACAGCTGACATTGGTGGAAATATGGGACTGTTCCTTGGATGTAGCATGATGACAGTGTGTGAGTTCATTGACCTAATGCTGATGATATGCCTGAACAAGTGGAGAAAGGCGCAACAAGTTGCTAAAAAATGCCAAGTGCAAAACTTGACACCAGCAAGCTAACGTACTGCTAACACAATCCAAGTACATTCAAGACTTGCACAGTCACTTTGATATTGCTTTGTACGTTATTTTCACCTCTTGAATAATCAGCTCATAAGGAAATATTTGTTTTACTAAAAGGTGGCCAGGATTTGTCCAATATTCACCTCGGGTGAGAGGTTTAGGGAACTGGAAAGGATAAGAGCTTTGGAAAATTAATCTCCTTCAATATAACTATAAACTGTTCCTGCTTCTCTACCAAGAACCCTACCAGTTCTTCAATCCCTAAATATCTCATTTTTCTAGAAGAGAACTAATAGTTGCCTTTGTAAATAATGCATTTATTCGCACTTAAGGGGATTCTTACATCTGTATATTACACTTTATATTCAATAATCTCAAGGTGTCTTGAATCTTATTTTATATATACTCAATGTTACCGCAAATAACTGATCTTATCTGCAAACATTTGTAGTATTTTTCAGATGCTCATGTGTAAATATAAAAAAGACAATTTTCATTCAGAATCTCTGAAACAGAAAAAGGATATAATGCCATGAAAGACATTTTATTTACCAGTATTTACAGTGGACCAATTATATGAACTAATTCAACAGATATTATTAATAAAGATAAATAACAATTAGTGTGGTAGATGATTGATTTGTTTGCGCAGCTCCACACACTGATCTCTGTCAATGAACAGAGTGTTGGCTTTGATGTCAATATCTTCTTCCAATGACAGCTGTCGTCGTATCAAGGCCTTCAAAGATGCCTCTGCGTCAGCAAGCTTTTCTTGTAGTCTTTCCACATTGGTGCTTATTTCAACAACTTCACTCACAAGCCTGTACTGGACACGATCACGGCAGAGCTCTATGTTTGGTCTTTGAGTTCTGTTCTCAATGCGAGTCTGAGCTACCTTCATTGGTGCTGTTTTTAGAGCAATGGCTCGTTCAGGGTGGCAATATTTTCCTCCATAGCCTCAATTTCTTCTTTCACCTAAAATGATAAACAGAATAGAAAAGTTATCCTGTTAGTGAGTTGTTTTTAAAAACATCTTAGGGGAGGTATGTTTCTTTTTGGGGGGGGGGGGTGGGGGGGGGTGGGGGGGGTGGTGGC
Organism: Actinia tenebrosa; assembly: GCF_029948245.1. Classification (NCBI taxonomy): domain Eukaryota; kingdom Metazoa; phylum Cnidaria; class Anthozoa; order Actiniaria; family Actiniidae; genus Actinia; species Actinia tenebrosa. The sequence continues at coordinate 9,990,780 of NW_028292573.1, read as the reverse complement.
TGGGGTTTTGGGTGCTAAAAATTTGAGCTTCATGGAGACTCAAACCTTTTTATTTTGACAAGAACCAGTTCTTTTGACTAAATAAGAGGGTAATGAATTTCTTACCAAGAGAAAGGGAGAGAGCTACAACCACTCAAAAAAAGTTTACTGCAAATCCCCCAGGCCTCTCTCATGATAAAAAAAAATTTCCTTAAGGACTCAGTGTTGTTTATGAAGTGAGGGGGGGGGGGGGTGGCTATGTACTGTCCCCTACCCCCCTCAAAATCAAAATCGTTTAATAAAATATTACCTTAGCTAAGTGATCTTCAAGTTTTGTCTTTGCTTTGAGAGTTTCTTCAATTCTGTGCTCAAAGGCTAGGTTTACAGCTCTGCATTGCTTCATAAGGTCATCTAGTGTCTGCATCAGGATGCCATCAATGATGCTGCGAAGGTTAGATGCAGAGTTGTTCTCATGCTGTGCCTTCAGGAGATTCTTGTTGGAGAACTCTTCCATTCGTCAGGTGTGACAGAACTGAAAATAACGATATCTTATTTATTTATTTATCCAGAATAATTAACTTTGTTAACTAAGGACACTCCTCCCCCCCCCCCCCCATCCAAAAACTGTTTTAGTTAAAATAATTAAATAAAAAATTGTACTCACTTTTTCTCAATCCTTAACAGGATCCTTTGCATAGCCAAGACCTTGAGACTCATTATTTAATGTTACACAAGTATTGTCAATGTTAATGGCCGTTGAAACTTGTCTTTTCTGTCCTTCTGCAGGTAATATTTGCTGAGCGCAACAATCTATTGGTAAAAACATGAAAAATAACATCAGGAAAACTGGGTTAAAAATGGTGGCCAATCATTGGAGAATATCAGGCCTGAATTGGAACTTGTCTGGTGAAATATTTCCCTTACTAGTCATTTTGACCATTGACGTTGAGCC